>NC_092387.1:62612062-62922062 GCF_030028105.1 Mobula birostris
AGCTATGCTGGCTCTCCCTAGTCAGACCATGATTTTCCAAATGCTCATAACTCCTATCTCTGAGAATCCTCTCCAGTAACTTCCCTATCACTGACGTGATCCCTGGTTCCCTTCTTGAACAATGGAACAACTTTAGCTACTCGCCAGTCCTCTGGGACCTCGCCTGTGGCTAGAGAGGGCACAGAGATGTTGGTCAAGGCCTCATCAATCTGTTCATGTCTGTCTCGGTAGCCAGGCACATATCCCATCAGCACCTGGGGACATCCGCCTTAATGCTCTTTCAGAGACCTAACAGTTCCTCCTTTATTTCATAATGTCTCAGCATGTTAATACTTGGCACTGATCTCCCTTTCCTCCTCCTTGGTAAATACCGAAGTAAAGCACTCATTGAGGACATTACCCACATCCTTCGTATCCAAGCAAGTGTTTCCTCCACAACTTTATCCTTGAGTGGTCCTACCCTCTCCTTAGTTATTCTCTTGCTCGATGTATGTTTCAAAGGTTTCAAGGTTTCAAAGGTACATTTAATGTCAGAGAGATGTGTACAATAAATTCTGAAATGCTTTTTCTTCGCAACCATCCATGAGAAACAGAGGAGTGCCTGCAAAGAATGAATGACAGTTAAATGTTAGAACCCCGAAGTCCCCCTGAACTCCCCTCCCTCCCGCACATAAGCAGCAGCAAGCAACGATCCTCCCTCCCCCCACCAGCAAAAAAAAAGCATTGGCACCCACCACTGAGCACTCAAGTGTGCAGCAAAGCAACAACAAAGACAGAGACTTACAGTACCCCAAAGACTACTCGTTCCCCCGGTATTCAACATACCACAGGCTCGCTCCTTCCTTAATAGGGGAGAAAGAGGTGTCTCTGTTTCACAGCGAGAGGGGAGACATAACAAACATCTCACTGGTTTACGATGTTAAAAGTCCATTGTGTCATTTTTCCGAGCTCTGTGCCCAAAGATCTCAAGTCCCTGGGTACACAGCCTTTGATCTTCCAACTCCCACGACACACCGATCTCCTGCCCGGACACTGACCTTCGATCCCCCCTTCTCCAGAGCCACGAAACCTCGGACCTCCGAAGGCGAGCAATGCTGTTAGGGCGGGCCCTTGGCATGTCGAACAAAGGCCAGTGGTGAAGCCCCAAGAGCGGGTCCCATTCCCACAAAGAACCGTAGTCAGCGTGTAACTCCAGGTCAGGATCTTCAGAAGAACCCTGATATTAAAGATGGAAATAGAGCTATTTCCAAAGATGCAAGCAAAGGAGTTGCCGTTAGGTGCCATTAACCCTCCTAAACTCCTCCTCCTGATTTATAGAACGCCTTGGGATTTTCTTTTATCCTACTTGCCAAGGACTTACCATGATCTTTCCTGGCTTTCCCAATTTCCTTCTTGTGTTCTTTTCTTGCTTCTTTATAATCTTCCAAGGCTCTGTTTGATTCTAGCTTCTTAAGCTTTACATTATTTGCGTTTTCCTTCTTGACTAAATTCCTCACCTCCCACAACGTCCAAAGTTCTCTCACCTTGCCTTCCTTCCTTCTCACTGGAGGAACGTACCTGTCCTGTTCTCTGTGCAGCTTCTCTTTAAACACCCTCCACATGTCAGATGTGAACTTACCCAAAAGCAGTTGTTTCCAATGAACTCTCTCTTGTTCCTGCCTTGTGCTCTGGTAACTTGTCTTGCTCCAGTTTAATACTCTTTTGCAACTTTGGTGCTTATCCTTACCAATCACTATCTTAAAACAGAAGTGTGGTCACAGTTCCCTAACTGCTCACCCACTGAAAGGTTAGTCACCTGGTCAGGCTCATTGCCCCACACCGGGTCCAGTCCAGCCCCTCGTCTCGTTGGATTATCTACGTACCCATATAGACCCATTATGTCCTCCCTAAATGGAGCTGTGATAATGTCCCTGATTAGTAATGCTACTCCTCTCTCCTCTTTTACATCCCTCTCTATCTTTTCTAAAATATTGAAACCCTGGGACATTAAACACCCATTCCTTTCCCTTTCTCAAACAAGTCTCTGTAAAAGCCACAACTTCGGAATTCCATGTACAATTTCATGCTCTAAATTCATCACCTTTACCCATAATGACCTTAGCATTAGATACACACACTTCAAACAATCCATCCTTCCATCTTATCATATCTATTACTCTGCAATTACTTGTTTGTCTGGCCCTGACATCAGCCTTCTTTATTCCTCCACTTTCTGACCTGATAATCTGGTTCCTATCCCCCTGCCAAACTAGTTTAAATTTCCTGAGTAGCTCTAACAAACCTTCCAGCCAGCATGTTGGTTCCCGTTCAGTTTAGGTGCAATGCTTCCCTTTTGTACAGGTCACCCCTGCAGCAGAAAAGGTTCCAATGATCCAAGAATCTGATTCCTGCCCTGACCTGCACGTAGCACCAGGAGTAACCCAGAGATTACTACTTTGAAGGACCTGCTCTTCAGCCCCTTTCCTAACTCCATCTACTCTCTGCGTAGGATCTCTTCCCCCTTTCTACCTATGCCATTAATGCTAATATGCACCACGACCTCTGGCTGCTCACCCTCACCCTTGATAATATTTTGCAATCACTTTGAGACATCCTGGGCCCTAACACCTGGAAGGCAACATACCACCTTAGTGTCTCTCTCTCGGCCGCAGAATCCCCTGTCTGCCTTTCATAACTATCGAGTCACTATTGGTCTGCCTGACTTTCCCTGCTGAGCCTTAGAACTAGCCACAGTACTACTGGCCTGGCTGCTGATGTTTTGTCCCGATATGTCATTCCTCCCTAGCAGTATACAAAAGTATACTTATTGCTGAGTGGAATGGCCACAGGAGAACCCTGTCCTGCTGCTTTCTCCCCTTACTTCTAGTGGTCACCAATCTATTATCTGAAGCCCACACTCTGGATATGACCACCTGAGTAAAAGTTTCATCTATGAGGAGTTTTGTCTGTGTGAATTGCCCTGAGTACACCTAGCTCCAGTTCCAGTTCCCTGACTTTGTCAGTCAGGAGCTGAAGTTGGGTGCACCTCCTGCAGATGTACTCATCAGGGAGACTACCAGGTACCCTGAAACACCACATCTCACAGGAGGAGCATTCCACCACCTTAACCATCCTGCCTACACTGAAGTAGGAACTTGGGATTTACAGACAATATAAGAAAAAGCTTACCTATTCTTACCGGTGCCTCTTTTTTGAAACTTTTGAGTTTTGCACTCACTTTGCCTGTTCTCACCGAAGCTTGTTGAGCCAAAGCCTGACCACTCTAACACTGGCCCACTCAAACAATGACGGCTCCACTTATACTTTCCAGTTTCTATTGGCTCAAACAAAACTCAATCCCGATGAGGCTTGTTCTTTGCAAATGGTTCCTGCCCTGCAACGATACTGACCCGTCACGCGCTTATTCAAAAGACAACCCGCTCCCAACGAAACTTGTTCTTTTCAAAAGTTTCAATCAGAAGTGATCTAGTTGAAACATACAAGATTCTTATAGGGTTTGACAAGATGGATGTAGGGAGGGTGTTTCCTCTGGTGAAGGGCTCTAGGACTTGGCGGGGGGGGGGGGCACTGTTTAGAATTGTGATGAGTAGAAATCTATTCATTGAGAAAGGTAATGAACCTTTGGCATTCTCTATCCCGGAGCATTGTGGAGGCTCAATGTTGAGTTCAATCGCTACTTTGTGATATTAAGGGAACAAAGAGACAGATTGGGTGGCTTGGTAGCATAGTGGCTAGTGTAACGCTATTGAAGTGTCAGTGACCTGGATTCAGTTCTGCCGCTGTCTGTAAGGAGTTTGAATGTTCTTCCCGAGACTCTGTGTGTTTCCTCTGGATGCTCTGGTTTCCTCCTGCAACCCAAAGATGGCTAGTAGTTAAATTGGTTGCATGGGTGTGATTGGGCGGTGTAGGTTCACTGGGAAAGAAGGGCCTGTTACCATGCTGTATCTCTAAAGAAACAAGCCACCAAAATGGTGCTGAGGCAAGAGATTGGCCATAATCTTGACAAATGGTGGAGATAGGCTAGAACATACAGATATCCTGTTCCTGACCCTGGGTTGTAGGTTTTTTAAATCCACAGGAATGCTTAAAAAAGAAAACAACTGAAGCCAAGACACTTTGGCCATCCTTCAAGCAGCTGACCATTTGTGGGCTAACAAGGTAGGTTCTAAGGAGTTTTAGAAGACCGGTGCACAGTGGTCTAGGGATGGAATTCCTGAGCTGTGGGCTTGGCAGCGAAGTACCATCTGCCTAATGCTTCTTTGGCTGTGGAGATGGGCCGTGCAGGAGAGTTGACTAAAGGGTTGCTGTGATAAACAGAGTGGCACCACGGGAGGATTTAATACAAGGGCAAGAACTTGGAAAAGGAGATGATGTTGCCTCTCTATCTGCAGGCACAGGTGCTGGGTGAATAGGGCTTGGTGGGAGTTTGTACAAGGGCTGGAATGATTCAGATGACCTCAGATTTATAGAGAGTCATGGCAGGAACCTCATCCATGAGTGTGTTATCAGGTCTGGAGGTAGCAAAGGCACTGAGAGAAGTTTAGCAGCAGCTGAGGCGGGGTGGATTAGGTTCCTTTGGGTTCACAGATAGATTGGTTAAAGAATTACAAGTCACCTTGTTTGGATGAAATAAAATACAAATTGAGCTATTTAATTATATTATTGCATTTGTACATATGTACATGTACATATATTAGTGATTTGGACTTGAGTGTAGAGAGCACACCTTTGATGTTGTAGATGATAATTAAACTTGGAGGTCTTAGGAACTCTAGGGGATGTAGCAGGGTGGTGCATTGGGGAGTAGGATCACAGACATTTCTAGTGGATGGAAAACGGTTGCCATTGCTCGAAGGATCAAGTACTGAGTGACACTAATTGAAGGGGACTGGCAGAAGAAAAGTGTGACTTCAGGAAAAGAAAATTTTACACAGTGATTTTTATTGTATTTGAACTGTGGGAGGAAACCAGAGTACCTGGAGAAAATCTAAGCAGTCACGGGGAGAACATCCTTACAGGCAGCAGTGGGAATTGAACCTGGGTCGCGTGTACGGTAAAGCATTGTGCGAATCACTACTCTACCGAGACTTTGGAAGTTTGCACAGATTTGACATGTCACCTAAAACTTTGACAAACTTCTATAGATGTCTCAGAAAGGCAGCATCCATTATTAAGGACTTCCAGCACCCAGGGCATGGCCTTTTCTCACTGTTACCATCAGGTGGGAGATACAGAAGCCTGAAGGCACACACTCAGCGATTCAGGAACAGCTTCTTCCCCTCTGCCATCTGATTCCTAAATGGACATTGAATCTTTGGACATGACCTCACTTTAAAAAAAAATACAGTATTTCTGTTTTTGTACATTTAAAAAAATCTATTCAATATATGTAATTGATTTACTTATTGATTATTATTTTTATTTTATTTATTATTATTTTATTTATTAATTTTTTCTCTCTTTGCTAGATTATGTATTGCACTGAACTGCTGCTGCTAAATTAACAAATTTCATGTCACATGCTGGTGATAATAAACCTGATTCTGATTATATTCATACATACACAGACACACATGCATACGCACACACACACACAATATTCTATATAAACCAACTACTACATGTACATCCACAGCATAGTAAGTTTTAAATTGTCCATTCAGGCCTAAAGATTTAATTGCCATGGAGGATTTCTTAATCTTGTGGGATAGCACCTTTCCTGAAAAGGGGAGGTCTTTCTGCTTGCCATGTGAGACTGACGGCTGTGAAACAGTTTCAAGCTCTAGGGCCTCCTCTGTGGTGGTTGTGGCAGTTGACTCTGGGATGGTAGGAAGAGGTTCTGACAGCTCTGGAAGCCTTTCTTTTACATCCCAAACAGTGCGTGGCAAGCTGCTTGATCTGCTGATCTATCCCAGGCCACCAGACAAAGCTTCGAGCTAACGCTTTCATTTTGACCACGCCTAGGTGACCAACGAGTAATTCCAACAACACTTTAGCTCTCAGCTTGGATGGAACAATTCTCTGAGATTCCAGAGTTGGTCATAAAAGAGTTAATAAGGGTAGCCGATTTGTTCGGAAGTACTTGATTAAACTTGGATCTATCCATCAAAGGATTTAAACAACAATTGAAATCTCCACCCATAATCAGCATATAGTCATTTAAGTTAGGAAGAGAAGTGAAGAGATTCTTAAAAAAATCAGGACAGTCAACATTTGGGGCATAAACGTTGAGCATAGCAACTTTTTGTTAAATAGCAAGCCAGTAATCAACAAAAATCTGCCATTAGAGTCTGAAATCGTCTCATAGTGCAGAAATGAAATTGACAGATCTATAAAAATAGAAACGCCTTTTACTTTAGCCTGTGAATTTGAGTGGTACTGTTGGTCCTTCCAGAATGCTGATTATCCTCTTTCCGGACATGAGTTTCTTGTACAAAAATAATATGAGCATTCATCCTATAGAATACTTTAAAAATTTTCTTCCGTTTAGTCGGGTGGTTTAAGCCATTTGTATTCCAAGTAACCAAATTGATAGTCTTATCCATCGTAATGAGCTCGAGTATAAGGTATGTAAAGGGTTAACCAGAGTACAGAATCATGACCCCGGAAGAGGTAAAAAGCATTGGCCACTGTCTGGCTTTTTTCAGGGTTTTTGTGGGAGGTGGGCGGTATTTTTGTTCCTATTTCTATTCCATTTTTTGTTTCTTAAACGGGCTGACCTGAAACTACCAAAATGTCTGAAATGTCGTAACTTCCGGTTCCACTTTGGACCTTTTTTCCTCTTCCGGGAACAACTCTGTGAATGCCCACAAAAGGCAATCTCCATCAAGGGCAAGTTCATCCCAGCACTGGTAAAAAAAAGAGGGGACTGGGATTTCTGCAGCACATTCCAGCAGTTTTGGGTTGCTGTGTAAACCTGAGACAGCACAGTGTGGGATCTTCTCTGGTTTCTCTTTAGATCATCTCTGCTGTAATCGGGAGACTCAGTTTGCATTATGGAGAATACGGCACGAGGAGTGTCCTCTTTTGTAAATTTCCTTTTCTGAATGTAAACGGGACAGTCCATCAGCATTTCCATGATTAGTTGTCCTCTGGGATTCGATCCTGTAATTGTGTCCTCTGAGAAACAGAGCCCATTTCTGCATTAATTTTGCTGCTGTTCATGCAACACCCTTCTGTAGATTGAAAATGGACACCAGTGGTTGATGATCAGCAATGAGGGTAAACCTTCTCCCACACAAGTACTGGTTGAAACGTTTTACACCGCAAACCAGACTCAAGGTCTCTCTTTCAATCTGTGCGTCATTTTTCTCTGCAGCGGTAAGGGAACGTGATGCAAAGCCAATGGGGCACTCACTTCCATTACTCATAACGTGTCATGGCTGCACCAGTTGCATCACGTGAGGCACTTTAGACTCCTCTCCCATCTCCATCTGTGGGTAGGCCTCAGTTAAGTCCACTTTGCCGATGTGTCTTCCTCCAGAAAGATTTTCAAAGATATCCTCTGTCCTCGACAGAGCTTGTTGATTTACTTTCAGTACTGGGTTGATAGTGACCTTAAAATTACCACAGATCCTGACAGACCCATTCTTCTTGGCTACTGGGACCAATGTTCCCTTTAAGGTGTGTTGGTGTGTGTGTGTGTGCGCGCGGGTGTGTGCGCACGCGCACACACATCTTTTGCTACTAGTGCACAAAGGAGTTTAAACTGCACACAAAAGATTGTTACCCTCTACCTTGTTGGCATGCTGAGGATATTTCACGATCGTACGCGATCACATTTCCTTTTCCAGTTTCTGATGTGGATGGTGTTGACGATGTGGAATTTGTGATGATTTGCCTGTCGTGATGCACTCCCGAAGGACTGGACTCGGGTGTGGAGGAACGGCAGGATCACCAGGAGCAGGTGGAAACAAGGGGTTAAACTTTGGAATCAGAGTCTTAGAGGAGCGATTCAGTGACACCACGAGGTAACTCATCCTCTCCGACCACAGTGAGATTACCAACAGAGCCCCGGAGGAGCGACACCATGAGAATTCATTCTCTGCGACATAATGAACTCTCAACCTCTGGCACCGACTGAGAGTTCTCTTTAAGCAATCACAGAATCCCAGATACAATTAACTTAAGACCATACGGAAAAAACAAGTGCTTAACAACTCCAATCAAGACACTGATTAGCAAACACAGGTGCTAAAAGACCCTCGAAGCCCAAAACTCTACGGCAAGCCACTGGGTTCATGACACAACACTCTAATGACAAGCCACTGGCTTCATCACAGTCTGCAGATTTTAGAAAGGTCTTATTTATACTGTTCTTATTGAGAAAAAATATTCAGTGAGCACACGTTGTTGTCACTGGGTAAAAAATTGCACTGCACCAAGTTTTTGCGCAAACTGATCATTACAAATTAGAGGGAACATTGACTGGGATCACTGGTGTTGCCCGTGGGCTCCACTCAACTTCGGAAATAATTCCTTCAGCCTCCTTGTGATCTAGGTCATGAGCTACTTTATCATGGATGGTATAAGGAACTGGACAGGCTTTGTAAAACTTGGGTGTGGCATTTTCACTTAACACTACCCTTGATATGTTTGAGTTTTCCAATGACCACTGCTCTGGCATCATCCAGTACTTTTCTTAATTTGTTTTCAGTTGACCAGACATCCCACCTCTCCCGGAACTTCCGGGAGTCTCCCGCATATTAATAGTGGCTCCCTGATGCCCACAAATTATATACAATATCACGGAAATCAATTTTTTTGAGCGAGAGAAAAGCAAGAGAGAGCGCGAGAGCGACCATGAGAGAGGGCGCGCGCGAGAGCGAAAGTAAGTGAGCCCGCGAGCGAGAGAGGAAGCAAGTGAGAGCTCTTGAGAGCGCGCGAGCGACCACGAGAGAGAGAGAGCGAGAGTGAGAGGGCGCTGTGGCAGAGTGTTCCAAAAAATATGTAAAACGTACGTCACCCCAGACTACACTAAAGTGTAGCCCTGCCTAATCGGGATCAAAAATAATGACAGTGTTGCTCGCTGCACTGTTTGCAACAGTGACTTTTCTATTGCCCATGGTGGGTTAAGACTGTAAAATACATGTTGAGGTGAGTTTAACAGGTGTCATTCATTCATTAGCATAGCTAACGTTATTTAAACTAGCTGGCCACCTGCTGAGGAGCTGCTCTATTGCAGACATCCCACCTCTCCCGGAAGTCTCCCGCAAATTGATGGTGCTACCTCCCTGAAATGAGTTTTTGCAGGGTGGGATGTCTGGTTGACTCTGTTGCAGGGGACGTGGCATGCAAATGGTGGCTGGATCTGCAATCAAGTTGTAGTTGTCTCAGTCAATCATGACCCCACAATGCTGGCCCTCCTGTTTTAACCACATACATGCCCAGTGTGGCTTGTTGGTTGTTCTATTCCATTGTTACAAATATCATTCCCACAGAAATTATCGTTTCTCCAGCCTAAGTTCTTCGTTAGATATCTGCAGTCTTCAGTTCAGTATCTTCGAAAAGCCTTTCAAACTCATTTTCTGTAATGACTGAAACAGCTGAGCCAGTGTCAATTCCAGTTTAATTAATTTGCCATTTACTTCTGGAGTAAGCCATATTTCTTGTCTTGTGTTAGTTTTCACAAGACTGCGCAGTCCCGTGTCACTCTTATCATTATCAGATTTTTCATCAGCAGCCTGCAGATTAGTGCTCCTTTTGAAACTGCAACTAGGCTTTTTGTCGTCTCGGGTTCTTTCTAAAACATACTCACTGTTCTGTTCTGTTAACTCCAAAACACAAAGCTTATTGAAAGAAAGACATTGGAGCCTGAGTATAAATGCGTTGATTTCATTTTTACTTCAAGTGAGACATTCATTTATAACGTGGTGGAGTAATGACGTATGCCATTCAGGTACTTTTACATATAACCCTTAATTAATTATGCAAACAAATAATGCTTAATCAAACGATGTACTGTATTTACAATATTATTGATATATTACTGAAACATTAAAAACACAACAGAGTTAGGCTTTGGGACTAAACCCAAGGAAAAGTTCAGAGCTGGAACCCTGAAGGTAGTCATTCATTGAGTTCAACGCTGATTGGCAATGCCTTCAATGCTGTTGGCGCCAAACTGTATCAGTCTCTGTGGTTCCTTTTGTTTCATCAGATACATGGAGAGGGGGAGCCTGCTATATGGGCAACAGCTTGCTCTCCATATTGTGCTGATCTGGTCTGCGTACTGACTTGTGTGTAGCTAGGATGCAGCATTCACGTTGACCCCAACCAGTGGAAGGCTTCCAGGATCTGGTATGGATTTGGTGGGAGAAATTCCCTCTATCCTTACTGATTCTATACATTTGATCATGACAGAAGTTTTTATTTTGAGATATACTTAAACAAATGAAGTGTTACTGCTGATCTCACTAATGTAACATAAGTCATTACGTTTTCATGTTCTTTTGTTGTGTACTCAATTGGAAAGGAAAACCAAGCTGGGACGATGGAAGGTTTACATTTAACAGGGGGAGGGCTGATTTCCAGCAAGACATTACCTTAATACTGGCCTGCATCCCTCGTGTACTTTTGTAAGTTGCTCCTCAGCATCGAGGACAACTTCAAGGCGGCGATCCACACAAAATGCTGGTGGAACGCAGCAGGCCTTCGTCAGGTCTCGGCCTGAAACGTCAGCTGTGCTTCTTCCTATGGATGCTGCCTGGCCTGCTGTGTTCCACCAGCGTTTTGTGGGCGTTGCTTGAATTTCCAGCATCTGCAGATTTCCTCGTGTTTGCGCTCAGGGGCGATGCCTCGAAAAGGCAGTATTCATCATTAAGGACCCCCATCATCCAGGACATGTCTTCTTCTCATTGCTACACCATGGAGGAGATATAGGAACCTAAACACACATACTTGACATTTTAGGAACAGCTTTTTCCCTGCCACCAGCAGATTTCTGAGTAGAAAATGAACCCATGAACGTTACCTCTCTTCTTTTTCTTTTTGTACGACTTATTTAATTTAATTATATATACACAGGCATCCGTTAGTCTCATGAGACCATGGATTTGTGCCTTGGAAGGTCTCCAGGGCGCAGGCCTGGCAAGGTTGTATGGAAGACCGGCAGCTGCCCATGCTGCAAGTCTCCCCTCTCCACGCCACCGATGTTGTCCAAGGGAAGGGCATTAGGACCCATACAGCTTGGCACTGGTGTCGTCGCAGAGCAATGTGTGGTTAAGTGCCTTGCTCAAGGACACACACGCTGCCTCAGCCAAGGCTCGAACTGGCGACCTTCAAATCACTAGACGAACGCCTTAACCACTTGGCCACGCGCCTATATATATATAATTGCAAATCTCTTTTTTTAAAATAATTTTATTATGTTCTGCAATGTACTGCTGTGGAAAAACAATAAATTTCATGACATATGCCAGTGATATTAAACCTGATTCCAATTCTGACTGATTCAATAGCATGCACTTAGCAGCAGATTTTTGTTTCTTGGTTATGCTATAGGTCAGTAAGGTGCCGTAGGAAAGTGTTGCAGGTAAGTTGTTGTTCACAGTGGTAAGATTCAGGGACAAATCTGAAGAGTTTATTTTTCTGGAGACTCGCGTCTATACAACTATTTGCAAGTCCTGATGGATCAGCATATGTCTCACCAGGTATTGTTCCTGGAAAATGGTTTGTAAAGCAAAAGTTCAGAATTTGAAAAAGCTGAGTGAATTGCATGATGGGTATTTTGTTACAGTATATTCCAGTGCACATGGAGTTGGGTGTTCTTCATTACAGGAAAGTGCAAATAATCTTTTATAAGGTAGATGTGTTTCTAAGCTCATTACTGTGTAACAAAATAATTAGTCCATGCAAGATTTAGATTCATGTTCTGAATTGTGAATGTGTTAACTCTTTTCCAAAGGTAGGTTTTATTTAAATGCAGAGTGCAATTTAGGAACAGGAGTCAAAGTAAATTATTATTGAAGTATAAATACTGTATACTTGAGATTTAGTTTCTTGCAAGCATTTACAGTACAAGAAAATAAATAAGGTAGAATTTGTGAAAAGCGATATATAAATAAAGCCTGACAAACAAACAGTGGGCAAAAAAAGACAAATTTATTTACTTAGATATACAGTGCCGAAACAGGCCCTCGCAGCCCAAACCCACGACGTTCACGTGACCAATTAACTAACAAACCTGAGGTCTTTGGAATGTGGGAGAAAATCGAAGCACCTGAAAGAAACAGGGAAAACATACAATCTCCTTACAGACAGTGGCTGGAAAATTGTGTATGCAATATATATACAGTGGATTCCAGTTAATTAGGACACATCTGGGCCAGAACATTTTGGCCCAATTAGCCAACATTTCATGGAAATAATTAAAAAGATATGAAAAAATTCAAAAATACTAAATATGTATTTAAGTGAAATGCAGAACAAATGAGAACACTGTCAATACTACTACATTACTATAAAACTGTGTATTAGTTCCTAATAGTTATCGATAGATTGAGTGTACGCTGCTGTGTTCTTTTGATTGACTATAAATGAATAAAACCAGCATAGCCACCCAGTGTAGATAATGGACTGTCTTCATACAGTTGTCAATGATTGCATCCTTCCAAATCTTCATTTTCATTGTAACATTAAAGATGATTATTCATACCTTCAAGTTCTTTCTAGTTCCTAACTTGTTGAAGAAGTGAAATCCTTTCATTTTCACTCCCGGCTGTTTTTGGACCTCCAAACTTGAAACCACAGTGAGAAAGACAGTTTGGAATTGTCTTACTGTCTTACAACTATCATTTGTAAAAATCACTTGTTTTTTGAACACAAACATACACAACTGACACTATTTAAAAACTGTTTGCTCTAAGCATGGTGTAGTGTCTAACAGCCACACTAGTGTATGTGTCTGACACTAGTTAGAAACTGTTTGGCAGCAGTAACTTGCCCTAATTAATTGGCACAGTATCCCAAGTAAACAAAGGGAATTCTGGCTATTTTCTCGATTAGTTTTTGTACTTTAAGAGTTGTTCCAAATAAGTGACTGTCCCGATTAACTGAAGGCCCAATTAGCCGGAATCCACTGATGGCTCTGGAAGGCCACGCAGCTCCTCATGCCTGCCTATTTAATAAGATCATGGCAGATCTGATTATAATCTCAGCTCTATCTATGTTTCTGGCTACTCATGGTAACCTTGCGTTACCTTGCTTTGCAAGTATCCATCCACCTCTAAACTATTCAGGAGTCTGCTTCCACTGTCCGTTGAGGAAGGGAGTAGCAAAGATATATGAGAGAGAGAGAGAAAAAATCTGTTCCTAAATGGATACCCTTTATTTCAAAATAGTAGCTTTTAGATCTACATTTTCTCACAAGAGGAAAAAAAAACACTATTACAATGCTTTAGGATATGATGTGGTTCAATCATTTCTCACTTTTCTATACTCTAGTGGATAGAAAGCTGTCCAATTTTGAGTCCATTTAGTAAATGACTCTGTCCTTAATGGGATTGAATTGTTTCCCTTGTTGAAATACATTTTTTGTGAGTAACTGCACACCATTTACTTATTGGTTAAAAAATAATTTCTTAAATATTAACTGCTACAAGAATTTTGAACTTTTGCCAATAGTAGATTAGAATTTCACTTTCTTTATAAAGTAAAACAACATCATGCCAACAGGAATCCTCCTTAATACACAAAAATGATTCTCTCCAGCTGCGTTAAAAACTAGGCTGAGTTTTGCTTGTGAGGTGAGAAGGACACAATGTCCTTTTCCTCCCCGGAGAATAGCTTCACCTGAAAATTCAGCAAGAAGCTGATGTTCTATGTTCTATGAAACTTGGAAAGCACATTTTAAGGTCGCTTTATCATTCTGATTAGTTTACTTGGCAAAACTGATGCGCACTAATTTGGGACTGAGGTAGGGAGAGTGATTACTTCAGTACGTGAAGCACTGCGATGTCAGGGGTTTTCACATCACACCAAGATGCAGACAGGACAATGCTGTGTAGAGGTTAATGTTGAACGCCAACAATAATTCACAATTGTCCAGCATCTGAACAAGTGTAAACACCCCAAGCTGTTTTTTTGTAGCTTTATTCTACAAAAAATGAGAACAAATATTTTATGAGGGTAACCAAAAGCATAGTCAAGCAGTTGGATTCAATGAGTGAAGATTTAATAATGGCCTTCAAAGGATGGAGTGGATTAGGAAGGGATTTACCTGATCATAGAGTTTAGATGACAAGGGCACACTCCTCAAGAAACACTATGCCTACATCGAAAAGTACATCTTGATGATCGGATTACACAAGGAGAATGTGATCTTGTGCATAAGGATCATACAGGAAATTTAATCCGATGTTTATGGTACATAGATCATAAGATCAGTCACAGATGAATACTCGAAGAGCAAAAAGGTGAAAGATTAACAGAACATCAAACATTACAGCACAGTACAGGCCTTTCGGCCCATGATTTTGTACTGACTTTTTAACCTATTTTAAGATCGATCTAATCCTTCCCTCACCTACATACCACTTCATTTTTCTATCATTGATTTGCCTATCTAAGAGTTTCTTAAATGTCTCAAATATATCTGACTCTACCATTACATCTGGCAGGGTGTTTAATACTCCCACCATTCTCTGTGTACAGAACTGACCTCTGACATCCCCCTTATACTTTCCTCTAGTTGCCTTCAAATTATGTTCCGTGGCAATAGCCATTTCTTCCATTGGAGAAAGTCTCTGTCTATCCACTCTATCAATGCCTCTTATCATCTTGTACACCTCTATCATGTCAAGTTACTGTGCATTAATTAGACTGAGACTGAGGTCGCAGTCGGTTCCAGAATGTCTTTGTTGAATGGTTGCGCACATTTGAGGGTCTTGAGTGTTTTTCTCCTGCTCCTGGTTTGATCAAACATCTATTGCATTGAGGTACAGGACCTGGAATAGCAAATCAAACATCGGATGCAGAGATTGTAGTAGGTGGCACAGGTCAGTGAGTGTCACGTACCCCATGACGGGTTAAAGAACCAGCAGAGATGGAAAACACCTTGGACTCCAGTATTGCTATTAACTAATAATATTTATTAGTAACTACGCAATACAGTAAAATAAATGCAGATAAATCAAATGGGTTAGCAATGATTATATATAAGTAAGTGTGGAATATATAGGAAAACTAAGCTTCTTCAAGTCTAGGGGTAAATAGATAGTCTTACGATAATGAGTAAAGTTCAATTTAGTTCGTGGTATTGAGTTGAGTAGTGATGGGGAGAGAGAGAGGGGGAGAGATTTGAGTCTTCAATGAGCTGACACTGTCGATCTTCCCGTTGTCCTCCGAAATCCTTTAAAAGTCACGGACTGTGACTTCCAACAAAGGGGACCATTCTTCTGTGGTGGGATCATCAACCCAGGCAAGGGTTGCCACATGGGCAGCTCCCCACCGGTCACTCCCTTTTCTCACTGTAAGAGCCACTGATCGATCCGCCTGATTGATCCTCCAAAAACCCACTTTTTCTTTGGGCACAACAAAGCTCACTCAGTGTCCAAAAACATGTGTTGCAGGTCTATCACCTGACCTCCTATTTATCTCACCATACTGAGTACCAACTGGCATTCAAATAACTCCTCCCTTCTCTGTCTGTGTAAGAACGCACTAGCAGGCCATGTCCTTGGGAAGTATAAACACGCTCCAGAGAAACCATAACATTAATTGTCCATCAAATAACGCCGCCCTCGGTCACCATAGCGACTTACGAGCTGCTGGTACCCGCTCTCTCCGAACTCAGCAGAAATCTAAAAGTTAGTCTCAGTTCTTCCTTGTGCCTTAAAGTGACAGTCCACAGGAAATATGAACCTTAGGGGTTCATAACACCATCTCAAAGCAGTCTTCGTCTCTCTCTCTCTTTCTTTATCTCTCTCTTAAAAACAAGATGTCAGTGTTAAGTAACTCTCTCTCTCTCTTATCAAAAGCACAGTTCATAGGGTAATTCAGGACCCGGTCACAGGGTGTCTGTGTAGAGGCGGGGCATGAAACTGATGGTTTCCCCCTACATCCTTAAGATGTGCAGGTGGGTAGGTTCAAATTTCAAAGTTCAAAGTACATTTATTATCAAGTTGTGTGCACATTATACAACTTTGAGATTTGTCTCCTAACAGGCAGCCACAAAACAAAGAAACCCAAAAGAACCCTTTAAACACCCAATGTGCAGAGGAAAAAAAAACAAATCATGCAGACAATAAATGCAAGCTAATAGCGTCTGAACTAAAGTCTAGAGAGAGAGAGTCTGCCCACTGCCCCTTACTTCACCGCAGAGTGGAGCAGCGAGCTGAACTGGCCCACCCCTTACCTCAGGCCCTGACACCCTGATGAACTTTTCAATCAGGCCTGGCACTTAAACATCATCCAAACGTTGGGTTCAGTCACTTCGCTATGCTCTAAGGTCTGGACCCTGCTGCCTGGATTTGGCCTGTATTTGATCTTTCCGTTTCGGTCCGACACTTAAATCCTCATCCAAACATCAGGTTCAGTTGCTTTGGTACGCTCTGGGGACATTTAAAATGTTTCCTGGTGTGTATATGAGAATTAGAATCTGGGAGAAATTATAGAATTGTGTAGGAAGAATAAAAAATAGGATTAGCATAACTGTACTCGATGGTCAGCGTCGACTTGGTGGGCTTCTTTCTATGCTCTATGTCTCTTTGACTCTATAACTCATCCAAGACAGAATGCTGGCACAGTCAGGAGTCCAAGAAGAGCAACCGTCGTGGCTGAGGGCAAACACCATCACAGACTGTCTTAGTCTCATTGGGAAAGTGGTAAGGAGGCAACGCAGTGCATGTTGGTCCAGTTCACATCATCTGCTCTGAGATCAAAGATAGGTAACACTTACCATCCAAATCTACTGGGCAACCTCCACTGACATGTGAACACAGGGCTCAGCACTGTCACTACTTATACGTTACTTGTGGACTCTCTATATAGAAATAGAAAATCTCATAGCATTATTCAAAGAGGAGGGGCTTTGTATGAATAGAAAGTGCTGGGAGTGTTCAGCAGGTCAGACAGCGTTTGTGGAGGGAGAAACAGAATTAATGTTTCAGGTGGATGACTTTGAGCTCACATGCACAACTTGTGCTGGCAGCTCATTTCCACACTCGCACGACTCTGAGTGAAGATGCTTCCCTCATGTTCCCCTTAAACTTTTCACCTTTTACCCTTAACTCATGTCCTCCAGTTGTAGTTCCACCCGGTTGGAGGTTGGGTGGGACTACAACTAGAGGACGTGGGGTAAGGGTGAAAAGTGAAAAGTTTAAGGGGAACATGAGTGGAAACTGCTTCACTCTGAGGGTTGGGAGAATGTGGAATGAACTGCTAGCGCAAGTGGTGCATGGGAACTCGATTTCAACGTTTAAGAGAAGTTTGGATAGGTACATGGATGATAGGTTTATGAATAGCAATGGTCCCTGTGGAAATCGATGAGAGTAGGCAGTTTAAATGGCTTAGCACAGACTAGATGGGTTGAAGGGCCTGTTTTTGTGCTGTACTTTTCTATGAGGCTATCAGAAAATTTCTTTTCTCTCAGTTCACCAACAATGACTTGCTGGGCCTTTCTTGCATTTACTCTTTTTAATCAGATTCCTAGTTTTCTGCTTTTGCTAGTTTAGCATGCTGATCATTAGTGCACTGCAAAACTGACTGACTGCTCCAATTATGTTCTAGTTCGCAGTTCACAGGAAAATGTTCACCCCAGCTTCATGGCATGGTTCCCCTTTAACTCTGTCTTGATGAAGGGTTTCGGCCCGAAACGTCGACTAATCTTTTCAACTGATGCTGACTGACCTGATGAGTTCCTCCAGCGCATTGTGAGTGTTCCTTTGACAACAACATCTGCAGATTATTTTGTGTTCCCCTTTAACTTTGCAGTTCATCCCAATCTGTTGTGGACAACTGAACCCAGGCATGGAGAAACGACAGACTCCCATATAGAGACAGAAACAAAAGTTTATACATAGGAATTCCAACAGCACTTTGGTGTTGGACACCGTGAGACAAATCATTCTCAACACACAAGGACCCCATGATAAGTGCTAATAGGGAGTCTGCTTTAAGTAATCACAGTACGTGGAAAACCCGTGCCAGCCAAAATAAACTTGACAATATTAAACAAAAAACACAAAGGCTTAACAACTCTAGTTAAGACAATTAACAAATACAGGTCCTCTAGAAACCTTGAAGCCCAATGCTTAACAGCTGGCCGTACAGGCCCACAGGTCTCATTGCACCTATCACCTGTAAATTCAAACTGTGGGACTGGATGGGAGCACAGCTGAGTAATGTGTAATTTCTGTTTTGATACGAGTGGGCTCTTAAAAATGTCTGCAAATATCCCCAGCAGCTCATCTATACTGGATCTAATGTCACAGCCAGAATTATTAGATTCTGTGCAGATCTGCTGGCAGGGGTATTTGAGACCATTCTGTTTTTTTACAGTAGAAATCTAAGCCATGCTTTTGCAGACACAGTAAAAATATATAAATTATTGGAGTTGTAATATGCATAGAGAGGAAAACCACAATTTCTTGCAGGATTTTGTTAACGTAAGTATCTCCTAGCATGTGAGACATTTATTATCTGAAGCCATGAGTCTGACAAGCCAATTTGCTTCCATCTCTCAGTACGTGATATTGGAGTTGACGGGGCTTGACTGGTATTCCTCTTTCTTGCTGTAGCGGGAAATCGTGAAAAGAAATTCTGAATCATTCCCACTTAAAGGTAGCTCAGGAGCTGCCGAGTTTTGAACATACCTGATATTACATTGGTATTGGTTTATTGGTTCACTATTGTCACATGTACCAAAATACAGTGAAAATATTTTGTGGTTGGGTGCTCCTGTTTCCTCCCGCATCCCAAAAATATTCAGGTTCGTACATTAATTTTCCATTGTAGGTTGCCCCCATTGTGGGGCAGCATGGTAGTATAGGGGTTAGCACTGCGGCTTACAGTACGGGGTGATCCGGGTTCAATTCCCGCCACTGCCTGTACATTCTTTTGTGACCGCGTGGGTTTCCTCACATGTTCCAAAGATGTACAGGGTGGTAGGTTAATTGGTCATTTTAAATTGTGCCCTGATCAGGCTAGGGTTAAATCGTGGGGTTGGAGGGCAGCACGGCTCAAAGGGCCTATTCTGCGCTGTATGTCATTAAATAAATAGTATGGAGCTGAGGGAGAGAATCTGGGGGCGGGGGGAAGTTGGTGGGAATGCGGGGAGAATAATACTGAATTTTATCTAAAATTAGTGCTGACAGTCATCATGGACATAGTAGGCCACAAGACCTTTCCTGTGCTGTATGACTGTATAATGATGATTATCATTCATGTGGGGTGGCGAGGTGAGGATACATCTCTGCCAAAGGAGGAATAAGGCACTCCTTCCCTCCACTAGCCTACAAGTCACCTTTGGGCAAGGTGTGGCACCTGCTTAGCCCGCCCCACCTCCCCATATCAGGGTCACGTGAAGCCATGGGAGCAGGTGGTGCATATCATAAGTCCTGGTTATGTGACCACTAACGCCAGGCAGACAATCTCTGAAGAGTATTGATAATGGCTGGGGTCACCCATCTTGTAAGGACTCTGCCCAGAAGAAGGCAATGGCAAAGCACTTCAGTAGAAAATATTGCCGTGAACAATCATGGTCATGGAAAGACCGTGATCGCCTACGTCATACAACATGGTACATAATGAATGAAAAAATCATTCATGTGATAACGTTGACAGCTGACCATTTTCAATTGTAATCAATCAGATTGTTTATCCTTAGTTTAAAAGCATTGTTAAAAGCTGATTACATCTTTGTTAAGGTACCGACTATCACATTTCTGCAGTGTAAATAATAGTAACACACAGACTGCTGGAGGAACTCAGCAAGTCAGGCTGCGTCCATGGTAAAGCATAAACTGTGGACATTTCAGGCCAAGGCACTTATTCAGGACTGAGAAGGAAAGGGGAAGATGCCAGAATAAAAAAATGGGGGATGGGAAAGAGGCTAGCTGGAAGCCAGGTGGATGGGAAAGGTCACGGGCTGGAGAAGAAGGAATATGATATGATAGGAGAAAGGGAAGGAGGAGGGAACCAAATGGGAATTAATAGGCAGATGAGAAGAGGTGAAAGGTCAGAGTGGGGAATAGAGAAGGAGGGGTGGGATTTGTACACCAGAAGGAGAAATCGATATTCATACCATCAGGTTGGAGGGTACCCAGATGGAATATAAGATGTTGCTCCTCCACCCTGAGGGTGGCCTCATCTTGGCACAAGAGGAGTAAATAATCATATCCTTTGTACAGTATTTCCCAGTTGTTCCACAAGTAACCCCTACTTCTCTGCTGAGGCAGGAGGACGAGTTGATTTTGTAAGTTTGCATTAAAACATAACCGTCAGCCAAAATCCAACTGCAGTTGATGCAAATGCCGCTGTTCAAATTGGCGTGTACACTTTCATATGCAAATCCGGAATTAGAATTGTGTCTCAACAGAGAAGGTCACTTGGCCTTTTGTTTCTGAGATGCTTTTTTGATAGAGTTCAAAATCAGAATCAATATCACTGTTATATGTCGTGAAATGTGCTGTTAATGCAGTACATTGCAATACATAATATAAACTGTGAATTACAGTAAGAAGTATATATGTGTGTGTATACATACATACTATGTGTGTGTGTGTGTGTGTGAGAGAGAGAGAGAGTGGGTGTGTATATATGTCTATATTAAAAAGTTAAATTAAATAAGTGTGCAAAAAAAGTAGTGAGTAGTTTTCATGGGTTCAATGTCCATTCAGAAACCTGATGGCAGAGGGGAAGATGCTGTTCCTGAATCATTAAGTGTGTGCCTTCACTTCAGGCTTCTGTATCTCTTCCCTGAAGGTGGCAATGGAAAGAGAGCATGTCCTGGGTGATGGGGGTCCTTAATGATGGATGCTGCCTTTTTGAGGTAGCGGTCCATGATACTCGGGAGGCTAGTGCCCATGATGGAGCTGACTGAGCTTACAACTTTCTACAGCTTATTTTCATCCTGTGCCATTCGTTCCCCCCCACCTCCACCGTACTAGACGGTGATGCAGCCAGTTAGAATGCTCTCCACAAAACATCTGTAGAAATTTACTAGGGCCTTTCATTTGTCCAGAGTGCAGGGGATGTTTTTCCTTTAAGTACTTATTCAATTCCTTTTTGACAGTTACCATTGAAATTGGTTGCATCAAGCAGTCCAACAGCACATTACATATTTCATAGCTATTTCATCCATATTAGTATAACTGGTTCATTTTTCAGTCACTACAAATGCAGGCTGGTTGGTCATAATTAGCTTATCTCCCTGTCAAGTAAATCTTGTGACTGAAGTGACTGAAAAATTGACTTCAATGCATAATTTGTGTGGGACTATGCTAGTAAAATTATCCTGCCTTCATTGGGAGAAGTTGTTGTAGTTTCTTGTGTATGTTCTGTCTCCTCCTCGTTACAGACACTGTGTTTTGAGCTGCATAGTGCAGTACTTTCTGTGGGCACAGTCATACACGGAGCTGTCCAAAGAGAATCTATTTGCCATTTATGTTAAATCTCTGTAGATTGGTACCAGTCATTATGCCACTGAAAAGCATTCGTTGCCTGTGGATTCACTTGGTCTCCACCTTTCACAGACCTTCCCTTTGTTCTCCAGTCTGTCTGCAGACTAAAACAGGCTTGTTTTCTTCCATTTTTGAGTTTTGACAAAACATTAACTCTGTGCTCTCTCCGCAAATGTTATGTGACCAGCTGAGCTTGGTATTTATAGCATTTTCTTCTCATGTACTAGCAGGTGAGAGGCAAAGTATTTAAAGAGACCTGAGGGCCAAGTTTTTCACACAGAGGGCGGTGGGTGTATGAAACAAACTGCCAGAAGAAGAGGTGGGTACAATTATAATGCTTAAAGAGCACTTAGACAGATTCATGGATAGGAAAGATTTAATGGGATGTGGGCCAAATTCAGGCAAATGGTTCTCCCTTAGGTGGGCAATTGCTGAAAGGGATGTGTTGGACCAAAGGGCCTGATACCATGCTATGTAACTCTATTATGATTATTTCCTTGCCATGAAATGTCATGTGTCAGAGTAAATGTTGGGACTCCCAGTGCCACTCCTTCCTCACAGTGCATCACTATGACCTCATTTCTAGTTGGCAGTAAGCAAGCTCTCTTTATTCATTGCATGCATATTACCCATCATTTTGAGCCCTGTTTAATCGTCTGTAAAAGGAATAACCTCAGGTTCACTAGTCTATCAAAATAAATGAAGACTTTAATCCCTGGTACTATTGTAGCAAATCTCTTCTGCATCTTAAATTGATGCTTTAATCAGATTTGGTACCTGGCTGCCTAACCAACACTTTAATTTATTTTATGGCTTTGAGTGTATGTTGAATTTAAAACGCCTCATTGAGTACTTATCTGCATTTATTTAATCTGATATTACCCATTTCATGAACATGCCCATATTTTCCAAACTGTCGAACTTTGGTCATGAATTACCTTCACCTGAATTTGTGCCATAAAGATAATAACATTGAAATTTAGCTGTGAAACAACACTAGCGTGTTCCAAGGACTCTGAGTTCCAGAAAGCTGTTCTCACTGCAACCAATATAATGTCATTTGAGCCTGATTCCTTTTGTTTTGGCATCGGCTATTGTGGAAGGAACTACAATTATATTTTCATTTAGCACAGCATTTTGAGTTGTGTACAAATCCGACATCAACACATTGTAAGGCTGACACACACACAAAATGCTGGAGGAACTCAGCAGGTCAAGCAGCATCTATGGAAATGAATAAACAGTCTACGTTTCGGGCTGAGACCCTTCATCAGGACAGGAAAGGGAGGGGAAGACGCTATAATAAAAAGTTAGGAGGAGGGGGAGTGTTAAAAACAGGGGTGAAAGGTGCAATGCAATTGAAGGAACTGAGAAATGAAAGATCAGAGCTGTGCTCTTGTGATGAATAAATCTTTTGTTTCTATTACCAGCCTTTTCATTTTGCTGAAATCTCATTTTTAGCATACTATGCAAGAATGTCTATGAAGATAAATGAAGCCAATTAGGACATGAGCTCAGATTTTCTGCATTTTATCTATAAATGCTGTTAAGATATATATGCAGCACCCCTGTGTATTTGAAAAAGCTTAAATTCTGCAAGTTTTAACTTAAATAACAGTCCTCCTACGCATGTGTAAAGCAAAATGTGAGCAACCTGACTTAAAAATATTTGGACTCAGAGTGTCCTGCTCCATTCAACCTTGCATAGTTACCGTTATGAGTGCCTTTAGTCATAAAGTACAGCACATAAACAGGCTCTTTTGGCCTATCTAGTCTATGCTGAACCAGAGTGCCCTACTGCATAAAAACTTGCAAAGTTACCATCATGAACGTCTATAGCCTATAATCGAGTTCATTGCCATATGCACAGGTCACAATGGAAAGCTTACTTGGAGCAGCATTACAGCCACATGGGCATCAAGTAACTTCTTAAATGTTGCACTATTTTTATAGAAAAGAGCATAATTAGAACAGAAAACATTCAAATTGATCAAGGAAGCTATCGTGTTGCTAAACTGTAGAGATTAGGGTGCTGCTGGTTGGTTCAAGAGCTGAATGGTTGAAGGGAAGTAACACACATCAGAGTTGCTGGTGAACACAGCAGGCCAGGTAGCATCTCTAGGAAGAGGTACAGTCGACGTTTCAGGCCGAGACCCTTCGTCAGGACTAACTGAAGGAAGAGTGAGTAAGAGATTTGAAAGTGGGAGGGGGAGGGGGAGATCCAAAATGATAGGAGAAGACAGGAGGGGGAGGGATAGAGCCAAGAGCTGGACAGGGGATACGAGAGGATCATGGGACAGGAGGCCCCAGGAGAAAGACGGTGGGGGGGAACCCAGAGGGTGGGCAAGGGGTATAGTCAGAGGGACAGAGGGAGAAAAAGGAGAGTGAGAGAAAGAATGTGTGAATAAAAATAAATAACGGATGGGGTATGAGGGGGAGGTGGGGCATTAGCGGAAGTTAGAGAAGTCAATGTTCATGCCATCAGGTTGGAGGCTACCCAGACGGAATATAAGGTGTTGTTCCTCCAACCTGAGTGTGGCTTTACATTATCTTTACAGTAGAGGAGGCCGTGGATAGACATATCAGAATGGGAATGGGATGTGGAATTAAAATGTGTGGCCACTGGGAGATCCTGCTTTCTCTGGCGGACAGAGCGTAGGTGTTCAGCAAAGCGGTCTCCCAGTCACCCAGCG
Source organism: Mobula birostris (assembly GCF_030028105.1). Lineage (NCBI taxonomy): Eukaryota > Metazoa > Chordata > Chondrichthyes > Myliobatiformes > Myliobatidae > Mobula > Mobula birostris. The sequence goes on from NC_092387.1 coordinate 62,636,376, forward strand.
ATCCCCCCAGTTTAATCCTAGTCTAATCATGGGACAATTTACAATGACTGATTAACCTGCCAACTAGTACGTCTTTAGACTGTGGGAGGTAACCAGAGCATCTGGACGAATCCCATGTGGTCATGGGGAGAAAGTAAAAACTCCTTACAGACAGCAGTGGGAATTGAACCCGGGTCACTGGTACTATAAAGTGTTGTGCTAAACACTGCACTACTGTGCAGCCCCATAAATTATTTATTTATTTCATTTAGATATACAACACGATGACAGGCCCTTTCTACCCATGAGCCAGCGCCACCCAATTACAGCCATGTGACCAACTAACCTACTCATTTGTACATTTTTGAATTGTGGGAGGAAACCAGAGCATGTAGTGGAAACCCATGTGATCACGGAGAGAACATACAAATTCCTCACAGACAGAGGAAACCCATGTGATTACAGAGAGAACCTACAAATTCCTCACAGACAGAGGCAGGAATTGAACCCAGGTCACTGGTGCAGTAAAGCATTTCACTAACCGCTAAGCTGGTGAATTGTCCTAAATAGACCATTTTCTGAATGGGGAGAGAGTTTATAAATTGAAGTCGTAAAGGTACTTGGGAATCCTATTTCAGGATTGCCTTAACTTTAGGTTGAGTCACTAGTAAGGAAGACAAATGCAAGGCTAGCATTCATTCTGAGATGAGTTGTCAGAGTACATATATATCACGATATACAACCCTGAGATTAATTATCCTGTGGGCATACTCAGCAAATCTATAGAATAGTAACTGTAGCAGGATCAATGAAAGATCAAGTAGAGCAGAGAGGATAACAAACTCTGCAAATGCAAATATAAATAAATAGTAATAAATAACGAGAGCATGAAATAATAAGATAAAGGATCCTTAAAGTCAGATCATTGGTTGTAGGAACATCTCAATAAATGAGTGTAATTATCCCCTTTAGTTCAAGAGCCTGATGGTTGAAGGGTAGTGGCTGTTCTTGAGCCTGGCGGTGTGAGTCCTGAGGTTCCTGTGCCTTCTACCTGATGGCAGCAGCAAGAAAAGAGCACGGCCCGGGTGGTGGTGCCTTCTACCTGATGGCAGCAGCGAGAAAAGAGCACGGCCCGGGTGGTGGTGATCTTTGATGATGGATGCACAACGATGTGCAGCTGAGACTTTACCTGCCATTGGTCAGACCATATTTGGAATATTGTGAACAATTATGGGTCCCTTATCTAAGGAATGATGTGCTGGCAAGGGGAAGATTCAGAGATCTAATTCTGCTCCTGTATCATGAGGTGGTATTGACAGTGAAATAGTTGACAGGAGGAAAATCCTCTTGCTAACCTTGGCACACAAGTGCTACAGGCAAAGTTGAGACATTTTCAACCACTTTTGGCCAGAGGGATGTTCCATCCCATCTCCTGCGATCCCTGCCGTCTAGAAAGTTTGCCTTCAGCCAAGTTGATTCGTTTTAGCTGCATTTCCATGATTTTGTTAGGTAGTATATGAAAAAGGCACGCACATGAAGTTAGGAATCAGATCAGCCCTGATCTCATTAAATGTCAGACCCGGCCAGAGGACTGCAGTGCCTCTTCCTGTCTTCCAATGAGATTTATATTCTATCTTAAGAGACATTCATCTTTGTAAGTGGATTAATGTCTTAAAATGACAAATGAAGGATTATCAAATTAAGGATTTAAGGATTGTATGAAGCATTTCCCTGTTAATATTGCAGAAGACAATGCTCTTGACGGATCAAACATTCCATTGGGATTTTAAAGAGAATTATGATAGATGGATTAACAGAGTAGATATGTGTCAAGCAATCTGGACTTTAGTCTTGTAGCAGTGGAGGAATCCAGGTCTCTGATATCAGTATTAAAACTGGCAGTAGAGAATCAGATCACAGTGGGCTGGGTTCCAGTTTCTGAAAATTAATTCCCACTTGCAGTGCAGTAAAGAAGGCTGAATTTGAAGAGATTGGAGGAACTAGGCATACATAGGTTCTATCCAAAACCATGCTGCTTAAAATGAACAATTGGGACTTTCTGGTGGCCAGACATTTTAATTCTGATTCCCATTCCCGTTCCAACATGTTAGCCATGGCCACCTCTTGCGCCAAGAAGAGGGCACCCTCAGGGTGGAGGAGCAACACTTTATATGCTGTCTGGGTACCTTTGGTAACCTTCTGGTGAACAAAAATTCTGCCCCCCAACTCCACTTTCCATTCGGACCTTCCACTTCTTCTCACCTGCTCATTACTTCCCCCGGAACCCCTCCTCCCCCCTTTTCTCCTATGGTCCACTCCCCACGCTTATCAGATGCTTTCTTCTCCTGCCCTTGACCTATCACCTATCACCTTCTCGCTAGCATCTTTCCTCTCCTCCCACCATCTTACTCAGGCATCTTCCCCCTTCTTCCTCAGTCCTGAAGAAGGGTCTTGGCCCGAAATGTTGACTGTTTACTCTTTTCCATAAATGCTGCCTGACTGGCTGAGTTCCTCCAGCATTTTGTGCATGTTGCTTTTGAACAAAATTAACATTTTAGACTGGTTATTGCAGCAAGGAATCCACAACAGAGGACCCATCTCCTTAAAATTTGACCTTCATCAAAAGTTCAAAGGCTCGAAGGTTTCAAACGTCCAATTTATTTTCAGAGAAATGTATACAATATACATCCTGAAATGCTTTTTCGTCACAAACATCCACAAAAACAGAGGAGTGCCCCCAAAGAATGAATGACAGTTAAATGTAAGAACCCCGAAGTCCCCCCCCAGCTCCCCTCCCTCCCGTGCGTAAGCGGCAGCAAGCAACAATCCCCCTCCCCCCACCAGCAAAAAGAAAACATCAGCATCCACCACCAAGCACTCAAGCGTGAGCAAAGCATTAGCAAAGACACAGACCTGTGTGACACAGTAGTGGCAATGGCATAGATCATCCAAAGCCGACTTTGAGGAGAACTTACTTACAGGAAGTTCAAGCACTAAAGGAGAAGAGGAGAGGAGAGGGCATGGATTGACCAAGAGATTTGGAAAGATGGAAAATTTAGAGTATGTGCTAAAGCTGGTCTAAAGTCTGTGAACGTATTAAAAACTGAGTGTTGGTCCAAGAGAGAGTGAATGAGGAATTAGTTTTGAAAAACTAGGAGAAGGAAGCTGAGTTTATACTGATGTTTTATGTCAGCTTTCACTCTTGGAGATACAAGTAACATCTCAGAACGGGAATTTGAAGCGAGGCTCACCCAGGACATTCTTCTCTTCTCTCCCAGCGGGCAGAAAGCATGAACCATCAGGCTCAATGGCAGCTTCTATCTCACCTTTATAAGACTACTGAACGGTTCCTTGCAACACACATCAAAGTTGCTGGTGAACCCTTAGTCCTGATGAAGGGTCTCGGCCTGAAACGTCGACTGTACCTCTTCCTAGAGATGCTGCCTGGCCTGCTGCGTTCACCAGCAACTTTGATGTGTGTTGCTTGAATTTCCAGCATCTGCAGAATTCCTGTTGTGAACGGTTCCTTAGTGGGATAAAATGGATTTGACCTCACAATTTGCCTTGTACCTACTGTTTGCCTGCACTGCACATTCTCTGTGATTGTGACACTTTATTTGGCAATTTGGTCTTTTTTTCCTTATATAAACTGTTGTAATTAAATGATGTGTCCGGAATGAATACAGAACAAAGTTTTTCACTGTACTTTAGTACATGTGATAATAAATCACCTTATGCGGAACCAGTGGATTCCAGAACATAGTTGATGAGGTTTTCACCAAAGGATAGTTCCATAGTCCCATTTAATATCAGATAGTGTATACAAGGTAAAACCTGAAATTCTTGTTCCTTGCAGACATCCGTGAAAACAGAAGGGTTCTCCAAAGAATGATTGACAGTAAAACGTTATAACCCCAAAGCCCCCTTCACTTCCCTCCCACACACAAGCAGTAGCAAGTCATCAACCCTCCCCTCCCCTTATTTCAGCAGAAAGCATCAGCTGCTACCACCCACCAAGCAAACTATAGCAAAGCCCCCAACAGAGACCACGATCTGCAGTTCAACAAAAACTAATCATTCATCCGACAATTTGACATGCCACAGGCTCTCTCTCTCCCTAATAAAGGGGCAGAGAAGTGTCACTCAACGAGAGGGGAGACATAAACAAAAGAACTCACTGATTTATGGTGTTAAAGTCTGCCACAACACTTTTTTTCAGGTTCTCTGACTCAAGAATTGGCAGCAAACCCTGCCCCACCAACGAGAGAGAAAGAGAGAGAGAGAGAGAGAGAGAGAGAGAGAGTGTGGTCCGCTTGGTACAGAGACCTCTGACAGCTGATCCGCTGTTCCTGATACTCCGTTTTCTCCCTTTCTCCCGTGACACTTCAGCCACTGGGAGAAATTTGACCTTCATTAAAAGTGGGATCAGTGTGGATCATCCAAAGCAGACTTTAAAAAAGACTTTATTTACAGGAAGTTCAGGCACTAAAGGATAAGAGGAGAGAAGCGGGCATGGATTGACTAGGGGATTAGTAAAGATTAGTAAAGATTAGTAAAGCTTCAGTTGGCAGGAAAATATTGAGGAAAATAAAAACTAACAATGTGGAAGGTAACATTTCGACAATGGATAAAAGACTGGCTTTTATGAGAAAATAAGACCATAAGATATTGGAGAATTAGGCCATTTGGCCCATCAAGTCTGTTCTACCATTTTGTCATGGCTGATCCATTTTCCCTCTCAGCCCCAATCTCCTGCCTTCTCCCTGTATCCTTTCAAGCCCTGACTAATCAAGAATCTATCCATCTATGCCTTAAGTATAGCCAATGACTTGGCCAAATAATGGGCCATTTGTGAATGGCACCAGTTGATTAGTATACCACAGGCATAGGTGCTGGAGCCTTAAATTTATACAATTTACATTCTTTATCATCACTATGTGTCATGTCGTATGAGGAAGGTGATCCTGGTCTTTCCATAATGTTGACTGTTCTTGCCAAATTTTTCTGCAGAAGTGGTTTGCCATTGCCTTCTTCTGGGCAGTGTCTTTACTAGCCTACCCACCCCCCCACCTGTTATTGATAAACTCAGAGGTAGTTCAGAGACTGGTGTCAGTGGTTGCATGACCAGGACGTGATATGCACCAGCTACTCATATGACCATCCACCGCCTGCTCCCATGAGTTCACGTGACCCTGATCGGGGGCTAAGAAGGTTCTACCCCTTGCCCAAGAGTGACCTGCAAGCCAACGGAGGGAAGGAGCGCCTTGCACATCCTTTGGTAGAGATGTATCTCCACCTACCATCCTACAATTTACATTAAACTCCGATAATTGGTGCGGCACGTGGCTCACCCCTTAGTCCGGGGTGTGAGTGCAAGTGGTATGTTTGGCCCGAGGCAATTCCAGACTGCAGCCCTCGGGTCAATGTCAGTCTGTGGCTAGGGTGTCTGGCTGGGTTCGGAATCAGAGCACCAGGTACCAGGAACGTGTGCAGGTTTGTTGATAAAGCTGGGATCCAGAGTATATTGTCCTCCTTCCTTAAAATGCATCAGGTTCACTAGAAGAAGTTAATGAAGTGAAATAAATGTGTGTAGTGTTGTTATTAGCAGTAACATCTAATAGCCCGGAAAATCATTTTGCCTGACACCACCAAAGTCTCAAGGATGCTGGATTATTGGAGCTTTAAGTCAAAGCAAAGTCAAGTTTATTGACAAAAGGACAAGTACGGTGAGGTACAAGTACAATGAAAAACTTGCTTGCGCAGCATTACAGGCAGGTTGGTACAGGCAACACACAGAATATCAATTATGCACATATATTCCACAGAGGTAAGAAAGACCCTTTCACTCGGGCTTTGCTTTTAAACAGACAATCAAAGTGAATTGAGGTCACAGTCTGATCAGCTATGATCTTTTTAAGAGGCAGAGTGAGACCGAGGGGCCGATGAATCAGAATCAGGTTTAATATCACTGGCATACGTCATGAAATTCGTTGTCTTCGTGGCAGCAGCACAATGCAATGTATAATAATGGGTAAAAGACTGAACTACAGTAAGTGTGAATATATACTGTATCAATAAGTAGTGCGAAAGCAGAGATAATAAAAGTGAGGTAGTGTTCACGGGCTCAAAACTCAGATGGCAGAGGGGAAGAAGCTGTTCCTGAATCGTTGAGTGTGTGCCTTAAGGCTTCTGTACCTCCTTCCTGATGCTAGGAATGAGAACAAAGCATGATTTGGATGGTGTGCGATCCAATGGACAGGACAGGTGATTGTCTTGGATGTTTTTGTTGTGATGGCAAGATCCTCCTGGACATTGGTAATATAGAATACTGTAAGTCCGATTCACTGGCTCATTGGTGAGACTAATGGCTGGGGGGCTGCGTGGTCTCAGTTGTGGCACAGACCAGACCCTCATTCATGCCTCTGGGTGATTGGCTCCTAATTTGAATGTTCATAATGAATCTTCCAATCTAATTTGAATAATTTGGTCAGAAGGCGGTGCGCTCAGATGCACCTGTCTCTCTGCGTCCTACCAAAGGTGTGACTCTTTCTCCTTCACATATTTTTCATGATCGCCAGACACTGCTGGTTATCCAGAATATCTAGTACTGCAGGTCTACCACACTAGCGAGTTGGTGGATGGCGGTGGAGCTGGACTTGTTGCACACTGTATTGCAGCCTGCTTCAGCCGCCCAGGGAAGAAAGTGACAGAGGCAGCGTGCGGAGGTGTGGGTGATCCAGTGGATGGTACAGGTGATTTCCTTGGGTGATTTTGTGATCACAAGACCCTGTTGGACATTAGTAATGTAGAATACTGTGAGTCCAGTTGACCAGTTCATTGGCAAGGTCGACAGCAGGGGAGCTGTGTGGCCTCAGTTGTGGCACGGATGAGACCCTCATTCATGCCTCAGGGTAGCCTGTTGCGGCTGCTGAGGAAGGAGTGGCCGGAGCTGCCTTTGTGTCGCTGGATTCCCTGCGGGTCGGGAGGCTTTCCCTTTTCATCAATGCTGCTCAGTGGGAGACAGCTGCACTATGTTTGCCTGCGGTTGCACAGTGCAATATGAGGAACTGCTACGTGCTTGTTCCTGCAGAAATGTGGCTCCAGGGCAACATCCCATGCACCATCAATCTACAGGCCATGACTTCATTATTATTTTTATCTACCCTGTGTTGTTTTCGTACCTGTGTGTTTTTCTGCTTAGTGTGCTGTTGGTTCTATGTTTTACACCTTGGCCCCAGAGGAACTGCACTCTGTGTCTACACCCTGCCATCCAGTATTCCGTTTGGCTGTATTCATGTGTATGGTTGAATGACAATTACTCTTGAACTTGGAGTTAAAATATTGGAACTGGAGTGACTCTCAAAGTTGGAATGGCCTTGCAGTTTCTGATCAAAGGTGATAAGATACTGGATGATATTATCTAATTAATCTAATCAGCCCAGTTCAGATCAAAACAATTCATGCCAAAGCTTCATCCTGCCACCTTACTCCCCTCTCAGAGTCCTGTATACAGTTCGAGTCAGCGAGGTGAGGAAGACATCAGTTCTCACATGTCCGTTGGAGGGTATCAGCATTATGTGCTGTGTCATCTGAAGTAGGTGATCAAGGCCTCATGAACATGATTGTCATTGGCAAGTTTTTCTACAGTTTTCTGAAGTTTTCAGAAGTTTTCTGATGATTCTACCATAGTTGGAAGCACCAGCAAGGGAGATGAGGCTGAGTACAGGACTACGGTAGGAAACTTTGTCACATGGTGTAAGCAGAAATATCTGCAGCTTAATGTGAAAAAGAGTAAGGAGCTGGTGGTAGACCTGAGGAGAGCTAAGGTACCGGTGACCCCGGTTTCCATCCAGGGGGTCAGTGTAGACATGGTGGAGAGTTACAAATACCTGGGGATGCGAATTGACAATAAACTGGACTGGTCAAAGAACACTGAGGCTGTCTACAAGAAGGGTCAGAGCCGTCTCTATTTCCTGAGGAGACTGAGGTCCTTTAACATCTGCCGGACGATGCTGAGGATGCTCTACGAGTCTGTGGTGGCCAGTGCGATCATGTTTGCTGTTGTGTGCTGGGGCAGCAGGCTGAGGGTAGCAGACATCAACAGAATCAACAAACTCATTCGTGATGTTGTGGGGATGGAACTGGACTCTCTGACGGTGGTGTCTGAAAAGAGGATGCTGTCCAAGTTGCATGCCATCTTGGACAATGTCTCTCATCTACTACATAATGGACTGGTTGGGCACAGGAGTACATTCAGCCAGAGACTCATTCCACCGAGATGCAACACAGAGCGTCATAGGAAGTCATTCCTGCCTGTGGCCATCAAACTTTACAACTCCTCCCTTGGAGGGTCAGACATCCTGAGCCAATAGGCTGGTCCTGCACTTATTTCCTGGCATAATTTACATATTACTATTTAACTATTTATGGTTTTATTACTATTTATTATTTATGGTGCAACTGTAATGAAAACCAATTTCCCCCGGGATCAATAAAGTATGACTATGGCTATGACTATGACTATGACTATTTTCCTGTACCCTGTAACTTACTCTTTTTGAGTCACAAACATAAGCTCACTTTTGATTCTGTCTGCCAAAAACCAACACTCATGATTACATGCCATGTTGTATGATGTTTTGCCACTGCCTTCTTCTGGGCAGTGTCTTTAGAAGATGGGTGACCATCTTCCATTATCAATACTCTTTGGAGATGGTCTGCCTGGCATCAGTGGTCACATAACCGGGACTTGTGATATGCACCAGCTGCTCATATGCCTGTCCGCCATCTCCTCCAGTGGCTTTGCGTGGCCCTGATCGGGTGGGGGATGGAAGGCTAAGCAGGTGCTACACCTTGCTGAAGGGTGACCTGCAGACTAGCAGAGGGAAGGTGGACTGTCCACTTCGGTTGAGATGTATCTCCACCCTGCCATCCAGGAATCTACACTGGCGGGTATAGCTACCAGTGAACTTTGCAGTCCCTCTTTGGCATGTGAGAGGAAACCGGAGCACTCTGGGAAACCCATGCTATAAACCGACACTCTTCTTCCTCACTTTCGTTCCAATTGGTGAAGGAATAAGGTGATAAACGTCATACCTTCCCATGAAATCGCCCGTGCCTGTAAATTCCCTATCCCAGATTTAATAATCTAATTTGTATCTGTGTGCAGCAATTAATAATGTAGGAGTGTGACTTTGAAAAAGCTAAAATACACTTTGGCAAGACATCAACTATCTATTCTCTAGCCAGACTTTAAAGCCCAGTTCCAGAATCTCATTGTGGAATAATCAGCAGAAGATCAATTGGACATAGCAGCTAACAAAACTGTCTTCCTGCAGCTGACTGATAGTTTTGGGAAACGCATGATCGGGCTTACATTCTAATGCAGAAATAAGTTCTTTAGTTAGGTTGGGGGAAGGGCTGGTGACTGAGGATTAGCCGAATCTGCACGGAAATAAGAGCTATTAGGTTGAGATTTATTCATCAAATATACTAGAAGTAGAGTGAAATGTTTGCAATGCAGACATCCCACCTCTCCCGGAATTTCTGGGAGTCTCCCGCATATTGATAGTGGCTCCCTGATGCCTGGAAATTATATACAATATCCCACAAATCGATTTTTGGGAGAGGGAGAGGGAGATGGAGATTGCAAAAGTGACATGTTGAGGTGAGTTTAACAGGTGTCATTCGTTCATTAGCATAGCTAACGTTATTTAAACTAGCTGGCTAGCTGCTAAGGAGCTACTCTATTGATGTCCTGCATGATGACGCCAAACTCCCTGTAGACTTGCTTAAAGTTGTAGTAGAATAAACATGATAATATAATATATAATATAAGTACATATTTTAATGTCACATTTTCTGCATATACCCAACTTGGTTTACAGATTAGACAAAATCACTAAACAAAGTATTACATACACCCTTGGAGGTCGACGGGGAGCGGGTGGGATATATGGGGTTGTGGGGGGCAGGGCTGCTACCTGCCTGAAATGAGTTTTTGCAGGGTGGGATGTCTGACAATACTCCCAAGGATGTGCCGAGTGCAGCTTGCAAGTATTCCCATGCCTTCCAGCACCAACATAGCATGCTCACCACATTCTGCAGAAGCACACAGCCAGCAACAACTCGAAGGAAACAAACAACAACGGCAAGACACTCACCCTTTTCCCACCCACCCACTCGCACACACACATAGGCCTCCAACCTCAGGACAGGCTACTTGCCGGCCTAGAACCCTTGTTCTTGCATTTTCAGACTTGCAGACATTGGTCCTCCAACTTTCACCCCAGGACTTGCCATGGGTTCAACCTTTGGACTCACGTGGACTTCCAGCCCCGGCGATCCTGGCCCTCTGACTCCTTCCGGCCCTTGTCACGGCTTCAGACCTCTGTCTTGGGTCTTTGACCTTCGGGCTTCTACTTCAGTCTCTCAGTACTCTGGACTTCTTCAGCTTTCTACCTCAGCTTCACAGTGCTGTGAACTTCAACCTTCGGACTTTGCTGGGTTTGACCTTTGGGCGTCAACATCTGCCGGACGATGCTGAGGATGTTCTACAGGTCTGTGGTGGCCAGTGCTATCATGTTTGCTGTTGTGTGCTGGGGCAGCATGCTGAGGGTAGCAGACACCAACAGAATCAACAAACTCATTCGTAAGGCCAGTGATGTTGTGGGGATGAAACTGGACTCTCTCACGGTGGTGTCTGAAAAGAGGATGCTGTCCAAGTTGCATGCCATCTTGGCCAATGTCTCCCATCCACTACATAATGTACTGGGTGGGCACGGGAGTACATTCAGCCAGAGACTCATTCCACCAAGATGCAGCACAGAGCGTCATAGGAAGTCATTCCTGCCTATGGCCATGAAACTTTACAACTCCTCCCTTGGAGGGTCAGACATCCTGAGCCAATAGGCTGGTCCTGGACTTATTTCTTAATTTACTGGCATAATTTACATATTACTATTTATTATTTATGGTTCAACTGTAACGAAAGCCAATTTCCCCCGGGATCAATAAAGTATGACTATGACTATGACTGTGACTATGACTTCCAGACTAGAACAGACTTCTGACCCGAGTGACCTGGGGAGTTTTCAACCCTTGCGCCTCCGGCCCATACCTGGGACTCACTGTACGGACCTCCGACCCAGGGCCAGTCTCCCACCTGGGATCGCTGGTCTTCTCCATGCCTACTGGCACGGCTTCTGGAACCGTGAGCCATTGTTGGGCCAACTCTTATAAATCAGCTCAGAGTTTGTAGAAGAGGGCCAGAGTGAGCAATACAGCCCCACTGGTCACTGCCTTCCCATCAAACAGTACAGTCATGTAAGGGGTGGCGCAGTAGCATAGTGGTTCGCACAATGCTTTACAGTACCAGCAACCCGGGTTCAATTCCCGCTGCTATTTAATCCGTTAAACAAGAAGTATATGGAAAAATTATAATGAGTAATACGTACAAATTGCTGGAGGAGCTCAGCAGGCCAGGCAGCATCTATGGGGAAAAAAGTACAGTCGACGTTTCGGGCTGAGACATCAGTGGTACTCTTTCCCGTAGATGCTGCCTGGCCTGCTGAGTTCCTCCAGCATTTTGGGTCTGTTGCTTGGATTTCCAGCACCTGTAGGTTCTCTCTTGTTTATAATGAGTAATGTCTGGCTAACAATACTGATATAAAGTTATGACTGATTTATAAAACGAAGGAGCTGTGGATAGTCACAGGTGGTCTGAATATACCTGTGTTTTCACAAGGTAAGTGTTGGCTGATTTTGGAATCCCTGAATAAATGCAGAATTCCCAGACTTATTGGTTGAATTCTGGCCGTGACCTACCAGCTGGACACCTTAGATCCTTTATAGCAAAGAGATGCCAGCCAATGTTGGGAAAGAGGAACTGGGGGTCACAATTGGGGAAGTCCTTCAGTGCCTCTGCTGAGCATCGTCCTTTCCCCATCTGCCATTCATTTCAGGCCATTGGCAACAACACGAGGAAGAAGATGCATCAATGTAATATTGCTGAAGCCATAAATGCATTAGGAACAATGCTATAAAGGCGTGACACTATATCTTTACATTGAATACTTGACTACTGGTCACTTGATGGCAATAAATGCTGAACTCCACTGGGAGTATCACGGTGGTAGCTTGCTGGGGATTGGTAGTGCAGGCTGGAGGGCTAAGTGGAGGTAACTATTCCATCTTCACATGCCCTCTCCATTTTAATTTATTCTCTTCAGGCAAAAGCAACACATATTAGTGAGCTTAACATTTCCTGAATTTTGCCTTAAGTGCATAGAGCAGAATATATACACAGGAGAACGCTCTGCATGGTAGAATTTATTATTTTATTTTATTGAGATATAGCACAGAATACAGCTTTCCAGCCCTTCTAGCCACGCCACCCAGCAGTCCGCCAATTCAACCCTAGCCCAATCACAGGACAATTTACAATGACCAATTAACCAACTACCTGGTTTGTCTTTGGAGTGTGGGAGTAAACTGGAGAACCTGGAGGAAACCCATGTTATCACGGGGAGAACATACAAGCACTTTACAGGCAGCAGCGGGAATTGAACCTGTGTCACTGGTAGTGTAAAGCATTGTGCTAACCACTACAGCAATTCATTAATTATCACTAACTAAATTGCATCGTCTGGTGGCCTTAAAACCAAAATTTGCATCCTGTTCTCCCCCAATCTTCACTGAAAATTCTCAGTTTTGTCCGTCTCCACGTAATTTTTAATTCTGAATGCAGCGTTATTGTTGCTATTTCCCGGCGTCTGTCTAGTTAATCTAAGCTACAAGTAACTAAATTCAAAGATTCAAATTACATTTATTATCAAAGTATGTATGCAGTATACAACCCTGAGATTTGTCTTCCCTGCAGACGGCCATCAAGCAAAAAAAGAAAACCATGAAACCCATTCAAAGAAAAAACATCAAACCCCCAAAGTGCCAAAAAAAAGAACAAATCACACAAACAACAAAAAAAGAAACAGAAAAACAAGAGTATAAAACAGCAAAGTACAAATTATCGAACCAGTCCAGGCATATTCAGTTTGGCTAAGTTCAGTCATCCTCCGACAGCATTGAGCGAGAGGGGGAGAGGAGTGGGGGGAGGGTGGTGGTGTTGGTGGGGGTGTTGGGGGGGTCGGGGGAGGGAGAGAGAGATGGGAGGGAAAAGGAGAGGGAGAGGGGAGGAAAGAGAGAGATGGAAGGGAGAAGGAGAGAAAGAAAGAAAATTCAGTACTTTCCTCTGGGGGCAGCATACAAGAGGGAGAGAGAGGAGAGATGATTCAAACCCCAGGGACTAAGTGTCTTTGCAGCTGTTAGTAAATACTTGCAGATGATATAAGTCACTTTTCACTAATTCAGGTTATAAATGTGATTCACTTGAACAAATTCAAAAGCCTTGGCCCCAATTCTGACTGCTCTGAATTAATTATCCTGGATAATCTTGCTTTAGAATTGTTGGTGCAGTTCCTGACAGCAGGTTGCTTCCTCATCTGAAGGCAGGTGAAGTCAAGCTCAAGTTTATTATCATTGAACCACACACCTGTATACAGCTGAATGAAACATCGTTCCTCTTTGGCAAAGGTGCATACAGTCACACAGAGCTCACATGGTTACGACAGAACGTATGGTCACCAAATAATATTAGAACAAGTCCCTGTATGACAGAGCCTGAAGATTGACAGGCTGATATAAAGTGTGAGGTGCATGTTTATGTAGGACAGTATAATGTTACTGGCACTATTAGAATAAAACAAACAATTGTGTAAGTAGGTGAAACGCAGGAATAATAGGTGAATAGTGACCGGTGCAGGGGGAGAGTGGGTCTGTGAGCTGGGGAGTTGAGGGAGAAGCACAGGCACAATGTACTTAGGTGCTGGGTGACAGCAGGGTGTTAAGCCTAACAGCCTGGGGGAAGAAGCTGTTACCCAGCCTGACAGTTCTGATTGTTAAGCTGTGGTGTCTTCTGGCTGATGGCAGGAGGTCAAAGAGACTGTGGGAGGAGTGGGAGGCGTCTTTGACAATGCTGGGGGTGCTGCGTTTACAATGCTTCTGATGTGTGCCCTGAGTGGTGGGGGAGGGGGGTGGTGATGTTTTCGGTAGTCTTTGCTATCCATTGCAGGGACTTGTGATTTGATGCATTGCAATTTCCTTACCAGATGGTGATGCAGCCGGTCAGGACACTGTTGTTCGTGCTCTTGATAGCTTTGGGAGGACAGACAGCGAGATAAGCCTGTAATGCTTCCCGCTGTGGGGCAGGGCAAACATTTGTTATAAGCATCCAGTTGAAATCAATCATAACTACCTGTGCCTGCCTCTCAGAAGCTGACGACAGGGATTTCTCAGTGAGTCGTTCAGAGTTGAACATTATAATGGGCAACTTTATGCTCCTCTTGCTTTCAGGGAAACAGGGTACTGTGGGTCCCATCACTGATTGACACAACGTTGGCAGCAAGTACTGATTCCAAAACAAAAGCACAACTCCCTGCAGTTTCTTGCGATCACGGGCAGAGCAGTTGCCGTTCCAAGCCATGATGCATCCAGGTAGGATGCCTTCTATGGAGGGAGCTGAGAAGGGGCAATCTCCAGTATACTGCTGAGCATTCGCATCATGTCCAGCCTTCTCCTCTGGAATCCGCATGTGGCAGATATGCTGATGCATCAGTCATCATGCCATGGATGTACAGTAGATCCAGACTGTGCTCTTCTTCTATTCCCCAAGTGACCTCTTACCTGTTCTCCTCACATGCCTTTCACCTCCCCCTGGTGCCCCTCCTTCTTCCCTTCTCCTTTCTCCTATGGTCCACTATCCTCTCTTGTCAGATTCCTTCATCTCCAGCCCTTTCCCTGGCTTCACCTGTCACCTTCGAGCTTGCCCTCCTTTCCCTCACCCCCCCTCCACCTTTTCATTCTGGCATCTTCCCCCTTCCTCTCCAGTACTGATGAAAGGTCTCGGCCTGAAACGTCAGCCTCTTGTAAAGACACTGCCCAGAAGGCAATGGCAAACCATTTCTGTAGAAAAGTTTGCCAAGAACAATCATGGTCATGGAAAGTCCAGGATTGCCCATGTCATACAACATGGCACAGAATAATTGAATGAGTCAGTAATAGCAGGGATCCTCAACAATGCTCCTGTTAAGTGTTACCAGTAGCGGGGGAGGGAGACAATTGTGATCCTCTCCGCAGTTTTTAACTATCTTCTGTAGGGTTTTGCAGTCTGATGCCTTGCAGCTTTCGTACCACACAATAATGCAGTAACACTCTCAATGGTGCTCCTGTAGAAAGGTGTTGGAATGGGGGTTTGGAGCTTTACATGCCTCAGTCTCCTTAGAAAGTGTAGCTACTGTTGTGCCTTCTTGACTATGAGGAGGCGTTTTGGGTCTGGGTTAGATCTTCTTACATTCCAAGAATTTGCCCGCATACCCTACCACTTTTTAAAAAAATTTATTCATCTTATAGGATGTGGGCATTGCCAGCTAAGCCAGCATTTATTGCCCATCCCTAGTTGCCCATGCATTAGGGCCAGTTCAGAGTGACCTAGCAGCCTAACCTACGAGCTTGTATGTTTTTGTGAGGTGGGAGGGAATCTGGGACAGGGAGAAATCCATGTGCAATTTTACAAGGAAATTCCACACAAAATAGGTCTGGAGGTCAGGAGTGAAGACAGGTCTCTGCACAATCCAGTCAGCTTCATTCCTCATTCTTGCTCCATGGCCTTGCTCATTTATTTCCCTTGAGTGCTGCTTGCTTTCCTTTGGAAATCTTACGATTGTTTACATTCTGCCACCCTCACAGCTTCCCCTTTCCAGGTTATCACTACTCATTGCATTCAGAAAGATGTTCAAATTTCCCCAGCGGTACTTCTTGTCTGCAACCTTAAATTAGCACGCTCTGCTACTCTCAGAATGATCAGTAATTGAAAAGGGGTCAAGGGAGGTGATGGTGCGCTCTGGTAGATTAGTGTTTACGTCACTCATTTAGTAACCTGGAGACCTGGACTGATTACCCAGAGGCAAGTGTTCAACTTGCATCATTGACAGCTGTGGAAATGAAGTACAAATTAAATTTCAAGACAGAAAACAGATATATATATATATATATATATATATATATATGGCATATAGTTACCAGTTTAACAGAGATTGTTATCCTGTATTTTCCCTGAACGAACCAGCTTGCTGAAATGTTTTGGTGGGCAGTTAGAAGTCCACTATCAGAATCAGAAATATTTTTTTTTTAAAAAGTAGTGAGGTGGTGTTCATGGGTTCATTGTCCATTCAGAAATCAGATGGCAGAGGGGAAGAAGCTGTTCCTGTATCGTTGAGTGTGTGCCTGCAGGCTTCTGTACTCCCTCCCTGATAGTAGCAATGAGAACAAATCATGACCTGGGTGAGAGGGGTCCTTAAAGATGGATGTCAGCTTCTTGAGGCATCAAATGGATGGATTTGGAGTCACACATAGGCCAGACAGTGCAAGGACATCAGTGAACCAGTTTGGGTATTTACGGTGGCTTGGTTCCATGGTGATCATCACTACAGGTGCTAGTATTGTGTTACATGGTCATAGCCTTATACAGTACTGAATCAGGCCCTACAGCCCAGGTGATCTATACCAACTAAGATGCCTTTTCCAAGATAATCCCATTTCCCAGCATTTCTCCTCGAACTTTCTAATCTTCTTCTGTCCATATCTTTTAAACATTGTTACTGTTCCTGCCTCAACTTCTCTGGCAGCTTATTCTACATAGATACCACCCTTTGTGTGAAAGAAGTTTCCCCTCAAATTCCTTTTAAATCTTCCCCTCTCACCTTCATCTTCTCCTCTGCCCTCTATTCTTCATTTTGCCAGCCGTGGGAAAAATACTGAGTGCACTCACCCGAACTCTGCCCCTTATTATTTTACCCATCTCAACTAGTGTAGTGGTTAGTGTAACACTATTACGGTGCCAGCGACCTGCCTTCAGTTCCGCTGTTGTCTGTAAGGACTTTGTACGTTCTCCCCAGGACCACATGGGTTTCCTCTGGGTGCTCGGGTTTCCTCCCACATTCCAAAGGCCTATGGGTTAGAGGTTAATTTGCCACATGGATATAATTGGGTGGTGCGGACTCGTTGAGCCAGAAGGATGTTGCCATGTTGTCTGTCTAAATAAATTAAAATATATATATTTGGAGAGGGGCCCAGGGCATTCTTCCTTCTCTTCTGCACAGCAGAATTCGTGGGTATCAGCTTCTGCACATTAGTGCGACTAATTGTAGTTTCAGCAGTGAATTGCTGAACTAGCTGCATCCTTTAATGATGGTGCATTTTACCCAAAGTCCTGTAGGTTTTTTTTAACTTCACTTTCCTGCCTTTATGAAGGATGGAGAGGCAGCACTGGAGCAAGTAGAAAACTTGCAGTTTGCATGAGGAAGAATTAAACTTCCTCAGGCAGGAACAGTCTGATATTTAGCCGTTGATATTGTAGAAGACTATAGGTCCATCCCAGGACATCACTGTCTGAAGGCCAAACACCTTCTTCTGCTTCATCTAACCATAAGGACAGAAGTGTGGATGTCCACTGCTCACACAGTTTTCATTTCCGTTCAAAGCTCTTTAAGTCCTGAGTGAAACCGTGAGAATACAGATACAAAATTCCCTAAGAGTGGCGTCACAGGTAGATACGGTCATAAAGAGAGCTTTTGGTATGTTGGCCTTTATAAATCAGAAGTATTAAGAGTTGGAATGTCATGGAGAGGTTGTATAAGACATTGGTGAGGCCAAATTTGGAGTATTGTGTACAGTTTTGGTCACCAAATTACAGGAAGGATATTAATAAGGTTGAAAGAGCGCAGAGTAGGTTTACAAGGATGTTGCCGGGACTTGAGAAACTGAGTTACAGAGAAAGGTTGAATAGGTTAGGACTTTATTCCCTGGAGCGTAGAAGAATGAGGGGAGATTTGATAGAGGTATATAAAATTATGATGGGTATAGATAGAGTGAATGCAAGCAGGCTTTTTCCACTGAGGCTAGGAGAGAAAAAAAAACAGAGGACATGGGTTAAGGGTGAAGGGGGAAAAGTTTAAAGGGAACATTAGGGGGAGCTTCTTCACACAGAGAGTGGTGGGAGTGTGGAATGAGCTGCCAGATGAAGTGGTAAATGCGGGCTCACTTTTAACATTTAAGAAAAACTTGGACAGGGACATGGATGGGAGGTGTATGGAGGGATATGGTCCAGGTGCAGGTCAGTGGGACTAGGCAGAAAAATGGTTCGGCACAGCCAAGAAGGGCCAAAAGGCCTGTTTCTGTGCTGTAATGTTCTGTGGTAATAGCACTGAGGATGGCTGGTCATTTTCCTATTCATAATAGGAATTTCTCCACCAGAAATACCTAGAACTAGGGATTGGGGGCAGAAGCATGGACCTACTGAAGAGAATTTGAGTGGCAAGCAAGGAATGTTATACAAATCACTGGTCCTCAACTGTTTCTGCAGATATGTTCTGGGTACTGACCATGACGAGTGGAACCCTTCCCACGCTGAACAGAATCTGGAGAGCAGATCTGCTCTGACTGAAATGGAGATCTCCAGCAGTGCAGTTCTCCAAATAGCCAATAGGGCTTAGGAGAGGCATAGCCAGGGTAGGCAGCCTGCACACTTTTCGCAGCGTGACAATACCAGAGGGCAACTTTTTAAATATGAGTCAAGGAAAGTTTAGTACAGATGTCAGAGATAGTTCTTTTACACAGAAGATGGAGGGTGACTGGAACCCACTGCTGGGTGTGGTACAATAAAGACACTTAAAAGGCTCTTAGGCACATGGATGTAAGAAACGTGGAGGGTTATGGGTTGTGTAGGAGGGAAGGGTTAGATTGATCATGGAGTAGGTTTATATAGGTCAGCACAACATTGTGGGTCAAAGGGTTCATACTTTGCTATACTGCTCTATGTGCTACATTTTTACCATCGAGGATTACCCTCTTCTGGTTACTACCATTGGGGAGGAGTGACAGGAGGCTGAAGACCTACACTCAGCAATTCTGAATCTGCTCCTCTGCGCCTCCCCCCATCATTTCTGAATGGCCCATGAGCTCTGCCTCCTTTTGTTTTGCACTATTTACTTAACTTCGTAACATATTGTAATTTTATGTCTTCGTACTGTGCTTCTCCTGCAAAACACTTAATTTCATGTCACATAAGTGAGTGATAATAAATCTGACTCTTCTGATTCGCTTCTTATCGAGATCAGAAATTAATGGTTAGAAGTCATAGATATAAGCTTGTGTCCTATGGTTCATCGTCATGATGTGCTGTGTTGTATGAGTGGGCAATCATGGTATGTGACCATGATCGTTCTTGGCAAATTTTTTTAGTGAAGTGGTTTGCCATTGCCTTCTTCTGGGCAGTGCCTTCACAAGACAGGTGACCACAGCCATTATCAGTACTCTTCAGAGATTGTTTGCCTGGCGTCAGTGGTCGCGTAACCAGGACTTATGATATGCATCAGCTGCTCATACAACCATCCATCACTTGCTTCCATGGCTTCACGTGACCCTGATTGGGGGGCTAAGCAGGTGCTACACCTTGCCCAAGGGTGACCTGCAGGCCAGCGGAGGGAAGGAGCACCTTACACCTGCATTAGTAGAGACATATCCTCACCCTGCCACCCTGGTCCTATAGTTATCTGGCACAAAGACACAAGTAGTTATTCTGCAAGACCGCTTCATAAAGTTTAATAGCAATGACATTGGATTTTTTTACACATCGCGTGACTGGGATCAAACCTTTAGTGGCTTGTTAGAAGGTATAACATTTCCAGATAATAATGTTTCACTGGAGTTGACACATTCAGGAAAAGGCGTTCACTTTGCTTAATAGGATTATCAGTGTACTGTCTGGAAGATAGACCGTACACTTAATGCCGAGTAGACAGAATCACCTGCAGTTTATTTTATATTGTAAATACATGCTGGTATTTATGTCATTTTATTCTGTATCTATACTTTAACCTCTAACTTTATATAATTCTTTATTTATAATTGTCGAATGTTGTTTGCCGCATGTTGCGCCAACACACCACGGCAAATTCCTAATACGTGTAAGTGTACTTGGTGAATAAAGTTGATCCTCGATCGTTGAATTTAACATACTATAATACAATAGTATTCATTTGTCCTCCTGGTTTGTTGATGGCAAACAACTCTTGCTGGATATGGTTCTAAGAATGAAGAAAATTTCTGGTATCTCATTGAGATGTAATTTAGTAATACAATGTAACTGTTAAAACAGTGATTATAGTGACTTACATAACACTGAGTTTTAATTACTTACCTTTAACAACCTAATTAAGGAGAAATATTTCAATGAAAGGGCCATTTTTTTTGTTTGAAACTGCAAATTATTTTGTAAAGATGGAATAATTTGCTCAAATATAGGGAAATGTGAGAACCTTCATGTTTTATGTATTTACAGGATTATTTGTCCTTGACTGGATAGCTTTGATCTTCCTGCAATTAGAGCTACCTAACTCACAGTAACACAATACCTCTGATCTGCAAGGGAGTTGAGATAAGATGAGGGAGGCTTGGGACCTGAGGCTGCAGATTAACGTGTGATTCAGTTCACTAATTTTCCCTTGACCAGTGGTATTCTTGTTATCCCCTTGATTATGTATGCCTGCAAAATATTCCAAAACAAATTAGGTGCTGCATTTGCTAAGGAAGGCTAGCCACCTACAGAGAAGTTTGGACAGGCTAAGATCTTTTTTCACCTTGGAGCCTAGGAGACTGAGAGGTGATCTTACAGAGCTCTATAAAGTCACGAGGAGCAGGGATAGGGTGAAGTCTGTTTCCCAAGGTTGGGGAATCAAGACTCTGAGCATAAGTTTAAGGTGAGACGGGAAAGATTTAATAGGAATGACCCGTTGGGGTACCCTTACAAGTTGGACTAGTTTCGTCAGGATAGACCATTTGAGCCAAGGGGGCTGTTTCCACACTTTGAGACACAATTGCGTCAAACAGGTGAATGGGGAGCATGAGTAGGCCAGTTGGCCCCTCGTACCTGTCCTGCCATTTATTGAAGATCATGACTGACCCTCAACACCAAATCCCCACCTACCTCTCAGTGATACCTCCTAGCTCTGCAGGAATTTATGTGTCCATGTCTTAACTCCTAGCTTTGCAAGAATTTATGTGTCCATGTCTTAAAAATGTTCAAGGACTCTGCTTCCACCACACTTTGAGGAAGTGATGAATGAACGTTTGGGAGAAACTCTCTGCCTTAAGTGGATAACCTCACACTTTTAAGATGTCAATCTTAATTCTAAATTCTCACACATGTGGAAACATCCTCGCCACCTAGCCTGTTAAACCCCCTCGGGATTTTTGAAGAAATAACAAGCAGAATAGACGAAGAATCAGTGGATGGATTTTCTTGGATTTTCAGAAGGTCTTTGACAAGGTGCTGCATCTGAGGCTGCTAAACAAAATAAGAACCCGTGTATTACAGGAAAGATACGAACATGGAAAGATCATTGGCAGGAGGCAAAGTCTGGGAATAAAGGGAGTTTTTTCGGATTGGTTGCTGGTGACTAGTGTTCCATAGGGGTCTGTGTTGGGACTGCTTCTTTCTATGTTGTACCTCAGTGATTTGGATGATGAAATTGATGGCTTTATGGCCAAGTTTGCAGACATTACGAAGATAGGTTGAGGAAGCAGAGAGGCTGCAGAAGGACTTAGACAGATTAGGAGAATGGGCAAAGAAGTGGTAGATAGAATACAGTATTGGGAAGTGCATGGTCATGCACTTTGGGAGAAGGAATTTCTTTAGCCAGAGGGTGGTGAATCTGTGGAATTCTTTGCCACAGGCGGCTGTGGAGGCCAGGTCACTGGGTGCATTTAAGGTGGAGGTTGTTACGTTCTTGATTAGTCAGGGCATGAAAGGTTACAAGGAAAAGGCAGGAGAATGGGGTTGAGAGGGAAATGGATCAGCCATGATGAAATGGCGGAGCAGACTTGTTGGGTTGAATGGCCTAATTCTGCTCCTGTGTCTTATGGTCTTATGATATAATATTATGTATCTCACTGAAGTGTCTCTCACTCATCTAACCTCCAGCAGATACTGGCCTAGCCTCTGTATTAATACTGTGTGTAAGATTTAACAATCTAGCATTAACGATTATCTCTTCCCCTCTCTCATTAGGAGCAAGTCGTTCCTGTTTTCTGCAGTTTATGCTGCATTGATCTTTGCAGGGCAGTATTACATGAGAGAGCGAAGGAAATTTGAGCTTCGAAAACCATTAGTCTTGTGGTCACTGAGCCTCGCATTATTCAGGTGAGTGACTGATATTTTGTGGCAGTTTATAATTTTTAATTGATAGGTTTGGTTCAGCTTGTGCAATAGAGATGAGTCAAATTTTGAACCCGGCTTCCACTGAACTTACAAACTCAGAAGGGCAGAGCAAAATTGAAGATTTTGAGGCAAAATTAAATGTGAAATTAGAAAGTGAGGCCCAGAAAATCCTTGTTGGTGCTTCTTGACTTCCTTGTGATGGTTTAAAGAGCTTCTTAGCTCTTACAAGATCGAACTTATACACTAATTGAAAAGTGTTCTGGTCAGGCTCCCTCGTGCAATCCCGCATTCTTCCAGGAACAAAGTCTGTTATTGGTTGCCAATATCATACTCCAGAGGTGAAGGGCAGGGAGAGGAGTCTAGAACCAGAGGGCATAGCCTCAGAATACAAGGGCGTCTCTTTAGAACACAGATGAGGAGGAATTTCAGTAACCAGAGAGTGGTGAATTTGTGGAATTCATTGCCACAGACAGCTGTGGAGGCCAAGTTATTGGGTATATTTAAAGCAAAGGTTGATAGTTACTTCTTCTGTGAATGAACAGTGACATTATTCAGGTTAGTGTGCCTGAAATCTTTTGGATACAAATTTTATGCACTGTGCAATGTTGACATTATTTGGCTGACCTGAAGGCTGGAGAAACAGCAGCGACATTACTGATTAGAAACTAAGGTAAAATTGGTTTAACTTCCCAAAACTGGATTAATCAACTTTGTACATCTAAATTTCTAGCCAATCTCCTTTAAGCCAGCAGCAAGAACAGGCAAATTTCCGTGGTGAGGGTGTGTGTTCTCAGCTTTTGACGTAGTGGGGGAGATGGAACATCGAACATTCCAGCACAGTACAGACCCTTTGGCCCATGATGTTGTGCTGATCTTTTAACATCCTCTAAGATTTATCTGAACTTTACCTCCTACATAGCCTTCCATTTTTTTTTATCATCCATGTCCTTATCGAAGAGTTTCTTAAGTGTCCCTAATGTACCTGCCTTTACCATCACCCCTGGCATCATGTTCAATGCACCCACCACTCTCTGTGGAAAGAACTTAATTCTGACATCTCTCCTCCAATAACCTTAAAATTATGCCCCCTTGTACTGGCCATCTTCACTCTATAAATACACAATAAAGGATAAAGCAACCCAAGAATATCTCAAGGGCAGGTAATAAGCACTGAGCTTGTCACTGATGCCTACATCCCAAGAGGAACTGAGAAAGATCACAAGTAATATATTAGCAGACAACATTGGAGAACAAGGAGCCAAAATGGCATTAAATCTGGCATATAAAACTGAAATATTTTATCAAATAGAGTAGGTAACTAACACTCTTGAGGGCTTCAGATTGACACGTAAATGTGAAGCTAACAATTTAGCCTGACATTTGAACTGGGCATTAAATTATTGGTGTCAAGACATTCAAGTGATTGTTTCTACTTCACAATTGAAGATAAAGCCACTGATAATCAGAAAGTAATTATACACAGGATTGGTTTCACATTCCACTTCATTTGGCTGCTGCCCTTTATAAATGAGGATTCCACAAATACAAACAGGTTGGTTGACGTGAAAAGCTGGCAAACTCATGACCAGCTTCAAGGAATTATCGGAGCTGGATTGCCACATGGGGGTTGGTAGCTCAAAAAATAAGGGAGGTAGCAGATAATTCACAAAAAAAAAATTACGATGGAAGAAGCGTAAAGAATGGGAAAGCATTGTGAGAGAGTAGTGGAAACAGAGTCATTTTCAGCACTGAAGTGGGAACTGGATAAATACTTGAAAGAGCATGCGGGGCCACGTGGAGGAAGTAGGGATGTGTGATGAGCTCGATTGCACTTGGATGCTCAGTGGCCACTTGGGAAAATGTATAGCTCAGGTGGCTGAGCACCAGTGGCCACTTTATTAGGTACACCTGGTCATCAATGCAAAAATCTAATCAGCCAATCGTGGCAGCAACTCAATGCATAAAAGCATGGTCAAGAAGTTGTTTTTTATTTCCAAACGTCAGACTGGGGGAGAAATGTGATCTAAGAGACTGACAGTCGGATGATAGTTGGTGACAGGTGGAGTATCTCAGAAACTGCTGATCTCCTGGGATATTTATGAACTGCCTTCTCAAGAGTTTCCAGGGAATGGTGCGAAAAGCAAAGAACATCCAGTGAGTGGCAGTTCTGTGGACAAAAATGCCTTGTTAATGAGAGAGGTCAGAGGAGAATGGCCAGACTGGTTCAAGCTGACAGGAAGGCGACAGTAATTCAAATAACCATGCATTACAACAGTGAGCATCTCTGAACACACAACATGTTGAACCTTGAATTGGATGGTCGGGTTAGAAGTGTGTATGTGTGTTAGTGAAGTGTTGTTGCTTAGTTTCTTGGTATGTTCTGGTTTGCTGTGCTCCGTGCTGTTCTGCAAGGCATTGTGGGCATGACAAAGTTCACTGTTTGTTTTGATGTACATATGGTTAAAAACATATAAACCTACACTATACTTAACATATGTGAATTCCTGTTAAATATTTGTACATTTCTTACTCTGGTGATCAAACCATTAGGAAAGTAAGTCTGCTGATTAAATTTCATAGTTCCATGTACATGCTGGAGGTTGCATCTGTGTCAGCACTTGAGACGCTGTGTAAGTGCTGGGTTGTTATTAAAAAAAAGTGCACCATGAACAATTTCAACAACAAATAGCAACATTGCAATCTAGTGCTCTCAGGAGAGGGGAGAAATGGTAAAGTATTGACCTTTCCCTTGCCTTGAAGGACTTGAGCAAAGCTTCATGAATTTTCCAGCGATGTTGCTGTTTGTCTCCTTCCAACATTAGCATTTTCTCATTGGCCAATCTTAAATGTAATGTGGATCCCCGTTCAAGCACCTGCCCTTGAAAAATCTAATTACACTTTGACAGAATCAACTTTGGAGATTAACCTTTCACTACCTAAAGCCAACGCATGAGCAATCGTTGGATCTGAGTAGCCACAGCACATCCGGACTTGAGGAAATGGGACGCTGTTCCAAATTTTATTTTATTTCGAGGTACAGCACGGTATCAGATCCTTCCAGAACCCAATTACACCCATGTAACAAATTAATCTACTAACCTGTAGGTCTTTGGAGTGTGGGGGGAAACCAGAACACCCGGTCAAAACCCACATAGCCACAGGGATAACGCACAAAGTCCAGACAGGCAGTGGCACTGGAATTAAACCCAGGTCACTGGCATGGTAATAATGTTATGCTAACTGCTCCACTACTGTGCTTCCCCTACTCACGGGCTTCGTGGCAAGTTATCATCCAACGTTTATTGTGTCCACCAACAGTTTAGTGTCAAAAGGAACATGTAATTAACATGACGGAATAACTGCTGATACTGGAAGTCAGAAAATCCTTGCAGGGACACTCAGCAGGACAAGCAGCGTCTGTGGAAAGAGAAACAGAGTTAACATTTCAGTTGGAGATCCTTTGAGCCACGCCACCCAGCAATCCCGATTAATCCTAGCCTAATCACAGGACAATTTACAATGTCTAATTAACCTACTGACCAGTACATCCTTGGACTGTGGAAGGAAAGCGGAGCACCCAGAGAAAACCCACGCATTCCATGGGGATGATGTACAGATTCCTTACAGAGAATGCCGGGATTGAATTCCAAACTCTGATGCCCCCAGCTGTAATAGAGCATTGCACCTTGCTCATATGGTCTATATAACAGACCATACCACTTGGTCTGTTATATAAAAACTACCAGAGTTACTTAACCTGATTAAATTACACCTGGAGCTGGTTAGATGAGACCTCTGCAATTTGTTTCCTCGAGTGTTGACTTAGCTGTTACACAGAGTTTATTAGGTTAAGATACTGCGATTCTAAATAAAACTGAGAAATCCCAGTAGAGGGCCACCTGCCCTCTTTTGTTCCTACAGCCACGCAGAATTCAGTCTGTTCTGGTGTAATACAAGGTGACAGTGTCAAGAATGATAGATACATAATGACGGACATCATTTCCTCACAACACAAGAGATTCCGAAGATGCAGGAAATCCAGGGCAATGCCCTGAACATGCTGCAGAATCTCAGGAGGTCGGGCGGCATCGATGGAGAGGAATAGATAGTCAATATTTTGAGCCACAACCTTTTATTAGGACCCTTCATTTGCTTATGCCTGCCAGGTAGATATGACAATTCTTTTGGTCCAACTATCCATGCAGATCAGGGTGGTGGGGTGCAGGTACCACCCTACCAAAGGAGGAGTAAGATGCTTCTCCCCTCTGAGAGCCTGCACCCCCCCCCCACCCCCACCAGATCGGTCACATGAAGCCATGGGAGCGGGTGGTGGATTGTCTTTTCAGCAACTGGTGTATATCAGAAGAGCCTTATTCTGTTTTGTGCCTTCCTCCATTCGACTCAACACCCAGTTTTGAATATATAGTATGCATAGTACCTTTGACAGTAAAAAGAGTCAATTTTATTATGTGTAGTTGTGTTTTAAATTACATGCATTAATTTTCAGTGTTGTGAGTATTTTATATTGTATTTAACTATATGTAGTGTGGTGTTTACCTTAAGCCCTGTGATGTTGTCCTTACCACTGCACAAATTAAGTTCCTCACGGAATCTTAAGTGAATTGAATTGATTTGAGTTGAATATCACAAGTCCTGATTATGCAACCACTGACGCCAGGCAGACAATCTCTGAAGATTATTGATAATGGCTGAGATCACCCGTCTTATAAAGACATTGCCCAGAACAAGGCAATGACAAACCACTTCTGCAGGGAAATTTGCCAAGAACAATCGTGGTGATGGAAAGACCATGATCGCTCACATCATACGACCCGGCACATGATGAACGAACTAATCCATGCGGGTCATCAGGCACACATTTACACGAATCTAGTCCTATAGTGCCCCCATGTTTTATTCTCTCCAGATTCCCTTCAACTTCCACCTAGATTGTACCACTTATCTACACACTCAGTGGACAACTAAGACCATAGGACAGAGGAGCAGAATTAGGCCATTTGGCCCATCAAGTCTGCTCTGCCATTTCATCATGGCTGATCTATTTTCCCTCTCAGCCCCAATCTCCTGCTGTCTCCCCGTATTCCCTCATGCCCTGACTAATCAAGAATCTATCAGCCTCTACCTTGAATATACCCAATGACCTGGCCTCTACAGCCACCTGCGGCAACAAATTCCATAGATTCACCATTCTCTGGCTAAAGAAATTTCTCTTCATCTCCATTCTAAAAGGACATCCCTGTATTCTGTGGCTGTGTCCTCTGATCCTAGACTCCCCCACCATAGGAAACATCCTCTCCACGTCCACTCTATTGAAGCCCTTCAACATTCGCTAGATTTCAAAGAGATCGCCCTTCATTCTTCTGAATTCCACTGAATACAGGCTCAGAGCCATCAAAAGCTCTTCATATGATAAGCCTTTCAGTCCCAGAATCATCTTCATGAACCTCCTTTGAAGCCTCTCCAGTGTTAGCACATCTGTTCTTACATAAGGGGCCCAAAACTGCTCACAACACTGCCAACCCCCACGTCTTTAGGATGTGGGAGGACATTAGAGCACCCAGTGGAAGCCTAGACAGTCACCGAGCGAACAGGCAAGCTCCACACAGACAGCGCCTGAGATGAGGATCGAACTTGGATTGGTGGGACTGTGAGGTAGCAACTCTGTAAATGAGAGGCTGGATGAACTTGTGTTGTCTAGTTTGAAGCGTTGAAGGCTGAGGGGAGATCTGAGAGAGGTTTACCGGACTACGAGAGGCATAGGTGGAGTAGACAAGAGAGTATGTGTTTCCAGGGTTGAAATGTCTAATACCAGAGGGCGTGCTTTGATGTGAGAGGGGTTAGGTTCAAAGGGGATATGTGGAGAAAGTTTTTAACTCAGAGAGTCATGGATGCCTGTAATGTGCTGCCTCGTGTGGTGGTAGAGGCAAATACAGATGTTTGGTTAGGCACATGGATATATGAAAGATGGAGGGATGTGGACGTGGTGTAGGTAGGAGGGATTAATGGTTGTGTTTTCGATTTGCTTTTTAGCTGGTTCAGCTCAGCATTGTGGGCTGAAGGGCCTATTCCTGTGCGGTACTGTTCTGTGTTCTACGTACTCCACTCTGCCAGTCCCTGAAGAACATAGGATGAGTCACTTTGGGAGAGGCTGACACACACCCTCTGTGGCTGAGCTATTGTGTCACCAGTAACGTTATATTTCCTTATCGTCAGGACAAAGAAAGTTTATTCTGTACCCTCACTACAACACCCATTTCCCCTCCTTTCTACAATAGCTAGTTTAATAATTCCACACGATTAGCCGCTTAGAATTTTGTATTTATTGAGTGGTACTTTTGAGTGGGAAGGCAAAGCATAATGATTTCCTTTCCAATCAAAGCTTTTTCACAATGATTGCTCGAACGGAAACACAAAGCTGTTTATATTGATTACCCAGTTGTCAGGTGAGAGGTTTCTGCATTTCATTAGCGTCTGTCATTTTGGGTCTGGTTATTTCCTTGACATTCTGCTCAGGTCATTCCTGAGCATCACGGTTGACTTGTTTCCACTCCGGTTTTGTAGTTGTGAGGTTGCTGCTGAGGTCGGTGGACCCGCAGGCACCGCGGCAGGCGGGGCAGGAGGTGCTTATGTGGAAGGGAAGTTTGGCAGTTTATGACATTCGTTAGGTCTACCATTGGCACTTGTATCAAGATACCGTGAAAAGTTTTTTTGTTTTAAGTGCCATAGAGTCATAGAGCAATACAATACAGAAACAGGCCCTTCAGTCCATCTATTCCATACCAATCTGCTATTCTGCTATGGCCTGGACCGTGGCCTGCCTCTACCCCTCCCATCCATCCACTAATTGAAACTTCTCTTAAGTGTTGCAATTGGATCTGCGTCCACTACCTCCACTGGCATCTATCATCAAGGATCACCCCCCGCCCAGAACATACTCTCTTCTCATTACTACCATGAGGGAGGAGATACAGGAGCTTGAAGACACACACTCAATGTTTTAGGAACAGCTTCTTTTTCTCTGCCGTCGATTTCTGAATAGTCCATGAACCCTTGAATACTACCTCACTATGTCGCTCCCTTTTTGCACTAAATTAATTTTTATATTTCTTACTGTGACTTATAGTTTTTTTAATTTATTGTGTTATTAAAAAAAGGCATCCACATTTGCAAAACAACACATTTCGCAACATAGAGTGTGTCAGTGCTAGTAAACATGATTCTGAGCTGATACCACCCTCTAAATGAAGGTTTCCCCTCACGTTCCCCTTAAATATTTCACCTTTTGCTCTTAAACTGTAGTTCTAGTCTCACCCAACCTTAGTGAAAAAAGCCTGCTTGCATTTACCCTATCTAATCCCCTCATAATTTTGTACACCTCTATCAAATCTCCCCTCATTCTCCTACTCTCCAGGGAATACAGTCTTAACCTATTCAACCTATAAAATTCCATACCTAATTATATTATGGTAGTATAAAGAAGACAATGCAGCATATAGTGTTACCGTTAGCAGGAAATGCCGTGCGGTGAGACGAATAAAGTGCAAGGGCCAGGAACAAATAGATATAGAGAACAAAAGTTTATCCTTCAATAGTCAAGTAAAATTTATTGTCAAAGTACATATATGTTATCTTGAAATCCTGAAGCTGTCCTTGAGCCTGGTGTTTCGTGTCTTCTGGCTTTTGTAACTTCTGCCCAAAAGAAGGGGGAGAAACGAACGTGACCAAAGTTGGGGGTGGTACTTGATGACGTTAGTCGATTTTCCAAGCCAGCGGGAAGCATAGTTGGAGACAGTGGATGGGAGGTTGTTTTGTGTAATGAGTGAGGTTCAGAGCTATCTTGCATGCCCCTTCTCCAATCAATGCCGATATGGGCTGGGTAATTCTCAAGGGTCTGTGGAGATGCTACAGCATTTGAAGGAGGTATTGAACTTTTCCTTCTGTCTTCCTGGTAATCCGGTCTCAGGACAGGACTCAGAAGAGCCTATCTGTTCAGGAGTCTGGAATCAAGCACGTGAGTGATATGTGCCATGAGCTCTTCAGGCCTGTGCAGGGAGCCGGAGAGCTTTGGGCTCGGAGGTTTTTATAGCAGCTGAATTAGTTAATTGTTGTCTAACAAGAGGTGTTAACTGTTTAGATGTCCTTCTGTTTTCCTCGAATGACTTGCTCTTTGTATTGCAGTTTCCTTGTGCTTTCCGTTTAAATGTTACATTATTTTGATAGGCTTGGGGATTCCTTGTTACCTGTATTATTTCAGTGAGCACCCGATTAGTGCTAATTGTGAGTCCTGGTTTGAGAATGTTATACCCACGGTGTCACCGATCTTCTGTTGGAATTCCTATGAATAAACTCTGGATACCGTCACTACATGGGAGTTTGTCTTTCTTCCGCACTTGGGTTCCAACATTGCCAGTACACATCATGACGGATATGGCTGTCCTACAAAGGTAGCTGTATGTGATTAGGGACTTCGGGCTGGAGGATATTGGCATGAGATTAGATGCTGATGTTAGTTTCTTATCCTGCCAGTAGAGTTGGAAGATCTTGCAGGGAAGAAGTTGTTGTTGTCTTTCTTGAGGTGTCTGCTGTAGGTCAACTCAGTTTCAAAACATTCAGGAGGGCTGGGATCACTGCAGTGCAATAGTTCATAATCTCTGTAGCCTTGACTTTCTGGGACCTTTTTCTCCAGTTGACCAAAGGTTGTCCTAGTGCACTGAAGGAAATGGTGAATTTCATCTTTTGAGATGTGGCTCATGAGATATGGACAGTGGTCGATGTTTTCCAGGGTCTCGTTGTAGAATTTATTGTCAGAGGGTGGTGGTGTGCAGTTTGAGAGAGGGCTTGTATGTTTCAGATGTTATGCAGAGGCTGTGCTCTGACGCACTCCAGCGAACAAATTGGTGATGACTTGGAATTTGTCCTCTGGACTTGCGTGCATGCCGTTGTGGTGACCGTGGCTGGAGGTGATCTAGACTGTACATTGACGTGTAGCGGGTAGTCTGTTGGAAGTGATGGGTGGAGGGACAGGTGCTTCAACACTATAATTGCCATCGACAGACCCAATCATCCACTGAGAGCCCAGTATGGAGGTGCAAGGAAGAATATTTTCAAAGATGCTGCTAACCATGTCTCTGTCCTTGACGTGAGCCCCTTGGCGTCATCCCACATCAGCCTATTTCGTCCAGCCTAGCCACTTCTGACTGACAAGAATTGAAGGGTTGGGGAAGATTGGGGGACCGCTTCGTCGAGCACCTCCACTCCATCCGCCAGATTGGAGGACCGCTTCATTGAGCACCTCCACTCCGTCTGCCACAACAGACAGGATCTCCCGATAGCCACCCACTTCAACTCTGCTTCTCACTCCCTTTCAGATATGTCCATACATGGCCTCATCTACTGCCATGATGAGGATAAACTCAGGCTGGAGGAGCAACACCTCATATACCGTCTAGGTAGTCTCCAGCCCCTTGGTATGAACATTGAATTCTCCAACTTCTGGGAATTCCCTCCCCTTCCCTTCCTCTATCCCTATGTCACTCTGCCCCCTCCCCCAGCTCCCTCATGGTTCTGCCTCCTTCTTCTACTACCCATTGTTCTCAGGGCTATGACGTCAATGCTTCCCCTCCCCCACCCCTTTGTCTTTCAAATTACTGGTCTTTCAACTGAAGCTACAAGCATTCTTCAAATCCTTCCCCATCTTTCATTCTGCAGTCCTGACGAAGGGTTCCGGCCCGAAACGTCGACTCATCGTTTCTAACTGATGCTGCCCGACCTGCTGAGTTCATCCAGCGTACTGGAAGTGTTGTTTTAATCACAGCGTCTGCAGATTATTTTGTGTTTAAGAATTGAAGGGTACCATGCTGAGAAAGAACAAGAGCACAGGGACAGATGGTGTCCGTGTTGAAGTTCAAAAACATGATGGCGAAGAACTTCAGTAATGAACTCACAGTCTAATCTATCCATATCCAGGAAGAAGAGGTCATGCCAGAGGACCCCTGAGTTGCCTAATCATGTGTGTCCTCTGGGTGCTCCAATTCCTCCCGAGGACACATGTGTTAGTACGTTGTGGGTATGCTACGTTGGTTCCGGAAGCATGGTGACAATTGTGGGACCTCATTATGTCCCGGACTGTGTTCATCGTTAATGCACATGACACATTTCACTGAATGTTTCAGTGTACATGTGACAAATAAACCTCATCTTTAATCTTTTGAATTAAGGCTTGAGCTTTAACTAGTTGAATAAAGCACTTCAACATATCCGGAATGAGACATTTGCCAATGTATTTTGGTCCTCTTCCTCTTGTATGGCAGTTTGAAGTTCTTTGGTGTAATGATTCCTTTCCCTGGCAACATACCCATAAGCAGCCTGGAAACTGTATTAAGAAGGCCTTAGGGCTATAGTTTATTTATATTGTGCGATTCATTAACATTGAAACTTGTACCTGGGATTACAATTCTGTAGGTGAAGAGAATTGTTCACAGCTTGATCTACGTGCACGCCATGGGAACGTGAAGAAGGAAGGACCCCAGTGTGGTATTTCAGAGCACTGGGGAATAACAAGTAGGAAATGCTAGAAATAGCAAGGGCCGATAGGCAGCACATTCGGGGTGTGAAAGAAGCTCTGCTTCTTGTTCCGTTCTCTGTAAGAATGTTTCACAACATTAAGGTTGCAGATTGGAGAGTGTACCTGCTTGCTTTTATGAAACCTATAATGTTTTTCAAAATGGAGGATTTATTTACTTAGAGATACAGCATGGAACAGGCGCTCCCAGCCCAACAAGCCACACTGCCCCACATCCCAACTATTTAACCCTATCCTAATCACAGGACAATTTACAATGACCAACTGGTACGCCTTTGGACTGTGGGAGGAGACCCACACGGTCATGGAACGTACAACCTATGTACAGTCGGCACCTGAATTGAACTCTGATGTCTGACAGCCCAAGCTGCAATAGGGTCGCGCTAACCCTAGGGGTGGTGGAGTTAAGTCTGCATCCCACTTTGTGAAGCAGAGCACTGTGTACGATTCTACACTGTCTCTAATGAAACAGCAAGAATTAGAATCAGAATTAGGCTTAAAATCATTGGCATGTGTTGTGAAATTTGTTATCTTTGTGGCAGCGGTACAATGCAATTCATAATAATAGAAACAAAACTGTGAATTACAGTAAATATATATATTGTGTGTGTGTGTATATATATATATACATATATACACATGAACACAACCTCACTATTTAAAAAAAATTTTCCACGAGTAAATTAAACAAGTAGTGGAAAAATAAAAATAAAAAAGAGGTTGTGTTCAATGTCCATTCAGAAATCCGATGGCAAGGGGAAAGAACCTGTTTCTGAATTGTTGAGCATGTGCCTTCACACTCAGAAGAATCACTCCGAGAATGAATCTCAGAATAGTATATGGTACTTCAATAATAAATTTAATTTGAACTTTGAGATTACTACTTGACTTGTGTACCATGAACACAATTAGACACTGAAATAAAGCTAATGATCGGAATCACTATTTTTCAGCAAACATGCATCTAATTTTCAGAATAATATTTCAGTAAGTGACCTGACAAATTTACTCAAAGGCTAAGTACAAGCACAGATATTTTAGTAAATATTGTGTCGACCCTGTTTGTTGGGATCTTGGCTTTTTTTCAAGTCTTAGATCAACCTTTTCTTCTTTCTTGGCTGAGTGGAACGCATATCAATTTTCCATAGCAACACCTTTTACAGACAGCACCTCTGAATATTGCTCATGCTTCCCAGCTAATGCTGTGAAATTTGACTAAGGTTGGGCACGTACACACACATGCACACACCAAGTGTGACACTGGTGTTGTTTCAGCTGTGCTAAGCAATGTCTGAGCCACCCGCTGGGCATTCTGAAGCGTTCATGTCCGTGCTCTCCACCAAATGAAATACAATGTTCCCTGATGCCCTTCAAACAAAAATATTGTGCTAGGAGAACATGGTATAGTTTGTGGAAAAGCTATAGTCAGAAGTTGCCCTCATGATTTGTATGTTGGGAGGTTAAATCAAAAAGCTGCAAGGTAATTTTGCAGCCCCATAAAACACTGGAAATATCCTTATGAATGTTTTCGGAGCCCTTTTCAATTTCTCAGTTTCCTACCTCTGACTTGCATATTTCATAATATTTCTGGCTGAACTCGTTCATTCTGTAAATTTGAGAACATCTAAAATAGTTGTATCTGTATCCTCACTTGCACCACCCAAACAAACACGCAGAATGCAAGAGAATTTCCGCAAACAATTCTATAAACAGACATGTAGACCTTGACCCCATTTATAAGCCAATTCAGGCAAAATACCAGACAACACACAGAGTTCGACATGCAGCCAGTCAGTGATGAGACCCCTCCCTACATCACAATTGAGTTTCTGTATTGATGACCATTCAGCTGATCGATAAGTATATAAAGGCCAAGCATTCAGAGGACACACCACAAGTGAAGAGCACATCGCTGATGTCTCCTCATGTGGTGACAAAACATTTGCCAATGGATTGCGAAGATCAGAGAACAATTCAACCTAACCTTGTACCATCCAGTTCTCACGTCATCCTCACTGTTTGCTGACTGAACTGCCTGCTAAGGGACACTGAAGTTTTAGATTCCCTCCTTGCACTTCTCCCCTCCCTGTGTCCACACCCTTCACCTCTATGATGTCTACACCTCT
Organism: Mobula birostris; assembly: GCF_030028105.1. NCBI lineage: Eukaryota > Metazoa > Chordata > Chondrichthyes > Myliobatiformes > Myliobatidae > Mobula > Mobula birostris. Next base: position 62,671,414 of record NC_092387.1, read on the forward strand.
CTAATTTAGTCTCAGATTTAACCACTCCACCATTGAGAACCAAACATCAGCTGAATAAACACCAAATGTAGTGATTTCTGCCTTCGGTCTCTGTACTTTAGTTTTTTACATCACAACCGACCTCCTTTCTGCCCTAATATCTCCCAGTGTCTCCACCTCAATTCTTTTGTTTGATCACAGTTCTGTAGAGTCTCAGGAACCATTGAATTGGCAGCTGCTTCTCAATGCAAATAAAAAGTGGCTAAAATGAGGGAAGAGTTCTTCTGATGTGTGAAATGTCTGAATGGTATTTTTAATCCTCTTGTATCTATCAAAAGACTTCCAACCAGAAAGATAAAGTAACAATGGAGAGACGGAGGAAGAGGCGGTTGGCTCACAAATAGAGAAAGCTTGGAGACAGTGCGAGAGGGAGGATAGGCAGGTGATAGAAAAGAGACGTGGTCAGACCAGTGGTTTGAGATGTGTCTGTTTTAATGCAAGGAGTATTATGAACAAAGCGGATGAGCTTAGAGCGTAGATCAGTACTTGGAGCTATGATGTTGTGGCCATTACAAAGACTTGGATGGCGCAGGGACAGGAATGGTTACTTCGAGTGCCAGGCTTTAAATGTTTCAGAAAGGACAGGGAGGGAGGCAAAAGAGGTGGGGGCATGGTACTGTTGATCAGAGACAGTGTCACCACTGCAGAAAAGGAGAGAGACATGGAGGGATCGTCTGCAGAATCTCTGTGGGTGGAAGTTAGGAACAGGAAGGGGTCAATAACTCTACTGGGTGTTTTTTATAGACTACCCAATAGTAACAGGGACATCGAGGAGCAGATAGGGAGACAGATTCTGAAAAGGTGTAATAATAACAAGGTTGTTGTGGTGGGAGATTGTAATTTCCCTAATATTGATTGGCATGTCCCTAGAGCAAGGGGTTTAGATGGGGTGGAGTTTGTTAAGTGTGTTCAAGAAGGTTTCTTGACACAGTATGTAGATAAACCCACAAGAGGAGAGGCTGTACTTGATCTGGTATTGGGAAATGAACCTGGTCAGGTGTCAGATCTCTCAGTGGGAGAGCATTTTGGAGATAGTGATCACAATTCTATCTCCTTTACCATTGCTTTGGAGAGGGATAGGAACAGACAAATTAGGAAAGCATTTAATTGGAGTAAGGGGAAATATGAAGCTATCAGGCAAGAACTTGGAAGCATAAACTGGGAACAGATGTTCTCAGGGAAATGTATGGAAGAAATGTAGCAAATGTTCAGGGGATATTTGTGTGGAGTTCTGCATAGGTACATTCCAATGAGACAGGGGAAGGATGGTAGGGTACAGGAACAGTGGTGTACAAAGGCTGTTGTAAATCTAGTCAAGAAGAAAATAAATGCTTATGAAAGGTTCAAAATAACTAGGTAATGAGAGAGATCTAGAAGATTATAAGGCTAGCAGGAAGGAACTTAAGAAAGAAATTAGGAGAGCCAGGAGGGGCCATGAGAAGGCCTAGGCGGACAGGATTAAGGAAAACCCCAAGGCATCCTACAAGTATGTGAAGAGCAAGAAGGTAAGAGGTGAGAGAATAGGACCTATCAAATGTGACAGTGGAAAAGTGTGTATGGAACCGCAGGAGATAGCAGAGGTACTTAATGAGTACTTTGCTTCAGTATTCCCTACGGAAAAGGACCTTGACGATTGTAGGGATGACTTAGAGCGGACTGAAAAGCTTGAGCATGTAGATATTAAGAAAGAGGATTTTGGAAAGCATCAAGTTGGATAAGTCACCAGGACCGGACGAGATGTACCCAGGCTACTGTGGGAGGCAAGGGAGGAGATTGCTGAGCCTCTGGCGATGATCTTTGCATCATCAATGGGGACGGGAGAGGTTCCAGAGGACTGGAAGGTTGTGGATGTTGTTTCATTATTCAAGAAAGGGAGTAGAGATAGCCCAGGAAATTATAGATCAGTGAGTCTTACTTCAGTGTTTGGTAAGTTGATGGAGAAGATCCTGAGAGGCAGGATTTATGAACATTTGGAGAGGCATAACATGATTAGGAATAGTCAGCATGGCTTTGTGAAAGGCAGGTCATGCCTTACGAGCCTGATTGAATTTTTTGAGGATCCCAATAAACACATTGATGAAGGTAGAGCAGTAGATATAGTGTATATGGATTTCAGCAAGGCATTTGATGAAGTACCCCATGCAAGGCTTATTGAGAAAGTAAGGAGGCATGAGATCCAAGGGGACATTGCTTTGTGGATTCGGAATTGGCTTGCCCACGGAAGGCAAAGGGTTGTTGTAGACGGGTCAAATTCTGCATGGAGGTTGGTCACCAGTGGTGTGCCTCAAGGATCTGTTCTGGGACCCCTACTCTTCGTGAGCTTTATAAATGACCTGGATGAAGAAGTGGAGGGATGGGTTAGTAAAATTTGTTGATGGCACAAAGGTTGGAGATAGTGTGGAGGGCTGTCAGAGGTTACAGTGGGACATTGATAGGATGCAAAACTGGGTTGAGAAGTGGCAGGTGGAGTTCAACTTAGATAAGTGTGAGGTGGTTCATTTTGGTGGGTCAAATATGATGACAGAATATAGTATTAATGGTAAGACTCTTGGCAGTGTGGAGGATCAGAGGAATCTTGGGGTCCGAGTCCATAGGACACTCAAAGCTGCTGCGCAGGTTGACTCTGTGGTTAAGAAAGCATACAGTGCATTGACCTCCATCAATCGTGGGATTGAGTTTAGGAGCTGAGAGGTAATGTTGCAGCTATATAGGACCCTGGTCAGATCCCACTTGGAGTACTGTGCTCAGTTCTGGTCACCTCACTACAGGAAAGATGTGCAACCATTGAAAGGGTGCAGAGGAGGTTTACAAGGATGATGCTTGGATTGGGGAGCATGCCTAATGAGAAAAGTTTGAGTGAACTGGGCCTTTTTTTCTTGGAGTGACGGAAGATGAGAGGTGACCTGATAAAGGTGTATAAGATGATGAGAGGCATTGATCATGTGGATAGTCAGAGGCTTTTTCCTAGGGCTGAAATGGCTAGCAGGAGAGGGCAAAGTTTTAAGGTGCTTGGAAGAAGGTATGGAGGAGATGTCAGAGGTAAGTTTTTTATGCAGAGAGTAGTGAGTGTATGGAATGGGCTGCCGGCAACGGTGGTGGAGGCAGATATGATAGGGTCTTTTAAGAGACTCCTGGATAGGTACATGGAGCTCAGAAAAATAGAGGGTTATGGGTAACCCCGGGTAATTTCTAAGGTAAGGACATGTTCGGCACAGCTTCGTGGTCCAAAGGACCTGTATTGTGCTGTAGGTGTTCTATGTTTCTATATTTCTAACATGCTTCCCAGTAGAACAGTTTACATGGCCTCACACAGAAATCACCCAGCGATCTAATCCATTATGAAATCAGCATGGAACAGGCTATTTTAGACATGGGCTTAGGTGAGGGCCTCTGGGTCATAAGAGTGATCATAACACGTTGAGAGGTCGGATTAAAGGATCTTCTGGAGAAGACTGATCATAATATATTAGAGTTTCATACTTAGCTTGTGAGTGAAAGGCTTATGACTGAATCATGTGACTTTAACCAAGACGTGCAAAGTTGCAATTGCAGAGAATCACAATCAGGATCTGGTTTAATATCGCTGCATGTGTCGTGAAATTTGTTGTCTTTGCGGTAGCAGTACAGTGCAGTACATAATAGAAAAAAAACTGTGAATTACAGTAAGTGTATATATATTAAATAGTTCAATTAATTAGGTAATGAAAAAATAGAAATGAGAAAAGCAATGAGGTAGTGTTCATGGGCTCATTCCCATTCAGGATGGTAGTGGGGAAGAAGCTGTTCCTGAACCGTTGAGTATGTGCCTTCAGGCTTCAGAGTTGGGTAAGAATATTATGGATTTTCTAGTCGTAATGATGTTGAAATTTCCAGTAGTGGAAGAGACTGTTCCATAAAGCAGTTAGCAAATCTGGGATTTCCATACAAGCACAGGTTCATGCTCTCTGTGGTTCAGCTCTTCTTCGCAATATTTACAACTCTCTCCACCAATATCAAAGGAATCAGTCGAAACAATAAAACATAAGGTGTTACAACCTGCAAATTACCAATACAAGTGCTTTTAATAAGTGTATTTATATTTCAAATTTCTTATCTGTGGATTAGTCATGTAACAATTAAGAATGATGAAAATGAAATTAATCACATTCTTGTATGCAGTATCTGAGAATTGAAGTGTTAGGCTCCCAAGGCAGCTTAATGACATCAGCGATGCTGGGTGCCAGTGATCCTTTTGATCTGACAGTTGTGGACAAAGAGAAGGGGATGATCACTAGGTCTTTATTGGCAACTTTCACCAGGGGCAGAGGCTAGCATCATCTGTCCACCACTGTGACAAAACCAGGTCTACAATTTCAAGTTGGCCGTGAGAGTGTGGAATGAGCTGTCAGTGCAAGTTGTGCATGCAAGCTTGATTTCAATGTTTGTGAAGTTTGGAATGGTACATGGATGGTGGGGGTATGGATGGCTATGGTCCAGGTGCGGGCTGACTGGAGTAGGCAGTTTAAATGGTTTGGCCTGGACTAGATGGGTGATGGGCCTGTTTCTGTGCTGTATTTTTCGATGACTCCATGAGTATAGTAGTTAAGAAATAGTAAGGGAAAGACGTCACTGCTGAAATAGCATGACAGCTTCCTTCATAATAGGACCCGGCTGGTGGCGTATTGGCATCAGTGCCGGGGTTCGAATCCAGCCAGCTTCCCCTGCATGCTTCCCATCCATGATGGGTTACGAGCTGGTGATCTCTTTGGAAACTCACCCGGCAGAAGGCAATGGCAAACCACTGCTGTAACTTGCCTCGTACACGGTTCCCCCCTACGTCAGAGAGGCGTGGAGGGAACTCGTCTGCTAACTGGAGAAACTCCGGATATATAAAGAATTATAATATAATATATAAAGAATTAATCAAGCAATATTCTGCTGTAATTGTGTTGGACTTTATATATGGAATGGACTAACCAAATGGAAATGGAAGCCTTGTCGATGAGTACTGTATATAGTCCATATGAGTGGAGGGGTAGAGATACTGTATGTCTCTACTAAAGGAGGTGCAAGGTGCTCCTTCCCTACAATTACTGCAGAATATTGCTTGATTAATTTTTATATATTCTGTGTTTTATGGTGTAGCTATTGTGAAGGAAGCTAATATGCTCTAATAGCCGTCTCTATTTTCTGAGGAGACTGAGGTCCTTTAACATCTGCTGGACAATGCTGAGGATGTTCTATGAGTCTGTGGTGGCCAGTGCTATCATGTTTGCTGTTGTGTGCTGGGGCAGCAGGCTGAGGGTAGCAGACACTAACAGAATCAACAATCTCATTCGTAAGGCCAGTGATGTTGTGGGGATGGAACCGGACTCTCTGACGGTGGTGTCTGAAAAGAGGATGCTGTCCAAGTTGCATGCCATCTTGGTCAATGTCTCCCATCCACAACATAATGTACTGGGTGGGCACAGGAGTACATTCAGCCAGAGACTCATTCCACCGAGATGCAACACAGAGCGTCATAGGAAGTCATTCCTGCCTGTGGCCATCAAACTTTACAACTCCTCCCTTGGAGGGTCAGACACCCTGAGCCAATAGGCTGGTCCTGGATTTATTTCATAATTTACTGGCATAAGTTACATATTACTATTTAACTATTTATGGTTCTATTACTATTTATTATTTATGGTGCAACTGTAATGAAAACCAATTTCCCCCGGGATCAATAAAGTATGACTATGACTATGGCTATGACTATGACTATTCTCAACAGTGACATCTTTCCCTTGCTATTTCTTAACTCCTATGCTGTCAAACTAACTTAGATTCATAGAGTCATGGAAAAATACAGCACAGAAACAAGCCCATCACCCACTAGACTGCAGGTCACCCTTGGGCAAGGTGTAGCACCTGCTTAGCCCCCCGATCAGGGCCACGTGAAGCCAGGGTGGTGGATGGTTCTATGAGCAGATGGTGCAATCACAAGTCCTGGTTATGCGACCACTGACGCCAGGCAGACAATCTCCGAAAAGTATTGATAATGGCTGGAGTCACCCGTCTTGTAAAGGCAATGACAAATCACTTTTGCAGAAAAATGAGCTGAAAACAATCATAGTCATAGAAGGACCAAGATCGCCACGTCTTATGACACAGCACGTACTGATGATGAGTGAGTTTCTTAGCACAACAGGTGGAACACATTAATTTTAGATTCCGTCATGTGTAAAGAGGCAGGACTAATGGTTCCTCTGGGAAAGAGTGATTATAACATACTAGGAGTTTAATATTTACCTTGAGAGTGGAAAACGTATGTCTGAAACTTGTGACCTAAATATAGATAGTTATAATGATATGAAGGCAGTTCGCTGAAGTGAAGTAGGAAAACAGGTTAAATGCCAAAATGGTAGATAATCAGTGGAGTTCAAAGTAAATTTATTATTAAAGTACATAAAAATTCCCACATACTACAGTGAGATTTGCTTGCTTGCAGGCATTCACAGTAGAATTCAGAAATACGATGGAATCAATGAAAAACTACACACAAAGCCACACAAACAGCTAATGTGCAAAAGAAGGCAAACTGTGCAAATACTAAAAAAATTAAATTGTAATAAAATAAATAATACTGAGACCATGAGCTGTAGAGTCCTTGAAAATGAGTCTGTGGGTTGTGGAATCAGTTCAGTGTTGGGGTGAGTGAGCTTATCAATGTCACATATCCCACCCTGCAAAAGCTCATTTCAGGGAGGTAGCACTCCCACCCCTCACCCCCGGTCGACCTCCAAGGGTGTATGTAATACTTTGTTGGGTGATTTTGTCTAATCTGTAAACCAAGTTGGGTATATGCAGAAAATGTAACGTTAAAATATGTACTTATATTATCATGGAGTTGTTTTTTTATTCTATTACAACTTTAAGCAAGTCTACAGGGAGTTTGGCCTCATCATGTAGGACGTCAATAGCGTAGCTCCTCAGCAGCTAGCCAGCTAGTTTAAATAACGTTAGCTATGCTAATGAACGAATGACACCTGTTAAACTCACCTCAACATGTCTTTTACATTTTAACCCACCATGGGCAATAGAAAAGTCACTGTTGCAAACAGTGCAGCGAGCAACACTGTCATTATTTTTGAGGTCGACTGTAAAGCCCGCCCACAGAGAAAATTGATAGGTCTACTTAGCACAAAGGGAGACCAATCAGGATGCTCCCTCTCCCGGGATATTGTATATAATTTGCGGGTGTCAGGGAGCTGCCATCAATATGTGGGAGACTCCTGGAACTTCCGGGAGAGGTGGGATGTCTGCCATGTTGTGTCTGGAGCCTGATGGTTGAAGGGTAATAACTGTTCCTATACTGGGCCTTTAAGCACCTGTACATCCTTCCCAATGGCAGCAGGGAGAAGAGAGCATAGCCTGGATAATGGGGGTCCTTGAGATGGATGCTGCTTTCTTGTGCCAGTGCTCTTTGTAGATGTGCTCAATGGTGAGGACTATTTGCCTGTGATGGAATGACTGTTTTGCGTTCTCAACAAAGAGGTATTTCATTGGAAAATAAGTATCAAATTGAAAAAAAAAGGCATAAATACAATTTACCAAGAACATTTTTTTTTAGATATTTGCAAGTTAGAAATTTCCTAAATACCATACTTTCCTCCCTTCCGGCATTTACCCCCTACAAATATTTTAGACGCTATCATTAACCTCAACCCGTGTCAAAAAGGTGTAACGGCTATTATTTATAATACTATCATGAAACTTAGGATAGCTCCATTGGATAAGATTAAGACTGACTGGGAAAAGGAATTGGGCCTTACTATCCCAGCGGATGACTGGGCTCATATTTTACAACTAGTCAATACTTCCTCTATCTGTTCCAAACACTCCTTAATTCAATTTAAAGTTGTCCATAGAGCACACATGTCTAAAGATAAATTAGCTCGTTTTTACTCTCATATTAACCCTCTTTGTGATAGATGTCATGGGGAGATAGCTTCCCTGACCCATATGTTTTGGTCTTGTCCTACTCTGGAAACTTTTTGGAAAGACATTTTTAATATTATTTCAAAGGTTTTGCATAGTGATATTTCTCCCCATCCTATTACTGCTATCTTTGGATTACCTAAAACTTCTAGTAATTTATCCCCCTCAGTGCGTAGAATGATTGCATTTCTTACTTTAATGGCGAAAAGATGTATTCTACAACATTGCAAGGAGATTAATGCCCCAACTACGTTGTTTTGGTTCTCTCAAATGATACTGTGTCTAAATTTGGAAAAAATCAGAAGTAATCTTTATGATACTTCAGTTAAATTTGAACAGACCTGGAGATCTTTTATTCAATATTTTCATTTAATGTAACAACTTATTTCTCTCTCTGATCATATATACACTCCCTTGGTGGATTTTATCTGCTATAGGTGGAGGTCGGGTTTGAGGACGTGATTGTTTAATCTGTTTAAGTCTACTATTTACCTAGTTAGCCATTGCTTTGCTTTATAGCTTAGTTGCATGGTAGTTTTTTTGGGGGGGGGGTTTTCAGGGTTTTTTTTCTCCTTTATCAATATATATGGAAAACTAGTATACAATTATATTACCTTGTTATTTTATAACTAACCTACGTTATTTGCATTTTTTTTTTGTATTAATATTTCTTGTGTATCTATATTGTAATAATGTATTGGTTGCTATATGTTTTACCTTTTGTGTACTAATTCAATAAAAAGATTTAAAAAGAAAGAAAGAAAAGGCACATAATGTTAGTACAACGTTGTAGACCAAAGCTGGGGAAGTATCTGAAACCAGCGAAGGGTGACTGACAGAAAAGGAATCTGGGGGGCAGCACAGTGAAGCAGTGAGTAACGCTCCTGCCTCCCTGCGCCGGGGCACAGGTTCAGTCCTGACTTTGAGTGCTGACTGTGTGGAGTTTCCACGTTCTCTCAATGACCATGTGGATTTTCTCAGGGTGTTCCAGTTTCCTTCCACTTCCAAAAGACTTGTGGTTGGGAAGGTTGGTTTGCTGCAATAAGTATCCCAGTATGTGAGAGGAGTTGAAAAAAAAAATAGAGAGTATAAAAATAAGGGAATTAATGTAGGATTAAAGTAAAAATGATTGGTGTGGACTCATGGGCCAAAGGTTTAAAGCAGGGGTCCCCAACCTTTTTTTATGCCATGGACCAATACCATGAATCAAGGGGTTTGTGGACGTCAGACTGGGAGCCCCTGGTCTAAGGACATCCCATTGAATGATGGAGCAGCTTAAAGGACTACTTAGTCAACTCCTTTCCCTTACGGCTAAATCATTTAGCCGTGGGGAGATAGAAATGGTTTAGCTAGGTGCAGGATTGCCTGAGTGGGTAAAAGAACAATTTATTTGTGTGCAACTTTTTGGAAAAGAAAACTTGGTGAAATCATGGTGGTCTTATAGAATAGATCAAATTGAAATTATAAAATACTCAAAGTACTCCAAGAAGCATGTAATCCTGAAGTATGTGGCTAACACGAGGGGGAATAACTGTAAGGTGATTGGAGGAAAGTATAAAGGAGATGTCAGGGGTAGGTTTTTTCACACACAGCGTGGTGCATGCGTGGATCAACTGCCAGGGTGGTGATAGAGGCAGGGACATTTAAAGGACTCTTAGATAGGCACATGGAAGATAGAAAAATCAAGGGCTATGTTGAAGGGAAGGGTTAGATTGAAATTAAAATAGGTTAAAAGGTTGGCATAACATCATGGGTCAAAAGGCCTGTACTGTGCTGTTTTGTTCGATGTTCTATGTTCTATGTTAGAGTGCCATCGTAGCACAGGGGTTTGCGTAGCACAGGGGCATTGGAGTTCAGAGTTCCAACTCTGGCATCCTCTGTAAGGAGTTTGTATGTTCATCCCATGTGTGAGTGGGTTTCCTCCGGGTGCTCCGGTTTCCTCCCAAAGATGTACCGATTTGTAGGTTAATTGGTCATGGTAAATTGTCCCATGATTAGGTTAGTGTTAAATAAGTGGGTTGCTGGACGGTGCAGTTGTCAGAAAGGCCTGTTCTGCCCCGTATCTCCAAATGAATGAATGAATGAATAATCTACCATAACTCACTGGGGAACTCATAGTTTGAAAACAGTGATTAGCTATTTCTTTACTGAACTCAATCCAGAGGTTCCAGTGTGCATTTTCTGATAAACTGCTACCGTTAGAAAGATACAGATGGTACTGTGTGAAGGAAATGATATAATATGCCCAAAAGGCTGAGGAAATTACTGGCAGACAGATATATCCTATATCCCAATTATAGTATAACTAGGCAATGGATTATAACACCATGTATTTAAATATCATGAAAATGATGGTGAGAATTTTTTCTTCCCCACAGTATACTTGGTGCTTTCAGAACAGGATGGTACATGTGGCACGTACTTTATACCAGTGGCTTCAAGCAATCTGTGTGTGACCAGAGCTTCTACAATGGACCAGTCAGCAAATTCTGGGCATATGCATTTGTCTTGAGTAAAGCCCCAGAACTAGGTAAGATAAAGGACATTGTTTCAGTTGCAAACCATTTATTGTAATTTTGGATGATTGATGTGTCTTACCAGAATTGTCCTCCCATTTTGCACTGGTTAAACCTCTCCCATGACAAGGAAGAATAAGCAGACTACACCTATGAAGGGTCTCAGTCCAAAACATCAACTGCACATTTCCCTTCACAAATGTTGCCAAATCCACTGAGTTCCTCCAGCATTTTATTTACTGCATCCAATTAGATATCTTTGGTCTCAGGTTGTTGTCAAAGATTATACCTCTCTTTTGACCCTACTTCTCCAAGAGGACCACAGTCTTATCATAGGGTTCAGAGATTTGCGTGCCTCAATGACCAGGAGAGTTATGTTGGCTGGAGTCTGGGCTTTTATGCTTTGACTCTTGGTGGGGTCACCCATGCCAAATAGGTCAAAGGGTAGAGGCCAGACTAAGAGTGGTCCACCGGTCCTCCAGGTTCAGGGGTTGGGGGGGATGTTCAGCTCAGGGCTAACAACCCTGTAACAAAACTTGTTATGGACACATCGATAAAGAATCCTTCTACTTCTGAGTGTGATGGTATTCCTGAGTCCCCACCTGGGACTTGGATGACTGACAGTAATGAAAACTGAGAGAAGCTACTGACATGATGAAGGAAGTCCTGAGCACTACCAGAGATGGAGGACATTTCTTGCTGCCCTAAATGCCAGTGGTGTAATGGGCAGGAAGGAAGTTTGATCCTACTGCTCCTAAACAAACGTGATCTGTTTTTATATAAAAATGAGAGACGCAGGAGGTACTGCAGATACTGGAAAATCTACAGCAATGCACACAGTGTGCTGGAGGAGCTCAGCAGGTCAGGCAGCATCTATAAATGGGAATGAACAGTCAACGATTCGAGCTGAGACCCTTCACCAAATAACAATGGTTTGCCTCAACCAGTTCAGTCTGTAGCCTGAGAGATAGTTTCCATTAGAAGTAGGAGATGAAGCCCACTCTATACCCCCAGATTCTGCTGTTCAGTAACAAACTGAATTTTGGAATTGTATTACTTATTCTGAAGGTGATTATAAGTCATTGAATTAATAAAGTTGCACAATTTTCCTTCTCAGTGAATGCATAAGCATTAGCCTGAAATTCCTGACAAACAGCAGGCAGAGACGAGCAGGACCTCGGGTTCCCTCGCGGAAAATCACTGCTGTCATTTATAACTGAGCTCTGACGTAGGGGAACTGAGGACAGCCAGCAGTGGAGCAGGAACCTCCTGCTGCTCTCCCAGCAGCTCTGTTGAGAAACTCTGTCCACCAACCCCGTGGCAGGTCAGACTGCAGCTCCAAGCAACTCATTGTAGAGCAACAACTGTGTCCAGGGCAGGCAGGTTCCAAGAAACTTACATAGTTGATTTGAGTTGATAGATAATATATGTTTTAATAATTGCTTAGCAAAAATAAATTAACACTATGTTTAATTGTTAATCGTCTTTAAATATTTGTGAATGTCAAAAACATACAAGTTGTGGGACAACTTTGAGAACTGGTTCAGTCACGGGAAGTGGCTTCTCTGACTGTGAAAACATTTCTTTGGGATTTACGAAAGGTCCTGCACACAACCGCTTGCCGATCAGATCAGAGCATGTGTGTTGTTGGGGGCTCCGCTCAAGGTAAGAGCAGGTAGGCGCAAGCAAATCGCAAATGACACTGATTAAATTCCAGTTCATATTACAGAGTCACAGAGCAGAGAACGAGGCCCTTCTGCCCAACTCATCCATGCTGACCAGTGTGTCTTCATGAGCTAGTCCCATTTGGCTGCATTTGGCCATATAACTGTAAACCTTTCTTGTCCATGTAGCTGTCCAAATCTCTTTTAAGCACACTCTTACTGATTTGTTTTTACTTTATTTTCTATTTTATTTATTTATTTGAGATATACCAGCAGAGTAACAGGCCCTTCCAGCCCAATAAGGTCAGGCTGCCCAGTTGCACCCATGAACAATGAACCTACTAACCCATACACCTTTGCAATGGGGGAAGAAACTGGAGCACCCTGAGGAAACCCACACAGTCATGGGGAGATTGTTCAAACTTCTTACAAACAGCGGAAAATGAACCTGGGTCATTTCCGCTGTAATAACGTTATGCTAACCGTTATGCTTGTGTGGCAAGATGGAGCCAGTGACCAATGCGACTAGTGGTGATATTCTGCAGTTCAGTTCTGCTTCTTCTCCTTCTTTTAAATATACTTCTACTAGTAATCTGTGTGCGATTGGAATCTGTAATTTACATTTTGATCATGTGTTTTTGGGCCAACTGAGCGATATGGTGCTTTTGCTGTCTGTGAGGGAATTTGGCATAGTTGAGAGCGAGATTGAGAACAGAGTGTGCCTCTGTTCCCACGAACCCATGATTGGCTCCAATTCTTGTCAATTAAAGTGCCGAGCAAGATTGAAATCAACAAGGATGAGATCAGAAGGTGAACAGATGTTCGATGCTGTCTTCCTGCATTTGGCTGGCCCCTCTCCACCTCTTGTTCACTGCTGCCGGTGGAAGGTACAGGAGTCTTGAGTCTTTGGCAAAGTTTAATCAGCACAGTTTGTGGATTGGACTTGTTTGTAGAGGACTCTGCATTTCATGTAATATGTGTTTCTGGTTTCTGGTTACTCCTTTCTTTAATTGCTATTTTGCGTAACTTTGATCGGAGTGGACTGGCTTTGTGGCCTACAGTCAACGAACGACACAGCGCTAAACCGAACTGAACTAAACTGAACATTCCTAGACAGTTTCAAGGACTCTGCGGTTTGATGTTTAATACTCTATGTGTTATTCTCTAGTTTTTTGCTATTTGAGCTATTTGTTTTTTGGACGTTGGGTGTTTGATGTTTTCTTTGAACGGCTCCGTGGTATTTCTTTGTTTCGTGACTGTCGGTAGGAAGATGAATCTCAGGGTTGTATACTGCATATGTACATTGATAATAAATGTACTTTGCATCTTTGAACCATGCTGCCTCTCATTTTGTGTATAAATCTCTCTGCATTCAATTTGAACTTATGCCACCTAGTTTTAGCAACGCACACAAAAAATGCTGGTGGAACGCGGCAGGCCAGGCAGCATCTCCAGGGAGAGGTACAGTCGATGTTTCGGGCCGAGATCCTTCGTCAGGACTAATTGAAAGAAGAGATAGTAAGAGATTTGAAAGTGGGAGGGGGAGGGGAGATTCAAAATGATAGGAGAAGACAGGAGGGGAGGGGTGGATCTAAGAGCTGGAAAGTTGATTGGCAAAAGGGATACCAGACTGGAGAAGGGAGACGATCATGGGACAGGAAGCCTGGGGAGAGAGAGAAGGGGGGAGGGGAGCCCGGAGGGTGGAGAGCAGGCAAGGAGTTATAGTGAGAGGGACAGAGGGGGAAAAAAGAAAAAAAAGGGTGGGAATAAAAAATATATTAAATAAATAAATAAGGGATGGGGTGTGAAGGGGAGGAGGGGCATTAATGGAACTTAGAGAAGTCAATATTCGTGCCATCAGGTTGGAGGCTACCCAGACGGAATATAAGGTGTTGTTCCTCAAACCTGAGTGTGGCTTCATCTTGACAGTAGAGGAGGCCGTGGATAGACATATCAGAATGGGAATGGATTGTGGAATTAAAATGTGGGGCCAGTGGGAGATCTTTCCCTGGCGGACAGAGCGTAGGTGTTCAGCGAAACGGTCTCCCAGCCTGCGTCGGGTCTCGCCAATATATAGAAGGCTGCACCGGGAGCACCAGACACAGTATATCACCCCAGCTGACTCACAGGTGAAGTGTCGCCTCACCTGGAAGGACTGTTTGGGGCCCTGAATGATGGTGAGGGAGGAAGTGTAAGGGCATGTGTAGCACTTGTTCTGCTTACAAGGACAAGTGCCGGGAGGGAGATCAGTGGGGTGGGTTTGGGGGGACAAATGGCCAAGGGAGTCGCGTAGGGAGTGATCCCTGCGGAAAGCAGAAAGAAGTGGGGGAGGGAAAGATGTGCTTAGTGGTGGGATCCCGTTGGAGGTGGCAGAAGTTACGGAGAATAATATGTTGGACCCGGAGGCTGCTGGGGTGGTAGGTAAGGACAAGGGGAACCCTATTCCTAGTGGGGTGGCAGGAGGATGGGGTGAGAGCAGATGTGTGTGAAATGGGAGAGATGCGTTTGAGAGCAGAGTTGATGGTGGAGGAAGGGAAGCCTTTTTCTTTGAAAAAGGATGACACCTCCTTCGTCCTGGAATAAAAAGCCTCATCCTGAGAGCAGATGCAGTGGAGACTGGGGAATAAAAGACTCTGTCGACCCATTGACCTTGTCCCTCATGATTTTATAAACCTTTATAGAAACACACAAACTGAGCAAGACCCTGGCTGTGTGTTACCTGAAAACCCAATGAGAATTTGAGTATAGTTCTTTGTAAAATAACTATGCATTTTTTCTATGAATATTGTGTGACTGTTCACATTGAAGTATTAGATCCTGGTCTCTTGTTCATAATTTTCTCTTCAAAATTCCTAATTCTTGGCTCCGAGTGAGTATGCTATGTAAATACTGCTGGGCTGTTGTGCAGCTGAATAACGCTACACCCCAGCTTGCCAGTGGCCTTTGAGTGTTACGGACTATCAAAGTCACTTCTTGCAGGTAAGTATGGGAATTAAAAAAAAATTAAGCCAAACCACACACATTGTAAATATCAGAGTTCAGTTCCAGCCCTGTTTCTAAGGAGTTTGTATGTCCTCTCCGTGACCACGTGGGTTTCCACTGGGTGCTCTGGTTTCCTTCCACGTTCCAGAGATACATCGGTTAGTAGGTTAATTGGTCATTGTAAATTGTCCTGTTACAATGGCGTATTGGCGCAGCTCGTTCGGCCAGAAGGGCCTGTGCCATGCTGTATCTCTACATAAAAGATACAGAAAGTAAATTGGACTGTGTGCAATAAATTACAGAATACACAAGTCAGGCTGTGAGAAAAATAATTTTGTGGTTTCCCTGCTGAGATTTTCTGAATTTGTCTGATGGCTTCTGTTGCAGGTGATACAGTATTCATCGTCCTACGGAAACAGAAGCTGATATTCTTACACTGGTATCACCACATCACAGTCTTGCTCTACTCCTGGTATTCCTACAAAGACATGGTCGCAGGAGGCGGCTGGTTCATGACGATGAACTATGGTGTCCACGCCTTCATGTACTCATACTACACCCTGCGTGCAGCGGGCTTCCACGTGCCACGCCGGTTTGCCATGCTGATCACCCTCACCCAGATAATGCAGATGGTAATGGGAATGCTGGTGAACGTGCTGATTTACATGTGGATGGAGGAGGGCCTTTGCCCTTCTTTCTTTGAAAATATCATCCTGTCTTCCATTATGTATTTTAGCTACTTCCTGCTGTTTTGCTGCTTCTTCTATGAGACTTACCTGAGTAGAAAGAAGGGTTTAAAGACCGCATAAGCTCAGGCCTAGTAATGGGATGAATGGAGTCATGTCAGGCTTGGATGGTGTTAAGATTTTTTGTCAAGACGGTTTGGGGTGACTTGACACCAACTGTGGACTGACTTTTGATAGGATTACACTCTTCCATGTTCACGCTTCCCACTGCGCTCTCCATTAGGTGGTGTTGACTGACACTACCCATTCCTGGAAACACTGATGGTATCGGTGCTGGGGCAGGCTGGCCCCACAGTGCCGACTGTCAGAACCCTGTCCTTTCCTTGTTTTTGATAAGCCGCGCGCGATGTTGAGACAGAATAGAGAGTGCAGAAGTGGTAAAGAGGAAACGAGTGGGATCATGCCAAAGATTAACCATGGGTTGTGGTGTGTTTGATTGGAGATCACAGAAGAAGTCATAGCAGTTCTAGCTTCGGTTTCCTGCCTGAGCTTCACCCTGTGTTATTCTGCAGTCAAAACACAAGGGAAAAGGACAGAGACTATTGGAAGTACAGCAAATTTAATACCAGTTCAAAACAAACTTATGTCTCAGAGTTTTATAGGCTTTGTTTCACTGCAGTCCAGCTAAATATTGTGTAGAGTAGGCTTTGAGGGATCCTATATCTTTTCCACGATAAAATATCACATTGGCATTTTCCCTATGCTAAGAGACATATGCGTTTGGATTTAACACTAGAGTTTGGCCTGTTGACTGCACGTATCAACAGAAGGTAACAAAGTTAGTGTTTGGTAAGTTTATCATCTTACCAGAAGCTCGACAACCAAGTCTCAGAGCTATTTGGTCTATTTATACAGGCGAAAGACACAAGGGAGTTCTTCCTTTGTCATGTGTACTGTTGCCTCTAAATGAATAGAGTGTAAACGTAATTTCTCAAGGAACCATATCCCATTGTATAAAACTGCACTTACCTACTTACTACTTGTTACACCACTGGGGCTTAGGGGACCAGTGAAGGTCTTCCATCTTCATTGCTGTTTCCGTAACAATTTCTTTTTGTGACCGGTCAGGGTTGTTAGCCCAAACCTGAACCCTTGGGCCTGGAGGACTGGTGGACTACTCTTACCCTGGCCTCTACCCTTTGACCTGTTTGGCATGGGTGACCCTACCAAGAGCCAAAGCACAAGGCCCTGACTCCAGCCAACATAGCTCTCTGGGTCATTAAGGCACACAAGCCTCCAAACCCTACGACAAGGTTGTAGTCTGAGGATAAAACCGCACCTTGATCATTAAGTAACGAGTTTTTTAATGTAATAGGGATGGTTGCGGGACAGAAGTGTGCTGACTAGTTTTCTGAATGTTAACGGGTTGATTTATTAAGTATTTGTGAAACTGCTGCTAGCAGTTATTGTTGGTGGTATTGAGTACAGAAATGCTGAGCACATTCCTCTGTCCACCTCTTTAGAGAAAGTTAACCAAATTAATGTAAATAAGCATGTTTCCATCAAAATAGCTTGAGGCATCATGCAGATGTTTCTGTAAGAAGATGAGAAAAGTACTGACTCTGCACGGATCACCAACAACAGCATGTAGAGCTCAGTACGGCCAAACCAACTTCTAGATTTCAAGTCATTAAAATGTTCTCCTGCAGTGTAAAAGTAGTCTTTTGGTTTACCAAAGCATTCTCAATGGATTGTCCTTAATGTTAATCACAATGCACCGAGTCCTTCATTATGAGGATCAGTCCTTATATAGATTTTGAACTTGCCCCCTCTGTTCTTTTAGGCATACATTTTGGCACTTCTCTGACAAGTTTGTTAAACATAAGTTTCATGATCATAAAACTGTAAGAGATAGGAGCAGAGTCAGGCTATTTGGTGCATCGAGTCTGCTCATGGCTGATTTATTATTCTTCTCAACCCTATTCTCCCGCCTTCTTCCTGGAACTTGTGATGCCCTTGCTAAACAAGAACTATCAACCTCCACTTCAAATATACCCAATGACTTGGCCTCCACAGCCACTTCTGGCAATAAATTGCACAGATTTACCACCCTCTGGCTAAAGAAATCAGTACTTGCAATGCTGAATTCTTGGTTTTCTTAAGAACAGTTTGGGAACTAATCAGAGAGGAGACTCGCGATCATATAATGTTTTTGTATCCATTGGTGTAGTCCATGACACAAGATGATTACATTAATGGATGCTCTTGGGTGCTCTTGCATGGCCACTCAGTACTGAGGGTGCTGAAGGAGCAGTACAGCTTTGTTGGGTTGTGTAGCTGCTGGATTAATTGGCCAGAGGAGCCAATAACAGAGGGAACTTGATTGCTGTTCTCACCTGTGGTTAGATGATAGCAGATCTCCAAAGTTAGGCTCTGCGGTCCGTGGTTCACACTGCAGTACAAAGCCAACTTCAGCCTTTCAGGGAATTCCACCAGACCAGAGGTGATACTGCAACAGGTTAACAAAAGAGCTTTTATCAAAAAACCAGCAAGAGTAGATCATGAAAAAAGCACACACATTCCTCTTAGAATTTACTAGAAACCTGGCCTTTGTATGCTCTGTAAAACTTAAGTAAACTTGATTCTACAGCAGACTTCATGGGGGATTATTTAGAATATTAATAGCAGGCAAATGCTTTTTTCTCTTTTTCCCTCTCTTTTTCCATCTACTCTCCCCCCCACACACACACAAACACATACATATTCTTCTAATATTCACTGTTATTCATTCATGCCTGTAATGAGTGGAGAATAGATCTCTTATCCAACTTTGTGAACAGGCAGTTAGTTCATGTGTGTGTCTTTGTAGCATTCTTTGAGTATACAAATAGTGAAGAGTGCAGTAGATTTGATAGTTAGAATTTACTTGACACTGAGAGCAACAGGCAAGATGCTGGAGGAACTCAGCAGGTCAGACAGCATCAAAGGAAGGAAATGGACAGTTGATGTTTTGATTGACTGGCCATTTCCTTCCACAGATGCTGCCTGACCTGCTGAGTTCCTCCTGCATTTGGTTGTTGCACTAGATTTGAATACGTGTAGTCTTTTGTGCCTCTACTTTTATTGAGGGATGATTGATTAATTAACTGTTTCACGTAAGGAGCAGGGAACAGTGACTTTGGACTTACTACTTAAAACTGAATAAGACATGGGTTACTGTGTTTGCATTGGCAGGACTGTGTGAAAAGATGAAGGAATCTATGTTCTTAGACAGTGGAGGAATAGAGAAGCTATAAAGACAATATATATAGAATTATTTATCAGTGTAAATAGATGCTATACTTTGCATATGGAGTCATGATATAAGGGCTCATAGTACTTGTGAGGTACGAAGGACTTGAGCTTTAGAACATCTTCAGAGGCTGCTTTTCAATAGAGTAATTGTAGGGAATTAAAACAACTCAAAAAAATGAGAATAAAAACAGATAATGCCAGAAATATTCAGTAAACTAGAGAGCATCTATGGAGAGACTACAATGTAATGTTACAGGTCAGTGATCCTCAGTAATGTGTCAATGACCTGAAGCATTGACCTTGTCTTCTTCTCTCCGCAGATGCTGCCTGACCTACCGAGTGATTCTGGCACTTTCTGTTCCTGTATTAAATTTTCAGTGACTATAGTTTATGCTCTAACACAAGCATATGTGCATTTAATATTTGAACGTAGCTCATTTTTTTAGGGCAGCATTTCTTTATGTTAAACTTAAGTGAAAAGGGCTTTAAAGTTTGTTTATTTTTACACAAAAATGTCAGAAAACAAAAAAAAAATTGATGGCAGAGCTGCTAGATTTTATTTTGCGATTTTTTTAATATAAAGAGCAGCTGGAGCATTTGACCTGAACATGTTAATGTTCATCTCCCATCTCATTCAGTCCTATCCTGTATGCACTGGCTGAGCTCTCTTATCGAAAGGAAAAGACTTTGGTTTCAAGTTGAAGTTGTACACCGTCAAAAGAAACAACGTTCCTCCAGACCAAGGTGCACAACACCGTGCATTTAATTCACACACAACTCATGGTAGCATAATGGTTGGGGCAACACTTTACAGTACAGGTGACCCGGGAAATAAATTAACAAGTAACAAGGTCCATTCATGACACAAGTTAAAAGGTAAACACTATGCTGTTACTGGTGCTTCGTACGTGGTCAGATCTGGGTGGTGGTAAGGAATTCAGTCATGTCATAGCCTGGGGGAAGAAGCTGTTTCCCACCCTTAACAGTCTTTGCTCTAATGCTACAGCACAGTTTAATTGTTCTTTCTGATCTGAAGATGTGAATTACTGTGACACTAGCTTGAGACATAAACACTCTGAAGAAACGGGATAAAATAGAACTTGTAGACCAACTGCCAAGAGAATACAAGTATTTTTTTAAGGCATTTACTTCAACTCAAGACAGATGGTTTATTCTGAATGTGTTCATGAGAGGTGGGCCGAGCGTGATCGGTTAGGTCAGCATCTCTGATGCATTCCTGAGCTGACTGGCTCTTTAGGTTATTCCACAAGGTGCCGCCGTACCGAAGCGGTTAGCACGCTGCTGTTACAGTTCAGGGCGTCGGGGTACGCACTTCAGTCCCAGCACTGTTTGTACGGTTTCCCCGCGACTGCGTGGGGTTCCGTTGGGTGCTCCGGTTTCCTCCCACAGTCCAAAGATGCACTGATTAGTAGGTTAATTGTCCTGTGATTAGGCTAGACTTAAATCGGTGGGTCGCTGGGTGGTGTGGCTGGTTAGGCCGCAAGGACCTGTTCTATGTTGTATCTCTAAATAAATCAAATGAGTTGAGAGATAACCAGACTGTTGGGTCTGGAGTCACACATAAGCCAAACCACGCAAAAAAGTAGCTACCTTCCCTTACTGAACATTAAGTACATGAATGAATCAGGTGGGGTTTGATGACAATCTGATAGTTTTATGGTCACTATTACTGCTATTCAAGATGCATTTAAAACCATAAGACATAGGAGCAGAATTAGGCCAGCTGGCCCATCGAGTCTGCTGCACCATTCTATTGTGGCTGATCCTTTTTCCCCTTCCCAGCCTCACTGCCACATGCACTCAAGAACTTATCAATCGCTGTCTTAAGTACACCCAACAACCTGACCTCCACAGCTGCCTGTGATAACAAATTCCACAAATTCACCACCCTCTAGCTAAAGAAATTTCTCTGCATCTCTGTTTTCAATGGACACACCTCTATCCTGAGGCTGTGCACTCTTGTCCTAAATTCCCCCACCATAGGAAACATCCTTTCCACATCTATTCTGGCAGGACTTCCATATGATGAAAGACTGGATCAACTAGGCTTATACTCATTGGAATTTAGAAGATTGAGGGTCAAGCTAGATGCAGGAAGATTGTTCCCGATGTTGGGGAAGTCCAGAATGAGGGGTCACAGTTTGAGGATAAAAGGGAAGCCTTTTAGGACCGAGATTAGGATAAATTTCTTCACACAGGGAGTGGTGAATCTGTGGAATTCTCTGCCACAGAAAACAGTTGAGGCCAGTTCATTGGCTATATTTAAGAGGGAGTTAGATATGGCCCTTGTGGCTAAAGGGATCAGGGGGTATGATGAGAAGGCAGGTACAGGGTTCTGAGTTGGATGATCAGCCATGATCATACTGAATGGCGGTGAAGGCTCGAAGGGCCGAATGGCCTACTCCTGCACCTATTTTCTATGTTTCTGTGTTTAACATTTGAAAGGTTTTAATGAGATCCCCTCTCATCCTTCAAAATTCCAGTGAGTACTGACCCAGAGCCATCAAAAGCCCCTCATATGATAACCCTTTCATTCCCAGAATCATCTTTGTGAACCTCCTCTGGACCCTCTCCAATGCCAGCACATCTTTTCTCAGATGAGGAGCCCAAAACTGTTCACAATACTCAAGGTGAGGCCTCACCAGTGCCTTATAAAGCCTCAGCATCACATCCCTGCTCTTATATTCTAGGCCTTTTGAAATGAATGCTAACATTGCATTTGCCTTCTTCACTGCCTATTCTACCTTCAAGTTAACCGTTGGGGTGTCTGAACAAGGACCCCCAAGTCCCTCTGCATCTCAGATTCCTGTGTTTTCTCCCCATTTCGAAAATAATCTGCACAATTATTTCTACTACCAAAGTGCATGACTATGCATTTTCCAACATTGTACTTCATTTGGTACTTCCTTGCCCATTCTCCTAATCTGCCTAAGTCCTTCTGCAGCATACCTGTTTCCTGAACACTACCCATCCCTCCACCAATCTTAATATCATCTAAACTTAGCAACAAAACCATCTATTCCATCATCTAAAACATTGAAATACAGCATTAGAAGAGATGGTCCTAACACTGACCCCTGCGGAACACCACTAGTTACTGGCAGCCAAGCAGAAAGGAATCCTTTTATTCCCTCTTACTGCCTCCACCTAATCAGCCAATGCTCTACTCAGGCCAGTAACTTTCCTGTAATACCATGAACTCTTAACTTGGTAAACAGTCTCATGTGTAGCACCTTGTCAAAGGCCTTCTGAAAGTTCACATATACAATATCCACTGCATCGTCTTTATCTATCCTACTTGTAGTCTCCTCAAAGAACTCCCAACAGATTCGTAAGGCAAGATTTTCCCTTATGGAAACCATGCTGATCTTGTCCTATCTTTTCCTGTGTCACCAAGTACTCCCTAAATCCTTAACAATTGACTCCAACATCTTCCCAACCACTCAGGTCAGGCTAACTGGTCTATAATTTCCTTTCTGCTGTCTTCCTCCTTTAAGAGTGGAGTGACATTGGTAATTTTCCAGTCCTCTGGCACTGTACCAGAGTCCAGTGATTTTTGAAGGATCATTACTAATATCTCCACAATCTCTACTGCTACCTCTTTCAGAACCCTAGGGTGCAGTTCATCTGGTCTGAGTGACTTATGCACCCTTATGTCTTTCAGCTTTTTGAGCACCTTCTCCCTTGTAATAGTAACTGCACTCACTTCTCTTCCCTCACACCCTACAACATCTGGCACACTGAGTGTCTTCCACAGTGAAAACTGATGTGAATTACTCATTTAGTTCATCTGCTATCTTCTTGTCCCATCATTATTTCTCTGGCCTAATTTTCTAGTGGTCCTTTATCCACTCTCATTTCTCTTTTATTTTTTACACAATTGAAAAAGCTTTTACTATCTACTTTGATATTGTTTGCTAGTTTGCTTTCATATTTCATCTTTTCCCTCCTAATGATTATTTTAGTTGCTCTCTGTAGGTTTTTAAAAGCTTCCCAATCTTCTGTCTTCCGTCAAATTTTTGTTTTGATGTATGGCCTCTCTTTTGCTTTTACATTAGCTTTGACTTCCCTTGTCAGCCATGGTTGTACTATTTTTCCATTTGGGTATCCCTTCATTTTTGGAATACATCTATCCTGCATTTACCTTACTTTTCTCAGAAACTCACGCCATTGCTGCTCTGCTGTCATCCCTGCCAGCGTCTCCTTCCAATTTACATTGGCCAGGTTCTCTCTCATGCCACTGTAATTTCCTTTACTCCACCGAAATACTGCTATGTCAGACTTTACTTTCTCCCTATCAAATTTCAAGTTGAACTCAATCATATTGTGATCTCTGCCTCCTAAGGGTTCTTTAACCTTAAGCTCCTTAATCACCTCTGTTTCATTACGTAACTTCCAATTCAGTATAGCTGATCCCTCGCAGGCTCAGTGACAAACTGCTCTAAAAAGCTATCTAGTAGGCGTTCAACAAACTCAGTCTCTTGAGATCCTTTACCAACCTGATTTTCCCAATTGACCTGCATGTTGAAATCTCCCATGACTATCGTAACATTGCCTTTTCTATTTCATAGCCTCAATGGCATACACTCAGTGACCACTTTGTTAGGTATGCTCTATACCTAATAAAGTGGCCTCTCAGTGTATGTTCATGGTCTTCTGCTGCTGTAGCCCATCCACTTCACGGTTCAGAAATGCTCTTCTGCACACAACTGTCGTATTGCTCGATTACTTGAGTTACTGTCACCTTCCTGACTGGCTAATCTCCTCTGACCTCTCTCATTAACAAGGCATTTTCACCCACACCGCCACTCACTGGATTTTTTTTTGTTTTTTTCTTTTGCACCATTCTCTGTGAACTCCAGAGAATGTTGTGCATGAAAATCCCAGGAGATCAGCAGTTTTTGAGATACGCATACCACCCTGTCTGGCACCCATAATCATTCCACAGCCAACGTCACTTAGATCACGTTCCTTCAACTTCCTGACATTTGGTCTGAACAACAACTGAACCTCTTGACCATGTCTGCATGCTTTTATGCCTTGAATTGATACCACATGATTGGCTGATGAGATATTTGAATTAGTGAGCAGGGGTACAGGTGTACCTAATGAAGTGGTCACTGAGTGTATTTGTTCATATGGACAGGTAGAGAGTGAGGAAGAAAGGAAGATCTAGGGACTATTTGGACAACATCAGGTTGTTGATGGATTTGACTGCAGCGACATATTACGTCTTCATTACGTCTGCTGCGAGTCCTGGAATAGCATAGTCATTACAAATCTTAACTAGCAGTTACATTTACAATGTGGGCTGGATGAGATGAGTTGCCTTAATGTTGAAATCTGTGGAACTATAAAACAACTAAGAGACAAGTGCTCCAAATGGGGCACTTGTCTTATTGGCATGGTGTAAAATTCTGGGCCTCTGTACTTCTCTCCAGAGTCAGCTGAGATCTGACTTGGCTTGCACTAAAGATTAGCAGCACACAGGGATCACTGAAGGGACTCAGCAGGCCGGTCATCATTCGTGGAAAAGAGTAAACGGTCAGCATTGGGCTGAAACACTTCATCGGTCTGAGGGAGCTGGAACAGGAAAAGATGCATAGATCAGAGGGTGGCAGCTGCCTTTGCTATTCACACCAGGTCGCAAATATCTGCAAAACCTGTCTGCAGTCATCTCATGCCAAATTGTATATTCTGTTTGACTCTGTAAAGCATATGTGGGTAGGAATTCATCCAGTTGCTTGCATTCTGTATACAGGTTAGAGTTAGAGGTGCCCATGTGTTATATTCTGCTCCCAATAGTTGGTTCTGTTAAAGTCAGTAGAGGCAGTGTATAATACACAGATACTGCACATGAACTGGAGGTGAATCTCCACCCCAATGTTCTTATTGCTTGATTGCATTTATAAGTAACTATATTATGATGTTGCTGGTATTTTATTTCAGGAGCCATGGACTTTTGGCCAATTCAGAACTTAAACTTGAGTTTATTATCTTTGGAATATGAAAGCCATACGATAATCAGCTTTACTTAGTGTTTACTTCTGTCAGCTTTGGGGACTTCATGAAGTTCTTGACTGCCATCAAGGCAAGAACTGCGAATTTATTCATTATACGGGACCACAGCATCATTGTCAGGGACAATAACTCTTGTCCATCCCTAACTGACCATGTGCATGGCTTTCTTGCCCATTTCAGACGGCATCTGGGCTGAACCACAATAGTAGGCCTGGAGTTACATGTAGTCATCTTTTCACCCTGAGGGGCAAGTGGTTCTGTGCTGTTATTACAAATATCTGGACTATGATTCTAAGACCTGAATAAATACCACCTAACTGTTAACAATCTGGAATTTAAAACTTCTTCCAAAGTTTTGAAATTCCAGATTACTAACACTAGGTTGGATTTATTCAGACCTTAGGATCGTAGTCCAGATTTAAGTACTTATTATAGGTTCGAACTCTACCAGCGTAAAAGATGAAATAGGTCTCATTAATTGGATTGGAGGGGGGAAGCATGGAGAAGATATTTCCATTTGCAAATTTGAAGTAAATTTATTATCAAAGTACACATAGATTACCATGTGCTACCTTGGGATTTTTTTTCACGATTCACAGTAGAACAGAGAAAAATAATCGACTCAGTGAACTAACAAAAGCTAGGAATGCGCGGCCATAAATGTATGGCAGTAGTTGTTTAACTGACTTAGGGAGAGGATGGTTTACTCTAGGGGTGATTGAACTTGCCAACACAAGGTACAGTATTTTGAGAAGGAAGATACAGGAAAAAACACGCTGGTGTTGGGTTGAAGAAAGGCTGAGCTTATGAATGGGCACGAACACAGATATCAACCACCCAGGCTGTGCTTCTTTGCTGTAAATGCCATGTAAAACTCTGAAATACTGTGTAAGAGGGAGGAAATGGCAGCTGAATATTAATATCGAACAATAGTTGTAACTTGTGTCTCCAGGATACAATTCATTCAAGTCTCATCAGGTGTGGGTTAGGTAGCTAGCTCCAGATTGAGGATGAATTGCCTTCCTATGTTGTTATGAATGGGTTATGCTCCCCCTTCTATACTTCACTGTATATGTACGTGTTGTGGTAGAACAGTCCTCATGCTTTTCTTTCAGGATCAATTTAAATGTCGTCTCGTGTTAATGAGATTATTTTGCACCTTCAGCCCAAATGTCAGTCTATTCCAGGTACAGCTCAATCTGCAGTGTAGTTAGTAGCAGCCATGTGTTGTTAAGAACCATTTGAACCAAAGTGGGGAGGAAATTCATCATTGGTTGTAAGTGCACCATATGTGTGTGTCTGTGAGTGAGGGGTTAACAGTTGCACTTGTAGGCTTTCATAAATAAAATGGCAGAGGTGTTTTATGTTTCAGAAAAGCCGTAGCAACTCATTTATTGAACACCAAAAACTTGAAGATAAAAGTGCGCTAAAACCCTTTACATAATTACGTCACCATGTCAGACCAGCCTCTTAAAAGTGAAAGCCCAACTCATTGCGGGTGGTTGTGAATTATGTACATCTCCACGACCTACATTTCCCTACACACTCATCTCTAGGCCATTCAATCCCATGCATTTTGCATCCCCCTCATGCAGTATTCCAAAGAAGAATTTCTCCTCTCTGCACGTAAGAGCCAAACGGTTATAAATACTCTGGTAAACAGGAATGGATCTGTTAATGTTCTTAGTCACTTGAGATGTTTTGAAATCTGTGTTCACTCTGTATAATTCTGTCGTCTTTTTCACATGGATTTGCTGGTCCTCCCACCTGAGGAAATACAGAACCTCAAAAGAAACAGCCACAGTGGACAAAAGAACCTACACATTCATGGCACAGTGTACATCCGAGCCTAGTCCACCTATCAGTTTCACTTCCCTATTACAATATCCAAAATTTCTTAAATGCATACCAAAGCTGCTCCTGGAGGAAAGCTCCGTGTTAGTCAGCGTTTTGTTCAAACGTGCACTGTGATCTTAATTTCATTTCATCCCTGCGTCGCTCACTGCACTAGGCACCAGTGCTAGCCACTCGAGTAGTGGGAAATCACAGCATTGTGCTGCAGTGGATAATTGCCACTACTCTATATATGTGCCAAAACAAAACAGGGTGAAATGCTGCAGTAAATTGCTGTCTTGAATCCACAGCTATCATCCGTTCTCCAATCACCTCCTCTTTGCTCCAAT
Source organism: Mobula birostris (assembly GCF_030028105.1). NCBI lineage: Eukaryota > Metazoa > Chordata > Chondrichthyes > Myliobatiformes > Myliobatidae > Mobula > Mobula birostris. The sequence goes on from NC_092387.1 coordinate 62,698,779, forward strand.
TCAGAGCCCAGATCTGACTTTTAAATAATCCAAAGGGTCCATCTCCCAATCTAGTTCCTTACGACCTGCCATCACAACTCCGATAGTAAGCATCTGTCTTATCATAAGGGAATTGTGACGTACGTAAGTCTTCCTTGTTGTGCACACCCTACAGTCCACAAGACCACTAAACCTGGGCTGTTGCTTGCTTATTGAAACTATTTCAGCTCCTTGTCCAGTGCAGTGCCTTAACAGCTAGGGAGTAGAGACTGACACTACCAGGTGGGAAATATTCAGCTATGAAACACGCCTCACCCCACCCTCTCCCTTGCCCTTTTGGCAGTCCATGGAACCATACAAAGAGATTGTTTTCAGTTGTTTCACTGCAAATTGCCGACTCTGGTGTCAGAAACTGTCTGGAAATAAGCTGATCCAACAGAAAACATTCTGTGGTGCCATCTTGTCCAAAACGACAGTGTCATTTTTGTTTCCTTAATTCTGCTTATCAACACTGTTCAAATGTATTATAATGTACCAGATCTTCTGTACATACACATACTGTATGCATTTGTATTTAAAGAATGCCGAACTCATTGTCAATGTATTCATTAAAATTTTAAACTATTCATTTTTTGTGCTTTATTTCAGGGAGAACAAAATCTAGATTTTCTCGGGCTTGTGTGTGTATGAAACGTTATGGAATAAATCAGAACATTACAGCAAGCTAGCAGTCATTCAGCTGAATTTTTCAGTCAGTGTTACATCCCAGCATAAGGTTCATAGCCTGAGCTTATAGACTCTGGAGGTACCTGAGAAAGTGGCCACAGAGTGTATTTCTACATGTTTGTGGTCTTCTGCTACTGTAGCCCATCAACTTCAGGGTTCAGCGTGTTGCACCTACGGAGATGCTGTTCTGCACACCGCTGTTGTAACACGTGCTGATGTGAGTTACCATCATCTTCCTGTCAGCTTACACCAGTCTGGCCATTCTCTGACTTCTCTCAATACAAGGCATTTTTCACCGCAGAACTGCCACTCACTGGCTGCTTTTTCACTTCTTGCACCATTCTCCAGGGCAGGACCCCAGGTTGGGAACTCCTGGTCTAGGGATTGTTGTGTGTGAAATTCCCAGGAGACCGGCCGTTTCTGAGATGGTCAAACCACCCCATTTGGCACCAACAATTATCCTGTTGTCGAACGCATTTCGATCACATTTCTTTCCCATCCTGATGTCTGGTCTGAACAACTGAACCTCTTGACCATGTCTGCATGCTTTTATGCCTGATTGGCTGATTAGATTTTTCATTAACGAGCAAGCGTACCTAATAAATTGTTTGTTTAGGTGCTTCTGCAATGTTTGCCTCGTACATTGCTTTCTCATACTGTTACTGACAGCAGCACAAATCTTAAAATATGTGTCTTGCAGGAATGACAGAGCAGAGTCAGCAATCGTAATGTTGTATAATCCAAAACCTCATGGTGTAACAGTTTCCTATCAAGGACATCTGACCGGAATCACAAGCAAATTAGTACTCACTTATTACCAGATTGTCAAGGACTTCTCAAATGACCGTGCTTGCATTTACTGGAGTGGGTCGCTTTTGACCAAGTATAGAGCCTCCTCCACTGAATCTGGAGTTTCGAACAGAGAGAGGTGGTCATGTTGAAAGATGGGATTTCAAGAGAATGCTTCCCCTCATGGGTGAACCGACACAGAGGCAGAGTTAGTGTCACCTACTTAAGACTGAGACGAGGAAGATGTTGGAATCCTGAACCCTAAGAGCTGTGAAGTCCTAATCTTGCAATAAGTTCAAAGTTGCATTCAGCAGCTCTTCAGAATGAGGGGAATCGAGGACTTCAGGGGATCAACAGAAAAGTAGCAAGAACGATGAGATCGGCCACAGTCATATTGAACAATGAAGCAGGCTTGAGGAGAATCAGGTTTATTATCACTTTGGTGGTAAGAACAGGAAGGCAACTTATTATCTAAATGGAGTCAGGTTAGGAAAAGGGGAAGCACAACAAGATCTAGGTGTTCTTGTACATCAGTCACTGAAAGCAAGCATGCAAGTACAGCAGGCTGTGAAGAAAGCTAATGGCATGCTGGCCTTCATAACAAGGGGAATTGAGTATAAGAGCAAAGAGGTCCTTCTGCAGCTGTACAGGGCCCTGGTGAGACCATACCTGGAGTACTGTGTGCAGTTTTGGTCTCCAAATTTGAGGAAGGACATTCTTGCTATTGAGAGAGTGCAGCGTAGGTTCACAAGGTTAATTCCCAGGATAGCGGGATTGTCATATGTCGAAAGATTGGAGCGACTGGGCTTGTATACTCTGGAATTTAGAAGGCTGAGAGGGGATCTTATTGAAACATATAAGATTATTAAGGGATTGGACACACTGGAGGCAGGAAGCATGTTCCTGCTGATGGGTGAGTCCAGAACCAGCGGCCACAGTTTAAGAATAAGGAGTAGGCCATTTAGAACGGAGTTGAGGAAAAACTTTTTCACCCAGAGAGTGGTGGATATATGGAATGCTCTGCCCCAGAAGGCTGTGGAGGCCAAGTCTCTGGATGCTTTCAAGAAAGAGATGGATAGAGCTCTTAAAGATAGTGGAATCAAAGGTTATGGGGATAAGGCAGGAACTGGATACTGATTGTGGATGATCAGCCATGATCACAGTGAATGACGGTGCTGGCTTGAAGGGCTGAATGGCCTACTCCTGCACCTATTGTCTATCACTGATAAGTCGTGAAATTTGTTTTACAGCTGCAGCACAGTGTAAGACAAAAAAGAATTTACTATGTTACAATAAGAAATATATAAAAAAGTAGTCCAAATAAGCAAAGTAAACATGAGAAATTCTGCAGATGCTAGACATCCAAAGCAACACACACAAAATGCTGGAGGAACTCAGCAGGTCAGACAGCAGCTGTGGAAATGAACAGTCAACATCTTGGACCGAGAACTTTCTTCGGGATTGGAAAAGAAGGGAGGAGATGACAGAATAAAAACCTAGGGGAGGGGCAGGAGGATTGCTAGAAGGTGATAAGTGAAGCCAGGTCGGTAGGAAAAATCAAGGGCTGGAGAGGAGGGAATGGGCAGGTGCTTATACCCGCAAGCAGCCAAAGTGCCATACCTGCCAGTTCACCTCCATTCAGGGCCCCAGACAGTTCTTCCAGGTGAAGCAAAAGTGGAGCTTCTCAATTGCCAAATATTTTAATTCCAATTTCCATTTCCTTTCCGACATGTTGGTCCACAGCCTTTTCTCATGCCATGATGAGGCCAATCTCAGGGTGGAGGAGGAACTTGTTATATTCCATCTGGGTAGCCCCAACCTGATGGCATGAATATCAAATTCTCCTTCTGTTAAAAAATACTTTCTCTCCCCCTCCCCCTGCTTCTATTTCCCACTCTGGCTCTTTACCTCACCTGCCTATCGGGTCCCCTCCTCCTTCCCTTTCTCCTATAGTCTACTCTCCTCTCCTATCAGATTCCTTCTTCTTCAGCCCTTTACCTTTCCCACCTACCTGACTTCACCTATCACCTTCTAGCAATCCTCCTTCCCCCACCATTTTTTTATTCTGTCGTCTTCCCCCTTGCTTTCCAGTGCTGAAAAGGGTCTTGGATCAAGACCCATATTCGATTGTTTATTCATGTCCACAGATGCTGCCTGACCTGCTGAGTTCCTCCAGTATCTTGTGTGTGTTGCATAACATACTGAGGTAGTGTTCATGGGTTCATAGTCTAAGAAATCGAACTGTGAAACAAAAGAAGCTGTTCCTAAAGCTGTCTTTTCAGGCCCCTGTACCTCTTCCCTGGTAGCAATGAGGAGAGCATGTCCTGGGTGATGAAGGTTCTTAATGATGGATGCTGCTTTCTCGAGGCATCGCCTTTTGAAGATGTCCTTGATGGTGGAGATAGTAGCCTGCTTCTGCTCTTATTTCCAATAACCCACGGCAGATGAACCACATCATATAAATATAATGTGTTTACTTCCACTTTGATTCTGGGATAAATTAACGTGCCACCGTTTCCGGCATAAACAAAGGGCTCAGCAAACAATTGAAGCAGAAATTGACTTTGTGAACTGGAAGATTGGAAAGAGTCACAGTCCAGATTAATGGTATTTGATTGTTCCAAAGCTGCAGGCTATGCAATTCCTTCCCAAGAACACCCTCATTTTTGAGGATCAGTTTACATCTTAACTTTATCAATAAGGTCTCATGAGAGTAGTTTGAGCAAGCTAGGGAGTTTCTCTCTGGAGCAAAGGCCGATGAGAGGTGACTTGATAAATGATAAGAGGCATAGATTGACTGGACAGCCAAAGGCATTTTTCTCAGGGCATAGATGGCTATATGAGGGGGCATAATTTTAAGGTGAGCAGCGGAAAGTATAGGGAAGATGTCAGAGGTAAGTTGAGAGAGTGGTAAGTGCATGGAACGCTATGCCGGGGTGATGGTCAGGGAGATATATTAGGGGCATTTAAGGAACTCTTAGATAGGCACATGGGTGATAGAAAAGTAGAGGGCCATGTCGGAGGGAAGGGTTAGGTTAATCTTAGAATAGGTTACAAATTCAGCACAGCATTGATGACCAAGGGGTCTGGACTGTGCTGTAATGTTCTGTGTTCTAAGGTTTTCAGTCATCTCCCCAAATCTTGCTGGATGCGTTTCTGTGATGATATTTGATAAGATTGTCGGGTTGGGCTAGTCTTGTGGTACTTGAGCAGTGAGATGCGGCTTGTTTGAAATGTAAAATATCGAAAGGCACTCTGACACGGTGGATGTGAAGAGGATATTTCCTATTCTGGGAAGAATTGAAAACTAGGAAGTCATTGACAATAGGGGATCATCCTCCAAAGGTGAAGATGGAACACAGACGAGCTCAGCGTGGGAATGGCCCCTACACCTGTGATGACAAAACTATCCCTTCTGCCTGTGCATGTTCTATAGTTCTCCATAACCATATTTGTTTGTTATGTGCCATGTCATATGACACAGGCAATCATGGTCTTTCCAGATTGTCCTTGGCAAATTTCTTCTACAGAAGCTGTTAGCTGTTGTCTTCTTCTGGGCAGTGTCTTTATAAGACTGGTGAACCCAGCAATTATCGATTCAGAGATTGCCTGGCGTCAGTGGTCACATAACCAGGACTTATGATATTAGAATCAGGTTTAGTATCACTGGCATAGATTGTGAAATTTGTTAACTTAGCGGCAGCAGTACAATGCAATACAGAAAGGAAAAGATAACTAAGTAAATTAGTTACAGTAAGTATGTATATGTATATTAAATTTGCTGTTGTTCAGTCGTTAAGTCAAGTCGGACTCTTCATGACCTCACGGACTCCTGTCCACCAAGCCTTCGTGTTGGAAACTGCCTCTCTGAGATCCCCCAAGGTCATATGCATCGTCTGAGTAATATTATCTATCCATCGTAGCCTCTGTCGTCCTCTCCTCCTTTTACCTTCTGTTTTACCTAACATGAGAGTCTTCTCCAAGGAGTCCTGTCTTGTCATGATGCGGCCAAAATATTTGAGCTTTTGTCTCATAATCAAGCCTCCTCATGAGCAGTCCGCAGTCTTCAAGTATTGACTTGTTGGATCTTTTTGCTGTCCAACAAACTCTTAACACTTCCCTCCAGCATCCAAGTTCAAAGGCGACAATACTTTAGTATTCAGCCTTACTAATAGTCCAGCTCTCACAGCCATACATCACAACTGGAAATACCATAGACTTGACTATATGGATCTTCATAGACAATGTTATGTCTATGCTTTTCAGTATTTTATCTAAATTTGCCATTGCCATTAAATTCTGTGGCTGCAGTTACCATCTACAGAAACCTTTGAACCAAGGAAGATAAACTCTGTCACTACTTCCGCTTCCTTTCCATTTATTACCACGGAGTTAATAGGGCTGGTCAGCATAATCTTGGTTTTCTTAATATTGAGCAACAAGCCAGGTTTTGCACTTTCTTTTTTCACTTTGATTAGAAGCTTCCTCAGATCCTCCTCACTTTCAGCCATTAAGAGTAGTGTCTGCATATCTGAGGTTGTTAATATTTCATCCGGCAATTTTAACTCCAACAATTGAGTCCTCTAGACCAGCGTTCCTCATGATGTGTTCAGCATATAGATTAAATAAGTAGGGTGACAGTATGCCGCCTTGTCGTACTCCTTACCCAATCTTGAACCAGTTTGTGGTTCCATGTTCAGTTCTAACTATTGCTTCTTGATCTTCATACAAGTTTCCCATAAGGCAGATCAGATGTCCAGGTATCCCCATTTCTTAAAGGATTTGCCATAGTTTATTATGGTCCACACTGTCGCTCCTTTAAGTAAGTTTTCTTATCTTTCCTTGCTATCTTCTTGAACTTTGTGTTCAGTTGGAGGTATTTGTTCCAATTTCCATTGGCTTTCACTTCCTTTCGCTGCTCAGCCACTTGTAGAGCCTCTGCAGAAAGCCATTTTGCCTTCCTGGTCTTCTTTTTGTTTGCAATATTTTTTGTTGCCACTTCTTGCATAATATTTTTCAGTTCTTCTGGCGTTCTCTACCAGGTTTAATCCATTGAATCTGTTCTTCACCTCCATGGCGTATTCTTGAGGGATTTTATCAACATCAAACTTTGCTGGTACGTTGGTTTTCCCGATGTTCTTCAGTTTCATTCTGAATATTGCAACAAGCAGCTCATGGTCTGAGCCACAATCTGCTCCACGTCTTGTTTTAGCTGACTGTACAGAGCTCTCCCATCTCTGATTACAAAGTATATAGTCAATCTGGTTTTGGTGTTGACTGTCTGGTGATGTCCATGTATAGAGCCGCCTCTTAGGCTGTTGGAAGCGGGCATTTACTATAACCAGAGAGTTAATTTGATAAAATTCTACCAGCCAATGTCCTGCTTCATTCCGTATCCAAGGCCAAAGTTGCCCGTTACTCCAGGTGTTTTGTGATTTCCAACTTCAGCATTCCCAGCTCCAATGATAAATGTAACATCCTTTTTTGGTGTCATATCCAGCAGGTGCTGCAGTTCTTCATAAAACTGGATAATTTCATCCTCTTTGGCATCTGTGGTTGGAGCATCAACTTGGATCACTGATGTTGAAAGGCTTGCCTTTAAGTCATATTTTATCATTTTTGAGGTTGTATCCAATCACTGATTTTGATACTTTTTTTTGACAATTTAAGCCACTCCATTCTTTCTGCAGGGTTCCCACCCACAGTAGAAGATCTGGTAATTGCCTGATGTAAAATGACCCATTTCAGTCCACTTTAGTTTGCTAATTCCCAATAAGTCAAAGTGTATTAAATAGTTAAATTAAAAACAGTGCAAAAACATAAATAATATTAAAACAAGTGAGATAGTGTTCAAGGGTTCAATGTCCATTTAGGGCTCGGATGGCAGAGGGGAAGAAGCTGTTCCTGAATAACGAAGTGTGTTCCTTCAGGCTTCTGTACCTACTTCCTGACAGTAATAATGAGAAGAGGGCATATCCTGGGTGATGGGGTCCCTTAATAATCGATGCTGCCTTTCTGAGGCACTCCTTGAAAACATCTTGGATACTACAGAGGCTAGTACCCAAGATAGACCTGACTAATTTTACAACTTCCCGTAGCTCCTTCTGATCCTGTGTCATAGCCCCCCTCCCCCTCTGCCCACCCCCATATCAGACAGTTATGTAGCCAGTTAGAATGCTCTCCACAGTACGTCTGTAGAAGTTTTCAAGCGTTTTTGATGACAAACCAAATCTCCTGCAACTCCTAATGAAATATAGTCACTGTCTTGTCTTCTTTATAGCTGCATGAATATGTTGGGAGCAGGTTAGCTCATCAGGGATCTTGACACTCTGGATTTGTGATACGCATCAGCAGCTCATACGACCAACCACCTGCTCCCATGGCTTCACGTGATCAGATCGGGGGGACCGAGCAGGTGCTACACCCTGTCCAAGGGTGACCTACAGGCCAGCAGATGGAAGGAGAGCCTTACACTTCCTTTGGTAGAGATGGAACTCCACTCCGCCACAATCATGGGCCTACCTAAAAACTTCTTGGACACCACCATTGCATCTGCTTCCACCACCACCCATGAGGGCCTGTTTCAGGCACCCACCACTCTGTAAAAAAAAAATTACCCCACACATCACCTTTAAACCTTCCTTCTCTTGTCTTAAAGTATTTAAGCATCCTTCTAGTGTTTGACAATTCTACCCTGGGAAAAAGATTCTGGTTGTCTTCTCAATCTTATACTTCTATCTGGTCTCCTGTCAGTTACTGATGCTGTAGAGTAAACATCCCAAGTTTGTCCAACCTCTTTTAGATGAGGCAAAGTGTGTCTTTGGAACAGGTTTTCTGGAAGACCACAATCTATGTGGAGCAGAAATAACATCTTCATGTCGCTGACAATCAACACTGTGCACCTCAGGGACGCATGTTTAGCCCACCGCTCTACACTCTCTACACCAATGACTGTGTGGCTAGGCACAGTTCAAATGTCATATATAAATTTGCTGATGACACAACTACCGTTGGCAGAATTTCAGATGGTGATGAGAGGGCATACAGGAGTGAGATACGTCAGCTAGTTGAGTGGTGTCATGGCAACAACCTTGCCCTTAACATCAGTAAGACCAAAGAACTGACTGTGGACTTCAGGAAGGGTAAGTCAAGGGAACACACACCAATCCTCAAAAAGGGCTCAGAAGTGGAAAGAGTGAGCAATTTTAAGTTCCTGGCCGTGAATTATCTGAGGATCTATCCTGGGCCTAACATACCAATGCAGCTACAAAGGAGGCACAACAGCAGCTATATTTCATTAGGAGATTGAGGAGATTTGGTATGTCACCAAAGACACTCGTAAATTTCTACTGATGTACCATGGAGAACCTTCTGATTGGTTGCATCACTGTCTGGTATGGTGGAGGGGGCGCGGGGCTACTGCATGGGATTGAAATAAGCAGCAGAGAGTTGTAAAATTAGTCAGCTCCATCATGGGCACTAGCCTCCATAGTATCCTGGACATCTTCAAGGAGCGATGCTTCAGAAAGGCAGTCTCCATCATGAAGGACCCCACCACCCAGGACATACTCAGTTCTAACTGCTACCATCAGGAAGGAGGTACAGAAGCTTGAAGGCATACACACAACCATTCAGGAACAGCTTCTTCCTCTTCACCATTGATTTCTGAAAGGATATTGAACCCCTTACTGTAATTCAGTTTTTTTCTCTATTATGTGTTGCATTGTACTGCTGCCACAAAGACAACAAATTTCACGACATAGGCTGGTGATATTAAACCTTATTCTGATTCCTCAAAAGGGTAGCGCAAATTGAATTGTTGAATCTTTGAGGCAGAGATTGATTTTTTGTAAGAGGGGCCATTAGGTTATCAATGAGAAGGTGGAGTTGAGGTGGCCTATTCCTGCTCATAATACAAAGGCTCCCATTAAGAACACTGAAGTGTTTGCTGTCAAAGGTACAGTATTTAAAACGTGTAGTCAGATTTATTGTGATCACTGTGGCCCTCTACTGGTAAATTTGGAAATTACCAGTAGTTTTGACAAAGTCTTCAAGTGGAATGTCCTTGTGGTTATTCCTGGCTAAGTCTATACAAGTAAAACGTGTTAACTATTTGAGGTCCTTCGTTAGTCAGTAGACCACGGATATTGCATCCTAGCTGTCTACATTGCTGGTGTGGTGCCAGTATGTAAACCAGGGAAGTACAATATAGGGAGCAAGCTGTTGCTCATACAGCAGGCTTCTCCTCTGCACACAGCTGATGAATCTAAAGGAATGGTAGAGACTGATACAGTTTGACACCACAGGATTTGCCAGTCAGCGTTGAACTCAACGTAGGACTGCCTTGGGGACTCCAGCCACAGATTTTTCCCTCTGAGCAAACTCCTGATGCCTTCCCAATGGGTGGGTATAGGCACAAGGCAGTGGAGTTTTCAGGTCAGAGTTTTCCCTCTCTAAATGCACAGCTGACAAGCCCCATCTGCTCGCAGCAACTGGTTTTAAGGTGCCAGTAAACCATCTTTTCCCCTGTCTCCTGTCAGTAGAAACGATTCCACTGGACTTAGTAGCCAAGCCACACATTAAGGGCAGGAGATGGACTTGGTTGACAGCCTATTGGAGACACAAGCCAAGGGGAGCATTAATAGGTAGTGGGACCTTATCCACCCCAACTGCCCTAGCTACGACAACCTTAAGTGTTAACTATTAGGAGGTGGAATTTGTGGGCAACTGCAAATATGGCATTTTCTGCTGGCTTAAAATAAAAAGTGCCTGGTGCAAGGTTCAATGGTTCCATTTAGTACCAGAGAAATGTGTATAGTATACAATCTGAAATTCTTACTCTTCACAGACATCCACAAAACAGGAAAACAAGCCCAAAGAGTGAATGACGGAAACACCAAATCCCAAATCCCTTCCCCCCCCCCACCCCACAAGGAGCAGCAAAAGTGTCGACCCTGTCGCCCTCCCCAAAGGTTGAAATAGGCTTTCAACCAAGATGTTGGCAATTTCTTCCCCCCTCCCCACCCACAGATGCCGAGTCCCTCCAGCAGATTGTTTATTGCTCCAGATTCCAGCATCTGCAAGACCCTGTGTCTCGCGATAGAGGTTGGTATTTTTCTTCTATCCACAAGGAAACACATTACAATCCCTGAACACACCCTATATTTAACACATAGATCCATGTTCAGTATTTCTAATCCATCATGCAACAAGTCATTTACAAAGCAGGTTTGTGTCTGATGAGACTAGTCCACTAGTGGCTAACAGAGACTCAATTCTCCAACCGGCCTATCCTGCATGGAAACATTGGGTAACCAACTCACAGCTGACATTCCGTTTTGAAAAATTTAATAGTTTATTAGAAATATTCAAACCTTTATACCATTATTTAGCAAAAGTCTTTCAAATTTCCATTTATCGGTTAATACTTTAAAGTAACTAACATGATGAGCATAGGCAAGATGGTGGCTGGCTTTTTAAGCCAGCTTTTGGGATGGTTTTTGTGTCAGTTATTGATTCTACAGTGTTGTAAACCTGTGGCAGTTACCATCTTTCCTCGTTCATCCACTGAAGAACCAGCATAAGGCACATCCCTGTGTCGGGAAGGCAGCAGGCTGGAACTCTGGGCTCAGGGAGGTGCTGTCTGACCCATTTCTTTCCAGCTTTTCCAAACCAGCAGATCTTTGCTTTTGGCCGGCACAACAACAAGCTTTCCCACTTGGAACCCCACAATCTGACCGATCCCATCATTGCGTCCCATGGATAAGAGCATGGTGAGGGCACCTAGGGGAGAAGAGATACCAGAGAGGTGAAAGGGTCCCATAATACCATGAGCAACTTCAGTCTCCATCTACGCTCTTTCCGCCAGAGAAAGCAGGATCTCACAGTGGCCACACATTTTAATTCCACATCCCATTCCCATTCTGACATGTCTATCCACGGCCTCCTCTACTGTAAAGATGAAGCCACACTCAGGTTGGAGGACAACACCTTATATTCTGTCTGGGTAGCCTCCAACCTGATGGCATGAACATTGACTTCTCAAACTTCCGCTAATGCCCCAACTCCCCCTCGTACCCCATCCCTTATTTATATACACACATTATTTCTCTGTCTCTCCTTTTTCTCCCTCTGTCCCTCTGACTATACCCCTTGCCCATCCTCTGGGTTCCCCCCCCTCCCCCTTTTCCTTCTCCCTGGGCCTCCTGTCTCATGATCCTCTCGTACCCCTTTTGCCAATCACCTGTCCAGCTCTTGGCTCCATCCCTCCCCCTCCTGTCTTCTCCTATCATTTTGGATCTCCCCCTCCCCCTCCCACTTTCAAATCTCTTACTAACTCTTCCTTCAGTTAGTCCTGATGAAGGGTCTCAGCCCGAAACGTCGACTGTACCTCTTCCTAGAGGTGCTGCCTGGCCTGCTGCGTTCACCAGCAACTTTGATGTGTGTTCCTTGTGGGATGGGCCAGTTTCTGTGCTGTACTTCTCTATGACTCTATTCAACCTCTCCCGAAAACCCAGGTCCTCAAGTCCTGGGAACTCTGCACTTTTTCCAATCTTATTGACATCCTTTCTGTAGGCAAGTGACTAAAACCATGCACAATACTCCAAATTAGACGACAGTAAGTCAAATAACCACACATTACAACAGTGGTGTGCAGAAAAGCATCTCTGAACACATTGAATCTTGAAGTGAATGGGCTACAGCAGCAGAAGACTATGAACATACGCTCAGTGGCCTCTTTATTAGGTACCTCCTGTACCTTGTAAAGTGGCCACTAAGCATATAAGCAGTATCTATAAACATAAACATTATCAATTTTTTTCAAGACTTCTTTGACTTTTATTGAACTAAGGACTGATTTAAAGAGAACGGGTTAATTTGACCAATTCCCCCCCAAACACATGCAGTCCAAACCTTTAATAGGAGCTTCCTTTCAATTGTATAAAGACGTGCAAAAGCAAAAAAAGGGTGGCATTTGCTTCTCTTCAGCACTTATCGTAGTGGCAAGGTAAGATTAGGTGCTTACTTTGTAAGGGACAGAGAGTGCTGATCCAATACACACGGGCATCTTTAGTTCAATGACACTTCAAGGCATCATAACCCCTTTCCCTAGGTAATATTTGAAGTAGTTTGCTAAAGCTGTCTGCAGGCTTACCTGGTTGGTACGTTTTCAGGGACTTTTTTGTCAGGCTCCGGACAATGTTGTCCACAGCCACGGCTGCGTGTAGTGCCGCATGATAGGCCATTTTAGGCTCTTTGACATTGGCACAATCACCTATTGCATAAACATTTTCCATCCCACTGACTTGCAGATGCTCGTTGACGTGCACGGCACCATCCTCAGCAAGCCGATCATCTGTAGGAAAAAAAAGATAAAGACTAAAATCACACACTCCAGCTGCAACCACTTCAAAGGACAGAGATAATTCCCGATTCAAACTCACCAAATCCAGTGGCAAACATCCATCCAATCACATTCTGCATTTACTGTTTAAGTATGACACAGTAGCATAGCAATTCATATAACGCTTTAAAACACCAGTGACTAGAGTTCAGTTCCCACCGCCATCGTAGTTCTTGCTTCTCCCCGTGACTGTGAGTTTCCTCCAGATGCTCCAGTTTCCTCCCATATTCCGAGGACATACGGATTAGGGTTAGTAAGCTGTGGGCATGCTGTGTTAGACAAGTACGTGTAGAATAGGGGTATGGTGGGCTATGGTCCGTGGAGGAATATGGGACTAGGCAGTAGGCTTGGCACAGACTAGATGGGCCAAATAGCCTATTTCTGTGCTGTTGTGCTCCATGATTCTTTGACTATTTAGAGAAAATTAGATTCTTCTTTAACACAGCTGTGGCTATGAACTAGGGAGCAAGGAAAATCAAGGGTATGGTATACCAGAATAAGGAATAATTTCACTTACCAAAAGCCTTTGAGTATGCTGAAGAGTTGATCCTTATTCCTGTACAGCAGATGACCATGTCCACTGTGATTTCCTCACCCTTGTCAGTCAATATTTTCATGTCAGACTGCACTTCATTCACTACGAGATCATGCAGGTTAGTGACTTTCTGTCCTATTGGAAAACAGAGTACAAAAAAAAAGTTTATTTGCTTCTCAATGCAAAATAATTCAAGTCCAAACTTCAAGGATGTGTGGAATTTGTATGTTCTCCCGTGACCATATAGGATTCACAGGGTGCTCCCATTTCCTTCCACATTCGAAAGATGTTCTATCCAGACATCCCGGGAGTTCCAGGAGTCTCCCGCATATCGATAGCGGCTCTCTGATGCCCGCAAATTATATACAATATCCCAGAAATCGATTTTTTAGAGGGGGAGAGGGAAAAAAAAAGAAAGAAAATGAATGAATCCTGCTTGATCTCTCTTTGTGCTAAGTAGACTTATCAGTTTTCTCTGTGGGCGGGCTTTACAGTCAACCTCTCTCCCTCTTCCATATTCCATCAGTTCCAGTTACTGCCCATCTGTAATGATGCTGAAATCATCCGGACAACTGTCGGTGATGAAGTACAAAAGCCTGGCGAAGAAATTGCCAAGGCTGGCGGTGACAACCTGACTACGCGAGGCTGTCCTGTATGGGCGGGGCATGTTGGTGTCTTAAAGGGGATTAGAGCGGGGTTTAAATTGGAGCGGAAGTCCGAAATTGTCCGCTAAGACATCTTTAAAAGTGCGCTCGCAGCAAGCAAGTTCTTTGGGTTTTTTTTTCCTGAAACACTTCCACTTACAGGTACATCGAAGCCCACGATGGGCTGGGTTTAAGCGCAGCCATTTTCAGAAGAAAAACCGATTTTCATAAATACCCGGCCCCCACCGAGGTCTCGTCATAGGACAGCGAACTGTTTACCTGTGCTACACACTTTATATGCATTTTGAATGACACTTTATTAAATAATATGGTAATATATTGTTTTATGTGGTGTGCATGATATATGTATTGTGGCTACACTGTGGTCCGGACAGAGGTTGTTTTGTTTGTGGACAATCAGCCAGATGCCAATAAACTTGAACTTAAGATACAGAACTTCTAAATTACTCATCTAAAATCCCCCATCTCGATGTAAAGAAGTAAGTTCTGATCCCGACTATTGCAGGCAATATGTGTGTGAGTGTGTGTGACTACAGATGTATATGCGATCGGACGTTGTCTGAATGGACGTTAAGCAGCACACACCTGTAATAAGGATACACCTTATGCTTTTATTTCTTTTAGGGACCACAACATATTAGGGAGGCTAAGCGCAGGGAGGGCTGCTCAAGTATTTCACAGTTCTTTTCAGCAGAAAACCAAAGTCCGACAGAGAAGGTCGCTAGAGCTGAGGTGTACTTTACATCTTTCATCGTTGAGCATAACCTGCCATTACAGGTGTGTAAGCACACAGGCAAGCTATTCAGGAAGATGTTTCCTGATTCAGAAATAGCAAAAAACTATGCCTGCTCATCAACCAAGACAGCAGCTATTGTGAACATGGCACATTAAGACAGAATTCAGAAGTCAGCTGTCTCACAAAACACTTGTGAATCTGATGTCTTGCAGAATTAACAAATTCATTGACACAGACTGCTATGAGGTTGAGACTTCCGGTTGAGACCTCCCTGAAATGAGTTTTTGCAGGGTGGGATGTCTGTCTATCCAACACACACAAAGTCCTGGACAAACTCAGCAAGACAGGCAATATCTATGAAGGGGAATTGGGTGGTTCATCTCCTGCCACTGTCTGCAAGAAGTTCGTACGTTCTCCTTGTGACTCCATGAGATTCCTCCAGTTGCTCTGGTTTCCTCCCACAGTCCAAAGATGTACTAGTTGGTCACTGTAAATTGCCCCATGATTAGGCTAGGATTAAATCAGGGGACTGCTGGTGGCATGGTTTGAAGGGCTGTAAGGTCCTTTTCCATGTTGTATCTCAGTAAGTAAATAAACACTCTACATTTTGGACCGAGGCCCTCCAACAGATGGGAAAAGTTGGGGTCAGAAGCCAGAATAAGCAAGAGAGAGAGAGAGGGTGAAGTACAAGCTGGCAGGTGATAGGGGAGACCAGGTGAGGGGGAGGTGGGTGTAAATGGGTGATGCTCGGTATAGTCTCCGTGGACAGAAGGACATGTTTCTGTGCTGTATCATTCCGTGACTGAGTGCTCAGAAGCAAAGAAGAGCCATAGGAGGATCAGGACTGGGTGACACCATGGACCGAGGAACAATGCACAGGTCCAGAAATCTGGGTTCGATCCCGACCTCCCACACTGTCCACGTGGAATCTGCAGGCTTTCACTGAAGCCACCTGGGCTTCTGCACTGGTTTCCTCCCATGTCACAGCCACATAGCAGTGAGCACGACGCCATCACAGAAGGGGGCATTTCACACTTTGAAGCTCAATTCTGGCACCATCTGCAAGGAATCGCTACATATCCTCCCCTACACGTCTTCCCAGGTGCTCTGGTTTCCTCCAGCAATCCAAAGACATACTGGATAGGTTAAGTGTTCATTGTAAATCGTCCTGTGATTAGTTAGGAGGTCAATCAGGCTTGTAGGCGTTGCTGGGGCACGTGGGATGAAACCCATGCGGTCGTGGGGAGAACGTACAAACTCCTTACAGACAGCAGCGGGAATTGAACTCGGGTCGCTGGTACTGTGAAGTGTTGTGCTAACCACTACACTACCGTGCTGGACAGTGTAGGGAGGCGTTAGGAGAATCATGGGGCAGTGAAATGTGGGGGAAAGGGAGCAGTAAGAACCTAGACTTGTTGGGTTGAAAAGACTATTATATTGTAAGATGTGCTAAGTATGATAATCTATCCTCAGGAAATCCAGGCAAGATACAAGGACAGAAATAAAGGGTTAAATTGCAATGAGGACTGAGTAAAGTTTTGAGGGGGCCTGGGGAAAAGGAGGATGACAAATTCAGAGTAACACACACACACAGGGAATGCTCGAGAAATCAGCAGGTCAGGCTGCTTCTATGCAGAGGAATAGAGTCAATGTTTTGGGCTAAGAAAGACCCTTCATAAACACAAGGGATTCTGCAGATGCTGGAAATCTAAAGCAACACACACAGAATGTTGGAGAAACTCAGTAAGCCAGGCAGTTTATACAGAAATGAATAAACAGTCGATGTTTCGGGCTGAGAACCTTCTTCATGTTTATGATAGGCTACAAATTCATCCAACCAGGTGAGACACATCCAACTAAGGGAGATACTACCCACATGGCGATCTCAAGGTATCGAGTGGCACCAACAGACATCAATGCACTCTCCAACTCTACACTAGTATGGAGAGAATAGGGAAAGGTGGGAGGCAGGTCCTGGAGTGGGATCTGGTCTTAGAGTCGGGGGGGGGGGGGGGGTGTGTATGGACCTCGGTCTGAAGGCAAACGTGGTTGGTGTCACTCAGATTTGGAGACAAGGAGCTCTGCTGGGAGGATTGAGAAATGAGGGGGCTGAATCAGGGGCAGGTGCCTGGAGAGAAAGTCCATGCTCCCTCCAGCTTAATTGATATCTGGCAAATATTAACCTTAAAAAGGGTCCCTGACAGGAGTCAGATTCTCAGTTCTGCACTGTATGGAGCTCAGGGAAGCTTCCAGCAGATGGACATTAAAACTTGCTTGTGCCTGGAGTCATCAACAGGCACATCTTGAAATAATGAGTTTTTATGTCCCAGACAATGATCTCCATCTATAAATTCGCCAGTGACACAACTGTTGCCAGTAGTAGATGGTGACAAGGAGGCATACAGAAGTGAGGAAGATCAGCTGGTTGAGTGGTGTTGTACTCAATGACCTTGAACTCAATATCAGTAAGACCAATGAATTGATTGTGGATTTCAGGAATAGGAAAATTAGAAGAACACACACCAGTCCTCATCGAGGGATCAGCAGTGGAAAGGGTGAGCAGTTTCCAGTTCCTGGGTATAAACATCTCTGAACATCTATTTAGGGTCCAACATATTGACTCAATTACAAAGATGACTCTGGCTATGTTCTTTAGGAGTTTAAAGCGACTTGGTATGTCACCAAAAACTCTAGCAAATGTCTATGGAGAGCATTCTGACTGGTTGAATCACCGTCTGGTATGGAGGTACCAATGCACAGGACTGGAAAAAGCTGCAGAGGTTTGTAAACTCAGCCAGGTCCATCATGGGTACCAGCCTCCCAGAAATGAGGACATCTTCAAAATGAGATGCCTCAAAAAGGCAGCATCCATCATTAAGGACCCCCACCACCAAGGACATGCCCTGCTCTCATTATTCCTGTCAGAGGAGGCAGCACAGGGACCTGAAGACAGTCAACAGTTTAGGAACAGCTTCTTCCCCTCTTCCACAAGTGTAAATATTGACTGAATGTTTGGTGTGAGGTGACTCAGTGCTGAAAATCGGTACAATTACATTCCATCCCAGTTACCAGAGACACGTGTGTGCATACCTCAAAGATCAAAGACAAGCCCATGGCATAACATTTATCAAGTCACTGAAATATTTTTAAAGCTTATTAAAAAAGCTGAGCTTAATTTGTCACATGTACATTGAAACATGCAGCAAAATGCATTGTTCTTGCATCAGTGCCCAACACAGGGGGTGGGGGGGGGGGAAGAGGCAGCCCATAACTGTTGCCATTCTCCCAACACCAGGACAGCATACCCACACCTCACCAAGCCTAACCCATACATCCATGTGATGTGGGAGGAACCATGGTCACCCAAAGGAAATCCACGCAGTTATGTAGAAAACATATGAACTCCTTACAGATATATTGGGGATTGAACACTGACATTACAGTGTCACCCTAGCGCGATGTTCTGAAGGTGCAATGATAACAGTAAAAATCAACCCCCCCCCCAAAAAGTGTAAAATCAATGGCCATTTTCGAAGGAGCTGTGAGAAAGCCTTGCCCTTCCATTATGTTATTACCAAGACTTCAGCCAACGTACCCAACTGAAGTTGAACTCCTTTCCTCAAGAGGATATCTTTCAACCCTTGCCTCACACTTGGTAAGAGCTGAACATCAGCCAGAGGAATCTTGGAATGAATCAAAGTCACCTATAGAAAAATGCAAGAAAAAAAATAAAGCAGTTAGGGTCAGGAAAGACCACAAGGATACAGGAGCAGGAGTAGGCCTCAAGACTTCTCAATCTTGCACTGCCATTCAATACGCTCATGGCTGATCTATGCTTGTTCCATCTCCACTTCTGTACCAAGCGAACTTGATACAAGATGGCACCTGTCGACATGTCTATACTTCTCCCTTTCTCAGTAAAGCAGCCAGCGTTATCAAGGACCCTACCCACCCTGGGCATACTCTCCCCCACCCCCAACCCCACTGGGCAGAGGATACAAAACCTGAAGGCATGTACTGTTGCAGATTTAATATTTCATTAATATTTGAGTAATATTGTAAATATTTGTTTATGCATCCTTTGTTGTTTACACAATTTATTATGGGTTATTTGTAAAAAGTATGTGAACGGACATGTCATTTCACCATGTCATAAGTGTGCACCTCACTAAAAGCAAAATCAAAACTAAGGCGGGTTCATATCCCGGGTTCCCATTGATTTCCTTTTGATTAGTTTTTGGAGATACAAAACACAAGTGGCGACACGTTTTAAAACAAGCCCGAGATGACTATTTACCTGATGAGGTACAATGAGATGTTAAGAGTTTTTAAAAAAAATACAGCATGTTTCCCCAACCACACCCCCTTCGGAAAGGATGGCCGAATAAAAAATAATAATAATAAATCGCTAAAAGGATGAAATTCACAGGTTCATAAATGGGTGGAGATTTATTTATTTATTTTTAAGAAGCGGAAGTGGCCGGCTATCAAAGACAGGCACATTTGATTGCACAAGAGTTAACTGGATTCCGTATACTGAGTGAATTGAGCAGCATTTTGAAGCAAGTGAAATAGCCATTGAAAAGGGAGTTCCAGTTTTGCTGAGTACACTAGGTGAAAAGCAGCAGTTTGCTGAGAAGTTTCACCACTCTAACCAACCCACCCGAAATGAGCTTTGCTGATCTTGTGAAAGTAATACAGGACCATTTAGAACCAAAATACTGTTGACTCCAGAACACCTTAGATTTCATAAGTGGAACACGAGTCCATTTCAACTTCAGTGCCTGATTTGAACAAAGTGTCTGAACATTGTGCAAATTCAGTAATAGGGTTTAATGATGCAATGCAAGATTGGTTAGTTTGTGGAATCTTACAAGGCAGCATCCAAAAACTGCTCCTACCTGAAGCACAACTTACATTCAAAACAGCAGCTGAAATTGGTGTATAAATGGAAACAGCAGACAAGACACAAGTAAGTTGCAGTCAGGAATGAACAAAATTGCACCATCCAAACAGAAACCTGCCTGCCCAAACGAATTTTGTTACCATTGTGACAGCGGCTCACGTACACATCAATGCAGATTTCAAGGTGCGATGGGCAGAAAATACAACAAAGTAGGACACATGCAAAGAGCACATCAGGCAACCAAAAATAAATAGACTGCACAGGGAAGAGAAAAAGATAAAAATCAAGCAGAAGTTTCAAAAAGGGCACTAATCAGCATGCTGTTGATGAAAAGTTTGATGATGAGAGAATCAGGACTGGGTAGCCTTGAGATTCAGCAGACTCAGCTGAAAGCAAATTAAGAAAGGTACTGGATGATGCCACAGCAGTGTTCAAGGAAGACACTGGAAAACAAACATGAAGGACAAAATAGTGTGAAATAAAAATACCACACCCTAGTTTTACAAAGCCCAGCCAGTTCCTTATACCATACATGATCAGCCAGTGAGCTAGATCGCTCGGAGGCTGAAAGAATTTGTTCCAAAAGAATCCTTTCCATGAGCCCATGGTCCCAGAAGCCAACAGGAATGGGTCTGTCAGGATCTGTGGTAATTTTACGGTCACCATCAACACAGTACTGAAAGTAGATCAATACCCTCTGCCCAGGATAGAGGACATCTTTGCAAACCTTTTTTTTTGGAGGGAAACACTTCAGCAAAGTGGACTTAGCTGAGGGCTACCTACAGATTGAGACAGAAGAAGAGTCCAAAGTGTTTCTCACCATAAACACTCACACAGGGCTTTTATCTCTGTAATAGGCTTATTTTTCGGGTAGCATCTGCACCTACACTTTGGCAAAGAGCTATGTACCAGGAACTGCAAGGCTGCCCAGGCACTCAGTGTTACCTGGATGGCATCATTGTTACGAGTAAAGATGATAAAGAACATCTCCAAAATCTCACAAGTGTTAAAATGATTAGGAGATTATGGGCACAGAGCACGGTGCAATTCTTTAAGCCAAGCGTTTACTGTGGTCACTCCAAAGCACAAGGATTATACAACTGCACTTAGAAAATTCAAGCAGTGGTGGATACTCCAAGGCCAAAGGACATCAATTACCAGAACAAGTTCCTACCAAACCTGGCTACAGTGCTCCACCCCCTTGAACTCACTACAACAGATCAGGAGGAAATGGCCATGGACAAAGCAGTTGTGAAGCGGCTTTCAAAAAGGTAAAGAAAATAGTGTTGTCAGACACTGCAATTAGCCTCACCATACGGTATAGGCGCAGTCAAGTCAGATGTTATAGGCGATAGAAGTGAATGCCCCATAGTCATTCCATCATTTTCCCTTACCGCTGCAGAGAAAAATTCCACACAGATTGACACAGAAGCCTCAAGTATGGCTTGCGGTGTAAAACGTTTGAACCAGCACCTGTATGGGAGAGAGTCTACCCTCATTACTGATCATCAACCACTGGTGCCCTTTTTCAGTCCATAGAAAGGTGTTTCACCAACAGCAGCAGCACAAATGCCAATATGGGCTCCGTTTCTCGGAGAGCACAATTACAAGACTGAATTCAAGAGGACAACTAATGAAAATGCTGATGGATTGTTCTGTTTACCGTTGGTCAAGGAAATATCTGGAAAGTTTACAAAAGAGGACACTCCTCTTAACGTATTCTCCCTAATGCAACTTAAAAGTCTCCCTGTTATGGCAGAGATGATCCAAAGGGAAACCAGAAAAGACCCCACACTGCATTTTCTTAGGTCTACATGGCAACGAAAAATAGCAGGAAGTGCAGTAGAAACTCCAGTTCCCCCATTTTTACCAGTGCTGGGATGAAATTGCCCTTGACGAAGGCTGTCTTACGTGAGGATTGAGAATTGTTGTACCATCATCTAGGCGTGGTCAAAATTAAAGAGTTGGCTTGAAGGTTTGTCTGGAGTATTCACTGCTAGGGGCGGAAGTTCCCACTTGCTTCAAAAAGGCAACAATTATACCAGTGCCTGAGAAGAATAATGTGAGCTGCCTTAATGACTATCACCCGGTAGCACTCACATCAACAGTGATGAAATGCTTTCTCTTTCAATATTTTTATTAGTTTCTACATAGGAGAATACAGAGTACAAGAAAGTATATATAAAGGTCGAAAAAAAAAACAACTACCAATTACATTCAACTACTGCACAGAGTCTTGTCATCTTCAGAAGTTTTCTGATGACTCTGCCATAGTTGGATGCATCAGCAAGGGAGATGAGGCTGAGTACAGGGCTACGGTAGGAAACTTTGTCACATGGTGTGAGCAGAATTATCTGCAGCTTAATGTGAAAAAGACTAAGGAGCTGGTGGTAGACCTGAGGAGAGCTAAGGTACCAGTGACCCCTGTTTACATCCAGGGGGTCAGTGTGGACATGGTGGAGGTTTACAAATACCTGGGGATACGAATTGACAATAAACTGGACTGGTCAAAGAACACTGAGGCTGTCTACAAGAAGGGACAGAGCCGTCTCTATTTCCTGAGGAGACTGAGGTCCTTCAACATCTGCCGGACGATGCTGAGGATGTTCTACGAGTCTGTGGTGGCCAGTGCTATCATGTTTGCTGTTGTGTGCTGGGGCAGCAGGCTGAGGGTAGCAGACACCAGCAGAATCAACAAACTCATTCGTAAGGCCAGTGATGTTGTGGGGTTGGAACTGGACTCTCTGACAGTGGTGTCTGAAAAGAGGATGCTGTCCAAGTTGCATGCCATCTTGGTCAATGTCTCCCATCCACTACATAATGTACTGGTTGGGCACAGGAGCACATTCAGCCAGAGACTCATTCCATTGAGATGCAACACAGAGCGCCATAGGGAGTCATTCCTGCCTGTGGCCATCAAACTTTACAACTCCTCCCTTGGAGGGTCAGACACCCTGAGCCAATAGGCTGGTCCTGGACTTATTTCATAATTTACTGGCATAACTTACATATTACTATTTAACTATTTATGGTTCTATTACTATTTATTATTTATGTTGCAACTGTAACAAAAAACAATTTCCCCCGGGATCAATAAAGTATGACTATGATTATGACTATGACTATTACTGTATATCATTATACCTATTCATAATAAGAATCTCATTAACCCGTATTCATGTAGGTTAGTCAAAGTTATATTGAAATATACTAATTTATTACAAAAAAAGAGTCTAACCCCTAACAAGACAAAAGCTGTTTATTAAGGAGAAAAAAAAAGGTTAAATACCTTCTCGTATAATAAAAATGAATAATAGCCAACATCTAAGTTTAAACAACAAATTGAGGGTTTTGAAAGTTTTGGAAATAATTCAGAAAGGGCCCCCACAATGTATGAAAGTCTTGACGAGATTCAGAAATTGAACAATGAATCTTCTGTAAATCTAAGCATGACATAACGTTGCATAACCATTGAGCATGAGTAGGAGGAGAAACATCTTTTCATTTAAACAAAAGCGCCCTCCTAGCTATAAGAGAGCTAAAGGCCAAAATATGTAAATCTAATGTCTTCAACTTGATATCTTGTCCTGCAAAAATACCGAATAGGGCCAGAGGATTAAGCTTAAAATTGACTTTGAAAAGTAAAGAAAAAGTTTGAAAAACTTCCTTCCAATATTTTTCAAGACATGAACAAGTCCAAAACATTTGAATTAATGAAGCTTCTCCATTATTGCATCTGTCACAGTAGGGAGATATATCTGAATAAAAATGAGATAGCT
The DNA here is from genome assembly GCF_030028105.1 of Mobula birostris. Lineage (NCBI taxonomy): Eukaryota > Metazoa > Chordata > Chondrichthyes > Myliobatiformes > Myliobatidae > Mobula > Mobula birostris. Next base: position 62,722,298 of record NC_092387.1, read on the forward strand.
CATCTTTAGTCATGTGGACTCTATGTACCACCTTAAACTGTATGAAGGAATGGCGAGCACATAGCGATGACGTATTAATCACTTCAAAAATTTCATTCCAAATTTCCTCAGATATTGACATCTGTAAATCTTGTTCCCAGAGATTCTTAATTTTGTCTAAAGGAACATTCCTCGTCTCCAGTAACATACCATATATATTAGATATTGAACCATTATAAAAAGGTGTCAAATTAAAAATTACATCTAGTAAGTTCTTATTTGAGCTTATAGGAAATGTACATAACTGAGATCTTAGAATGGCTCTGATTTGTAGATATCTAAAAAAGTGAGTTTTGGGTAGGCTATATTTAGCCGACAATTGCTCAAATGAAAGAAGATTTCCTCCAACAAGCAGGTCCCAAAAACATTTAATACCCAACCTGTCCCATTCTTTAAAGACTAAATCAGTCATGAAGGGTTTAAAAAAATTAGAATAAATGGGACTAGAAAGGGAAAATCTCAATAAACCAAAATGTTTTCTAAACTGTATCCAGATCCGCAGAGTATGTTTAACTATTAAATTATCAGTTAGTTTACTTACAAATAAAGGAAGTGAGGGTCCAAGAAGAGAAATAGAAAATTTATTAACAGAATTAGCTTCTAAAGAAACCCATACCAGACAGTCTGCACCATTAATATAATATAGCCAAAACGTAAGCTATCGTATATTAACTGCCCAGTAATAAAACCTAAAATTAGGTAAGGCTAAGCCTCCAGAGTTCTTAGGTTTTTGAAGATGAACTTTAATTAAATGAGGACATTTATTTTTCCATATATAGGAGGATAAAATAGATTCAAGAGAGTCAAAAAAGGATTTAGGAATAAAAACAGGTAAAGCCTGAAAAAGATATATAAATTTAGGTAGAATAGAAGGTGATGAATTGAGAGCTTGGATACATACATGGAATTATGATGTAGTGGCCATTACAGAGACTTGGCTGGCACCAGGGCAGGAATGGATTCTCAATATTCCTGGATTTCAGTGCTTTAAAAGGGATAGAGAGGGCAGAAAAAGGGGAGGAGGGGTGGCGTTACTGGTCAGGGATACTATTACAGCTACAGAAAGGGTGGGTAATGTAGCAGGATCCTCTTTTGAGTCAATATGGGTGGAAGTCAGGAATAGGAAGGGAGCAGTTACTCTACTGGGGGTATTCTGTAGGCCCTCTGGTAGCAGCAGAGGTACAGAGGAGCCAATTGGGAGGCAGATTTTGGAAAGGTGCAAAAGTAACAGGGTTGTTATCATGGGTGACTTTAACTTCCCTAATATTGATTGGCACCTGATAAGTTCCAAGGGTTTAGATGGGGCAGAATTTGTTAAGTGTGTCCAGGATGGATTCCTGTCACAGTATGTGGACAGGCCGACCAGGGGGAATGCCATACTAGATCTAGTACTAGGTAATGAACCGGGTCAGGTCACAGATCTCTCAGTGGGTGAGCATCTGGGGGACAGTGACCACCGCTCCCTGGCCTTTATAATTATCATGGAAAAGGATAGAATCAAAGAGGACAGGAACATTTTTAATTGGGGGAAGGCAAATTATGAGGCTATAAGGCTAGAACTTGCGGGTGTGAATTGGGATGATGTTTTTGCAGGGAAATGTACTATGGACATGTGGTCGATGTTTAGAGATCTCTTGCGGGATGTAAGGGATAAATTTGTCCCAGTGAGGAAGATAAAGAATGGTAGGGCGAAGGAACCATGGGTGACAAGTGAGGTGGAAAATCTAGTCAGGTGGAAGAAGGCAGCATACATGAGGTTTAGGAAGCAAGGATCAGATGGGTCTATTGAGGAATACAGGGAAGCACGAAAGGAGCTTAAGAAGGGGCTGAGAAGAGCAAGAAAGGGGCATGAGAAGGCCTTGGCAAGTAGGGTAAGGGAAAACCCCAAGGCATTCTTCAATTATGTGAAGAAAAAAAGGATGACAGGAGTGAAGGTAGGACCAATTAGAGATAAAGGTGGGAAGATGTGCCTGGAGGCTGTGGAAGTGAGCGAGGTCCTCAATGAATACTTCTCTTCGGTATTCACCAATGAGAGGGAACATGATGATGGTGAGGACAATATGAGTGAGGTTGATGTTCTGGGGCATGTTGATATTAATGGAGAGGAGGTGTTGGAGTTGTTAAAATACATTAGGACAGATAAGTTCCCGGGGCCTGACAGAATATTCCCCAGGCTGCTCCATGAGGCGAGAGAAGAGATTGCCGAGCCTCTGGCTAGGATCTTTATGTCCTCGTTGTCCACGGGAATGGTACCGGAGGATTGGAGGGAGGCAAATGTTGTTCCCTTGTTCAAAAAAGGTAGTAGGGATAGTCTAGGTAATTATAGACCAGTGAGCCTTACGTCTGTGGTGGGAAAGCTGTTGGAAAAGATTCTTAGAGATAGGATCTATAGGCATTTAGAGAATCATGGTCTGATCAGGGACAGTCAGCATGGCTTTGTGAAGGGCAGATCGTGTCTAACAAGCCTGATAGAGTTCTTTGAGGTGGTGACCAGGCATATAGATGAGGGTAGTGCAGTGGATGTGATCTATATGGATTTTAGTAAGGCATTTGACAAGGTTCCACATGGTAGGCTTATTCAGAAAGTTAGAAGGCATGGGATCCAGGGAAGTTTGGTCAGGTGGATTCAGAATTGGCTTGCCTGCAGAAGGCAGAGGGTGGTGGTGGAGGGAGTACATTCAGATTGGAGGATTGTCACTAGTGGTGTCCCACAAGGATCTGTTCTGGGACCTCTACTTTTCGTGATTTTTATTAACGACCTGGATGTTGGGGTAGAAGGGTGGGTTGGCAAGTTTGCAGGCGACACAAAGGTTGGTGGTGTTGTAGATAGTGTAGAGGATTGTCAAAGATTGCAGAGGGACATTGATAGGATGCAGAAGTGGGCTGAGAAGTGGCAGGTGGAGTTCAACCCGGAGAAGTGTGAGGTGGTACACTTTGGAAAGACAAACTCCAAGGCAGAATACAAAGTAAATGGCAGGATACTTGGTAGTGTGGAGCAGCAGAGGGATCTCGGGGTACATGTCCACAGATCCCTGAAAGGTGCCTCACAGGTGGATAGGGTAGTTAAGAAAGCTTATGGGGTATTAGCTTTCATAAGTTGAGGGATAGAGTTTAAGAGTCGCGATGTAATGATGCAGCTCTATAAAACTCTGGTTAGGCCACACTTGGAGTACTGTGTCCAGTTCTGGTCGCCTCACTATAGGAAGGATGTGGAAGCATTGGAAAGAGTACAGAGGAGATTTACCAGGATGCTGCCTGGTTTAGAGAGTATGCAATATGATCAGAGATTAAGGGAGCTAGGGCTTTACTCTTTGGAGAGGAGGAGGACGAGAGGAGACATGATAGAGGTGTACAAGATAATAAGAGGAATAGATAGAGTGGATAGCCAGCGCCTCTTCCCCAGGGCACCACTGCTTAATACAAGAGGACATGGCTTTAAGGTAAGGGGTGGGAAGTTCAAGGGGGATATTAGAGGAAGGTTTTTTACTCAGAGAGTGTTTGATGCATGGAATGCACTGCCTGAGTCAGTGGTGGAGGCAGATACACTAGTGAAGTTTAAGAGACTACTAGACAGGTATATGGAGGAATCTAAGGTGGGGGCTTATATGGGAGGCAGGGTTTGAGGGTTGGCACAACATTGTGGGCCGAAGGGCCTGTACTGTGCTGTACTATTCTATGTTCTATGTTCCATATTCATTTTAATAGAATTAAATTCGTCCGATCTACGATATTGAAAGAGGTGACCAATTTAATAATATCTTTTTTACATGGTTCAATAAAGTAAGAAAGTTTTATTTAAACAGGTGTTTGTAATTTTTAGTGATTGGTACACCCAAATAAGTAAATTGATGTACGTCTTCCTACAGATGCTGCCTGGCCTGCTGTGTTCCATCAGCATTTTGTGTGTGTAAATTGATTTCTTACAATTTTAAAAGTGAGGTTAGTATTAATTGATACCAAATTATTTAAAGGAAATAATTCTCTCATGTAGGTTCAATTTATATCCTGAAAACTGGCTAAAATGGGAGAGTAAAGAAAGTACACAAGGTAATGAGGTCTCAACATTAGAGATAAAAAGCAATATATCATCAGCGTAAAGTGAGATTTTGTGAGTGATACCTCTCCTTAAAATACCACAGATACCATTAGATTCTCGAAAAGCAATGTCAAGGGGTTCTAAAGCTAAATCAAAAAGCAAAGGACTCAACGGACAGCCTTGTCTAGGTCTGTGGTGAAGTTTAAACGGTTTGGAATTTTGAAAATAAGTAAGAACCCAAGCAAAAGGAGATAAATAAAGTAATTTAATCCATTGAATAAAATCTGGTCCAAAATTAAATTTTTTTTAAGGTTTTAAATAAATGTTTCCATTCAACCCAATCGAGGGCCTTCTCAGCATCCAAGGATATCACACATTCCGATATCTCCTGAGAAGGAGAGTAAGTAACATTTAATACATGGTGTATATTAAAATGGGAGTGTCGGTTTTTAATAAATCCCGTCTGATCATCAGAAATAATAGGTAGAATATTTTCAATCCTACTAGCCAAAACTTTAGAAAGAATTTTAGTATCTACATTAAGTAATGAAATTGGCCTATATGAAGAACATTCAGTTGGATCCTTGTTCTTTTTTAGGATAAGCGAAATAGAAGCTTCATAAAAAGATTGAGGCAAACTACTCAATTTGAAAGAATCCAAAAAGACTAAGTGTAATTGCGGTATAATTAATGAAGAAAAAGCCTTATAAAATTCTCCAGAAAATCCATCTGGACCTCCCGAGCCTTCCCTGAGTGTAATGAATGTATAGCCTCAGCGATTTCCTCATATGAAATGGGTTGATCCATCTGTTTGTGATTATCTGCAGACAGTGCAGGGATATGTAATTGATCTAGAAAATTATTCATTACAGTATTATCTCAAGGGGAATCAGAACGATAAAGTTTAGAATGCTTTGAGAGGTTGGTCATGACTAGACTGAACTCCTGCCTCAGCAAGGACCTGGACCCATTGCAATTTGCCTATCACCACAATAGGTCAACGGGAGATGCGACCTCAATGGCTCTTCACACGGCTTTAGACCACCTGGACAACACAAACACCTATGTCAGGATGCTGTTCATCGACTATAGCTCAGCATCTAATATCATCATTCCCACAATCCTGATTGAAAAGTTACAGAACCTGGGCCTCTGTACCTCCCTCTGCAATTGGATCCTCGACTTCCTAACCGGAAGACTACAATCTGTGCAGATTGGTGATAACATCTCCTCCTGACGATCAACACTGGTGCACCTCAGGGGTGTGTGTTTAGCCCACTGCTTTACTTTCTTTAAACCCATGACTGTGTGGCTAGGCATAGCTCAAATACCATCTATAAATTTGCTGATGATACAACCACTGTTGGTAGAATCTCAGGTGGTGACGAGAGGGCGTACAGGAGTGAGATATGCCAACTAGCAGAGTGTTATCGCAGCAACAACTTGGAACTCAATGTCAGTAAGATGAAAGAGCTGATTGTGGACTTCAGGAAGGGCAAGACGAAGGAACACATACCAATCCTCAGAGGGATCAGAAGTGGAGAGAGTGAGCAGTTTCAAGTTCCTGGGTGTCAAGATCTCTGAGAATCTAACCTGGTCCCAACATATTGATGCAGTTATAACGAAGGCAAGGCAGCGACTATACTTCGTTATGAGTTTGAAGAGATTTGGTATGTCAGAAATACACCCAAAAACTTCTATAGATGTACCGTGGAGAACATTCTGACAGGCTGCACCACTGTCAGGTATGGGGGGGGGGGGGGGGGCTACTGCACAGGACCAAAAGAAGTTGCAAAGTGTTGTAAATTTAGTTGGCTGCATCCTGGAAACTAGCCTACAAAGTACACAGGACATCTTCAAGGAGCGGTGTCTCAGAAAGGCAGTGTCCATTATTAAGGACCTCCAGCACCCAGGGCATGCCCTTTTCTCACTGTTACCATCAGGTAGGAGGTACAGAAGCCTGAAAGCACACACTCAGGAACAGGAACAGTTTCTTCCCCTCTGCCATCCGATTCCTAAATGGACATTGAAACTTTGAACACTACCTCACTTTATTAATATATATTATTTCTGTTTTTTGCATGATTTTTAATCTATTCAATATACTATACTATAACTTATTTATTTATTTATTTTCCTTCTATATTATGTATTCCGTTGAACTGCTGCTGCTAAGTTAACAAATTTCACGACACATGCCGGTGATAATAAACCTGATTCTGATTCTCTAATTCTGGTGGCCTGGGATGATTCAGCAGACTGAGCAGTTTGCCATGCCTTGTTCTGGATGCCAATGTGCCTAGAAGAAAGGTGTCCAGAGCAGTCAGAACCACTTCCTGCAGTCCCAGGTCAACTCATACAACCACCTTGGAGGAAGCCCCAAAACCCAAGATTGTTTCACAGCCACAAGTCTCATCTGCCAAGGAGAAAGACACTCCTTCTCAGGAAAAACATCAGAAATACTCCACAGCGATTAAATCTTTAGGCCTGAATGGGACAATTTAAAATTTACTATGCTGTGGATGTCTATATAATAGTTGTATTATATGGTATATTGTGTATGTAGATACAGAGTACTAGAGAGCAACGCGTTACATATTTGAATCGAGTTGCATTCTATATTGAGTTGGAACTTACAGCTAAGTAGGAGGAGTGTAGTGTATTTAATATTTCAGTAATATTGAATATTGTAAATATGTTTTTGACTAGGCATTTTGTTGTTTACATAATTCATTACAGGTTATTGGTAAAAGAATGTGAATGGCATATGTCATTTTGCCACCATATCACAAGTGTAAAAGTAAAAGTGAAAATGAAAACTAAAACTAAAATGCTGGGCTCACGTTTTTCTTCCAAGAAGTTTTTGAAGTTACAAAACATAACACGAATCACAGATTCAAGGACAGTTTGGCACCAGAATGCGTGACACTTGCGAGCTGCTCCCAGCATTGGTTGTTAATGCAAGTGATATTTCACTGTATGTTTTTAAGTATATGTGACAAATCTTAAATCTGAAATTGAAATCAGCTTCTACCCCGCTGTTATGACTATTGAACAGTCCTGAGTATAATAAGATGGATTTTTTACATCACATTACCTTATTATAATCTTGCACCTTATTGTCTACCTGCACTTTCTCTGTAACACAGTACTACATTCTGCTATTGTTTTTCCTTGGTCTACCCTCAATGCATTGTGTAATGGGTTAATCTGTATGAACAACATGCAAGACAAGCTTTTCACTGTGTCTTGGTACATGAGGCAACAGCAAACAAATTGAACCCATGTCCCTGGTACTGTGAGCCAGCAGCCTAGCCTGCTGCACCACTGGTCTGCCCATCCATGCTCCCCAGTCTTGCGTTAAGACCGACGATGTTACTACATACCTCTTTGTCAGGATAATCAGTTTTGAGTTCTGCTGCCATTTCCACACCAGCTGACCCACCCCCGACTACAGCGATTCGTGGAGCTGCCCGAATCTGTGAAAGTACAGAAAGTTTATGATGCTCATTACAGAACCACAACTACAGAATTTTAATTTCCTGTTGGATAAACCATCATTTCACAGTCTGTAACACGGTATTACCTTCACTGCAAGATCTTCATACATCTGGATGGCTTCTTCCATTGGAACTGGGTCACCAAATTTTCCAGGGAAGGGGCCAGAGCTTCCAGTGCCCAGAATAAGGTGTGAAAAGTGCACAGCCTTCAAAACAGAAAGGCCAGTTAGAATTGCATATTGAAAAAGTTTGTGTCTCATAGCATTTAGATACCTAGACTTGCACAGCTAAAGATGGAGTCAACACAAATGAACATAAAAGTGCCTACCTCCCCACTCTTCAAAATTACTTCTTGTTTTTCCAAATCAATATTGATGACATAACCTTGCTTGAAGTTCTCTCCAAATGTCTCTTTGAATGAAATAAATGTTTTCTTCGCAAATCCTAACAAGGAGAGAAAAGTGGAACTAAAGGGATTATTATTGTATGTGTTTCTAAGTATCTTGATTGTAATTGATTTATTATTGTCACATGTATCAAGATACATTGAAACGCTGGTTTTGCATACTGATTGTACCAATCAAACATGATGCACTGACGCAGAACAAGGTAAAACAATAATGCAGAATAAGGTATAACAGTTACAGAGAAAGTGCAGGTAAACAATAAGGTGCTAGGTCATAATAAGGTAGATTGTGAGGTCAAAATCCATCTTATCATACCAGAGAACTATTTAATAGTCTTATAAGAGTGGAGTAGGAGCTGTCCTTAAGCCTGGTGGTACATACTTTCAGGCTTTTGTATCTCCACCTGATGGAAGAGGGAAGAAGAGAGAACGCTCAGGGTGGCTGCTTCATTGAAATGCCCATTGAGGAGAGGATGATTTCTATGAGGTCCTGAACTGTTTCCATACCAAGCCATTAACGTCCAGATAGGATGCATTTCATTGTGCAGTAGCAAAAATTGGTAAGGGTTGATGGACAGGCCACATTTCGAGCTTCTTGAGGAAGTAGAGGCATTGATGAGCTTTCTTGGCCGTGGTATCAATGTGGTTGGATGAGGACAGGCACTTAGTGATGTTCATTCCTTGGACCTTGAAGCTCTCAAACCTCTACCTCAGCATCATTGATGTAGACAGCAGCACATGCCCACTCCTCTTCAAGTCAGATTGTTTTTGCTTCACCGAGTACACAACACAGAATAGGATAATGGTTTAGATGACAAATGTCTTCAGTCAGCGGGATGGCAACCTTCATAAAACTGAAAATGTCTTCTTAGAGGTTATATTTGCAGTCTGATCAATGCTCTTTGAACACTAATAGAATCAAGTGACAAGGTTGAGGTCTTGGCTTCTGTCCAGTATTGCAAACTGCTGATTTGCTTGTCTAGCAGGGTGGAAGACTGATACAACCCACAACCTCAACTAAGGTCTTAGTTCAAGACGCTACCTTATCTTTAGAATTGGAGCATAAACATGCAATGCAAATGATTAAAAAACTGCTCAAGATTGAAACTGGGCATCAAGTTTGTTATCTATACCAATTTCAGTAATGGATTACAATTAGTCAAGCAGATTCTTTGCAGCTAATTACTTGCAGCATAATATTTGTAATAGTATTGTGGAGAACTGAATCTCATTTCCTAATGACACTAACCAACTTTACTGAGCTAACAACTGTCCTAAAGCTCCTTCCAGTGGGTGGGGGGAGGTGGGGGAGAGGGAAGAGTACACACTGGCTCTTCAGAGTTCATCTCTGTCACCCTCTGAAGACCTGATAAAATGGAGATAATGTAGCTGATTGAGGAGAGAATTGAAAAACGTCAAAAGCAATATGGTATTAAGCTTAAGGGATGATGTGAACTGGGGTCATGCTCACATTTGATTAGAACACAAAACATAGGAGCATAATTAGGGTATTCAGCCCATTGTGTCTACTCCACCATTCTATCATACCTGATTCATTATTCACCACCTCCTTTCACACGGTAACCTTACCCATCAAAAACCTATCAACCTGTGTTTTAAATGCGGAGGGGAGGAGAAGATGGTGGCGCAACGCAGCGCGCGCAGCTGCTCCGAAATGATATCCATATTTGTTAAGTAGGTACCATGCACAATCCTGATTTGATGGAGACAGACGTGAGAAGCACGGAGGAACATCTGGAGAAACTTCTGAAATGCCTGCTTCGCTGCCGCTGCTACTGTGCGATCAAGAATCTCTGGAGGGTAAGGCCCCAAATCCTCGGCTTTGCCTATTGCCTGTTGCCAGGGCCGGGGTTGAAGCGATCAGCAGAGATGTTGCTCAGTGCTCGGTGTCGGAGGCTCATAGTTTTCGGATGGACTCAAGAGTCAGGCTGTGGTCGGGTGCCTCCAGGGTGCTGCATTGGCAAGTTTGCGGCGCTCGAGGTTCGTGGCGGGGAGAGTTTTTCTTCCTTCTACCATCTGCGTGAGATGATGGGACTTTCGAGAGACTTTAAGACTTTTTTTTTTAACCGTACCAATGGTCTGTTCTTTATCAAATTATGGTATTGCTTTGCACTGTTGTAACTATATGTTATAATTATGTGGTTTTTGTCAGTTTTTCAGTCTTGGTTTGTCTTGTCTTTCTGTGATATCATTCTGGAGGACCATTGTATCATTTCTTAATGCATGCATTACTAAATGACAAAAAAAGTGGACTGAATGTCCTCATAATCTAATCTAAAATCTAAATATACCCAAAGACTTGGCCTCCACAGCCATTCATGGCAATGAATTCCACAAGTTCACTACCCTCTGGCTAAAGAAATTCCTCCTTATCTCTGTCCTTGTTCTGAATGATGGCGTAGTGGCATCAGCGCCGGACTCCGGAGCGAAGGCTCCTGAGGTTGAATCCAGCCGGCTCCCCTGACATGCTTTCCATTCGTGCTGAGCTGAGCATTGAGCAAGCAACTCAGCCTCGTAAAAACAAGAAAGCCTGCTAAAAAAAAATGCTGTCAATGACGGCGGCCCGATGACTCCTCTCGGAGTTAAGGGCTTTCTTCTTCTTCTGTCCTTGTATTCTGAGGCTGTGCCCTCTGGTCCTAGACCCCCCCCACCATAGGAAACATCCTCTCCACCTCCACTATATCTAGGCCTCTCAATATCTGATAGGTTTTAAAGAGATACCACCCTCATGTTTTGAAACTCCACTGAGCACAGGACTCAAAATTATGAGAATGAAAATGCACTTTAGTTGACTCAAATGTTGTAACAGCCATTTTATGTCAGGCTAGGAATTCAGCTGCATACTCCCTGCAGCCATCTATATTTCACACATCTGTGAAAAATTCAGTTTCATTAAAGACCACTAGACAAAGGTAAATGATGGGCTGAATGTTTCATCACCGCGTCTGCTCCACCATTCAATCAAGGCTGGTTTAATATTTATTGAGATACAGCGCAGAGTAGGCTCTTTGAGCCACGCCGCCCAGCAATCCCTTTATATAATCCTAGCCTAATCACAGGACAATTTACAATGATCAACTGGTACATCTTTGGACTGTGGGAGGAAACTGGAGCAATTGGAGGAAACCTACATGGTGACGGGGAGAACGTACAAATCCCTTATAGACAGCAGTGAAAATTGAACCTGGGTTGCAGGTACTGTAAAACATTCTGCTAACCACGATGCTACCGTGCCGCCCCAATCCTTTCAACCTCATCAGTGCCCATGTGAGAACGTAGCTGCAGTAAATTTCCAATATGACAGTGTTCTTTCTCTTCTGCGTCTGTTCTTGCTCTTGAGAAGGACACAATTTTGAGATACTGTGCACCATGGAATGCACTGATAACTGCAGACTATGTGACCAAGGTGATTATGACAAACAAGCATTTGGGAGCTATTAAACAAGTAATGTATGTGCGTAAGTATGGACAAGGACTTGAAATTGGGCTATATAATAGTCAAAGTGGCACGTGGCCAAGCAGTTAAGGTGTTCGTCCAGTGATTTGAAGGTCGCTAATTCGAGCCTTGGCTGAGGTAGCGTGTGTGTCCTTCAGCAAGGCACTTAACCACACATTGCTCTGCGACGACACCAGTGCCAAGCTGCATGGGTCCTAATGCCCTTCCCTTGGACAACATCGGTGGCGTGGAGAGGGGAGACTTGCAGCATGGGCAACTGCTGGTCTTCCATACAACCTGGCCCAGGCCTGCGCCCTGGAAACCTTCCAAGGCGCAAATCCATGGTCTCATGAGTCTAACGGATGCCTATATAAAAAATATATAATTGTCAAAGTGGAGTTTGTTATCTGCACAAGTGCATGGATGCACAGGTATAACAGAAAAACTTACTTGCAGCAGCTTATACATTGCATTGGATAAGCAGCATTCAGAAGAAAATTAGTTATTCACAAATGTCAAGAATATGTTTGGAACAAAAAAAAGTCTATTTTAGTGCAAAGTGATCAGTGTGGTGCTAAACTGTTCTGATTAGGCTATAAAAGGTATATTTAAAGTAGAGGTTGATAGGTTCTTGATTATTAAGCATGTCAAAGGTTATGGGGAGAAGGCAGAAAAATGGGGTTGAGAGAGAGAATAATTCGCCATTATCAAATGGTGGAGCAGACTTGATGGACTGAATGGCCTAATTCTGCTGGTCTATCTTATGGTCTTAAAAGCAAAGTCTGAAAAGTTTATAAATAAATATATCAAAATGTTCCTCGTGAAGTGATCAACCACAATAAGCCTGGAGACCAACAACTACAGACAACCCAATCTTTGACTCAGAGGAACTCACCACATCGAACTCTGGCCAGGCTCATCTGGAGTGGTTGGTAAATGAATTGACTTGAGCTTTCCTCTTCTTCTTTTGACCTTAAGGCAGTCTAACTTCAAGGTGCATTACCACCACCAGCTGGACTGGAGTGTGGTGTACAGAACTGGAAAATAACCTTTAGTACTTCTCTCTCAAATGAAAGCCAAATTACCCTAAAAAGCCCTTTAGATTGCAAGTAATTAAAGATGATACGGTGAATTAAAGTCACTTCCGTAACTTATTTAAATGAAAACTATCAACCCCCAGAGGTTGTAATGAAGCCTGCATCTGATTTATTTGAACTTTATATGATTCACACTGTAATAATATATGTGCAACTGTTTCAGAATTATGACAAAACCTACGCAACCCAGCATGATGCTTTCCAAATAGATAAAAGAAATTATTAAATCTAGAATACCCAATTCTAAGTCAGGCCAAGGTAATTCCTTCCTTTTACTACCTACTTCTCCCATAAACCCAACAGTTTTGTTTATTCTGTAAAGGTGTCTCCCCTTATAAAAGAAGCTTTGAAGGTTGTGAAACTCCTAAAAGAGTTAAAGTTACATACAAGTTGTTTGAACTAATTACAATTAATAAGAAACACAGTTAATAGGCAAAGTCATTGTCTGGTGTGTCTGGTTTAACTGGCAATTTCACACACAGCATTAATATACTCTCTCAAGATGACTATTGCTCCTCCATCAAGTACAGCTTAGTGCAACAAGGCTCTCTTGTCTGATTACCTTTTGCTTTTTATATTAAAAAAAAGGTAAGGCTTGTGCACCAGCAGGCAACAAAAGAGTCTATATCCTTACTGGCTCACTACCTGGAGAGGAACAAGAGGAGAGGAACACTCAACAGTTCAGAATCACAAACCTTCCTTCTGTCAACTCACCACTTTCCACTGACGCTCGGAGGGCGCCAGGATTGTGGTGGAAGGCATCTTTTATGTCAATCAACGTGAATGGAATCTTGTACGACTTCAGCTGGTTTCCTGCCGCAATCCCTCCAAAGCCACCACCGACCACCACAACGTGGACCGTCTCATCCACCGATACCGCCCCTCCCATGCCGTTTCTGGGGGAAGAGAGTTTTCCAGCAAATGTGTTAAGTAGTATTAATTGTAGGTAAGCATACATACCAGGTGCATTGTAAAATGACTCGGACCTGCAACTCCAATAGATTGGTGAGCAAGTATGCAGTTGGTGTACATAATATTTCACTAATCGATAATTGGTTTATCATTGTCACATGCACCAACGTGCTGTTTTGCATGCTATCCATACAGGTCATTTCACCACGTTAGTGCAAGGGAATATCAATAACAGGATGCAGAATAAAGTGTTAAAATTACCAAAAAAGTGTAGACAAAAAGCTGCAAGCCCATATCAAAGCAGCTTGTGAGGTCAGGAGTCCCTCTTATTGTACAAAGGCACTGTTCAGTAGCCTTGTAATGACAGGAATGAAATGGTCGTTGTTGCACATGGTGGTTCACACTTTCAGCCTTTTGTATCATCTGCCCAAAGACAGGAGGAAGAGATAACCCTCATCCATATATTATTAATTTTGGACTGCATTCCTGAGGTTTTAGAGTTTATTTTATGTATATATTCTTTGTCATGCTGCTAAACGTTGAGCTGCTAAACTGTGTTTCATTGCTCCACAACAATGACAATAAAGATATTCTATTCTATTCTAACACCCAGGATGGGTGGCATCTTTGATTACGCTAGCTGTTATCCATGGCAACAAGAAGTGTAGACAAAGTCCATGCAGAAGAGGCTGGTTTTTGTAATGTTCTGAATTGTGTCCATACTCTCCACAGTTCTTTGCAATCTTGGGCAGAGCACTTACTACACCAAGCTGTGATTCATCTGGGGTTACTTTCTGTGGCACATCTATAAAAGATGGTAAGGGACCTGCTGAATTTCCTTCATCTTCTGAGGAAGTAGAGGCACTGGTACGCTTTCTTGGCCATGGTGTCTGCATTGTTGGCTCATGTTTACACCAGGAACTTGGAGTTCTCAACGTCTCCACCTCAGCCCCACTGATTCAAACAGGATGTACAATAACCAAGATATTGTATACATCACCGAAGGTTACAAAAGTATACTGGGTCTGAACTACTGATCTAAAGATCTACTATCCCACCATCACAGCTACCAAGTTTAAATTCAGTTAAAATCATCATCATTAACAATGACCATGAACCTTCAGGATTACTCCAATATCTCAGGAAGGAAGACGTAGATGGTTGTAGACTCAGCCGGCTCCACCGCAGGCACAAGCCTCCCCACCATCGAGGACGTCTTCAAAGGCAGTACCTCAAGGAGGCAGCATCCATCATTAAGGAGCCCCACCACCCAAGGCATGCCCTCTTCTCATTACTAGGACCAGAGGGGAAGTAGAGGAACCTGAAGACCAACGTTCCCTATAATTTTGTAATGACCAGTGTGCGCAAAAATCTTGTGCTGTGCAATTTTTTGCCCAGTGACAACATGTGCGCACTGAATAATTTATTCAATTAAAAAACAGTACAAGTAAGCCAGTTCTAAAATCTGCAGATATATCATCACAAACTCCACGTTGTCAACACCACCTAGATCAGAAACTGGAAATAGTGTATGATCATGAAATATACGAAACATGCCAGCAAGGTAGATGGCGACAACCTTTTGGGCACAGTTCAAATTCCTTTGTGCGCTAGTAGCAAAAGATGAGTGCACGTGCACACACCTTACAGGGAACACTGTTGAAGAAGCGTACTCAAATGCTTTAGGAACAGCTTCTTCCCCTCTGCCATCAGATTTCTGAATGGTCCACAAACCCAACCCCTGCACCACTTATTTATTATATACTTCTTATTGTAACATAACTGTTTATATCTTGCACTGTACTGCTGCCACAAAACAAAAAATTTCACCACATATATCAGTGATAATAAACCTGATTTTTATATTAACAACTCTAGATCTAAAGCCCTGATCCTCAGAATCAGTAGAGCTACTAGGACTTGATGTTTCAATCCCTGTGGTGAGTTGGCACTCTCAATGTTGGCAGTGGGCTTGGTGTGGTGACAAGGAGGGTAGGTACGTCATCAGGGTCATCAGGTGGGCACCCTCCTTGTTTTGATGTTTTGCTGATAAGCCCATGACGTCTCCAGAGGGCTCAACGGTGCTACCTGGCGTCCCAGATACACCCCCCTCAGTTCCATACCCTCCTGCCTTCATCTTGCAGCCCAGTTGTTGTCTTTCCTTTTAATCCAAATCCAATTGCTGCTTTTTTCTGCTGTGTTTGATAAGGACTTGATTGCTCGTTGGAGGGAGTGACCCCTCACCCCCATCTTCTTCAATAGACTGGTCATAGATGTAGCAACGAATCCCCTGCATCCCACTTCTACAGGGAAAATCTTGGTCTTCCAGCCATTCTGGGCAGCTTCGGTTGCCAGTTCAGAGTACTTGGTCTTTTTCCTCTCATAAGCTTCTTCAACACCATCTTCCCTTGGTACTGTCAATTCCACAACATTAACTACCTTTTGAAATTGTTCAGTTCAGGGGACAACTACAAATGAATAATAAATGTTCGCCTGGCCAAAAATATCTTCATCCAATGAAGAATATGTCAGCAAAAGGCCATCCATAACTTAGAACCTGAATCAAGTTTATCACAGACATACCTGTACGTCATGAAATTTGATATTTTGCAGCAGCAGTACAATGCATAAAATATACTATAAATTACAATAAGAAATAGACAAAATAAATTAGTGCAAAAAGAGAGCAAAATTAGTGAGTTTGTGTTAGTGGCTTTATTGTCTGTTCAGAAATCTGATAGTGGAGAGGAGGAAGCTGTTCACAAAACATTGAGTGTGTGGCTTCAAGCTCTTGTACCTCATCTCTGATGCTATTAACAAGAGGGCATGTCCTTGATGAAAGCCTTTAATGATAGATGCTGCCTTTTTGAGGCATTGCCTTTAGAAGGTATCCTCGATGGTGTGGAGGTAGTTGCATGATAGAGCTGCAGTACTTTTCCCCTAATCTTGTGCATTGGCCCCTCCATACCAGTCCCTCACACATGGCTTTTCAATGACCTCTGATACAGGGTGTCAACTGTAACGTCCTGGTTAAGATTTTTTTACTGCTGTAGGTATTTCATTTTAGCAGTTCTGCAAGAGCAGACCGTTCTGCTTTCAGCTTATCTGGGTCTGAGCCAAGATAAGAGGCTTGTTATTCAACTCAGGAATGTGTTGTCAACCAATCAGAATGGTGGAATTGGGAGAAGGTACTGAGGAACGCTGGGTTGAGGGTCTTGGTTGGCGGGAGCTGGGAGAAGATGGCGGGGGGGGGGGGAAAGATGGCTAAGGATGCAGTCCCTGTGACACAAGGTGCATTGTGCAGGTGAATGGCTTCAAGAGGAAGAACCAATACTCCCGAGGGAGGCATTTTTGTTTGAGATGGATTTCAAGCAACATTCGGAAGCTGGTGGGCGCTTTCACGCAGACCGAGGGTCCAGTGTGCAAGTGACAGACAAGCTCAAGATAAGCTCCAACTTAAGTGCACATTTGCTGTTTAAGATTAATGGGCCCTTTTTTGTTTTTTTTCTTTCTTTAATTTAATAACTGCTTACATTAACATTCTTAAATATACTTCTTTAGAAATTGTATTCAATGTACGATCGGTTATTTATTGCCAAGGGCAGTAAATCTCACAGCATTCACACACACCGGGGTTCAGGTGAGCAAGACACCCCAACCTCATGGATTTGGCGGGACCAAAGTTGTATACATCCTAGACTTACATGGCCGGAGTACATAGAAATCTACAGCACATTACAGGCCCTTCAGCCCACAATGTTGTGCTGATCATGTAACCTACTCTAGAATCTGCCTAGAATTTCCCTAGTGCATAGCCCTCTATTTTTCTAAGCTCCATGTACCTATCTAAGAGGCTCTTAAAAGACCCTATTGTATCAACTTTCATCATCACCGCCGGCAGTGCATTCCATGCACCCTCCACTGTGTAAAAAAAACTTATCCCTGACATCCCCTCAGTACCAAGCACCCTAAAACTATGCCCCCTTGTGTTAGCCATTTCAGCCCTGGGAAAAAGCCTCTGGCGGGTCTTTTGATGCAGAGTTGGGAGACTGCCTACTAGGGCTAACAAGTCATTTCCTGAGATGCCTGGGGAGACGGGGTTTCACAAAGTATTGCCCATCGTTTTGTCTCTAGGGATGCTGTCTGATCAACAGTTTGTCTTTTTTTTTTAATCCTGACATGGCTTCACATTTTGGGGACAAACCAGTACACTCTCACACTTGTTGGAAGAGCAAATGTGACTAGAGACATCCTCATAGCATACACAGTGAACTGATCTACCAAACTCCACCGATGTCAGGGATGTGTTTGCACCAGCCCCTTTGGTGTCACTAACTTCACTCACCTCAACTCTGAACTGATTCCACAACTTACAGACTCACTTTCAAGGACTCTACAACTCATGTTTCCTCTCTCTATATATTTTTAATGGTGATTGAAGCCAGGTGGGTAGAGGAGGAGGGATGAAGTGAGAAGCTGGGAAGTGATAGGTGTAAAAAGGGCTGAAGAAAGAGGATACTTTGTTTTCATATAGTTTTCCATAAATTCTACTGTATTTCTTTATTTTCCTGTAAATGCCTAAGAAAATGAATATTAAGGTAGTATAGCAGGTAGTATGTGGTGACCGTGGAAATATGTCTAACCATGAAGTTTTTTATGAATTTATAACTTTTGTAAAATATAATGTGACAAAATGGAACCTATGAGATTCCAGAGTGCTTTGCTGGTTTGGATGGAGGCTCGTAAGAAGTGTAGTGTGTTTTATAGCAGGGAGTGTGTTTATGGCAGGGTGTGTTTTAACAACAGAGAAAAACAGGTCACAGCTGTCATGAGGGTAAGAAGCCTCAAAAGATAAATGGACTGATTGAAGACAAAATACGGTGGATGCAGATAAGGAAGGAATGCAATTATTTGATGGAACAACCTCAAAGACATTAAGTTGATGAATTACTGGACTTTGTAAACATATAAAAATGGTTTGTTTTGAGCTGTAAGATTGAAGCTACCTTCCTTAACTTATGGAGGGAAACATTCCCTTGCAAGTAAGAAATGCGCTTATAATTTGATCCACTCTGAATTTGTTGTTTGTTACTGTATATTAGAGACCTAGCTGAATGGTACAGAACATGACATATACACTTTGATAATACATTTACTTTGACTTTACAGCTGGAAATGCTACAGCTGCTTTAAACAGAATTTTACAGATGCAAGTTTAAGAAAACATTTTATTTGTTACGGACGTTTAAGGGACAAATTCCAGCAAATAGGATTTGCATAGATGGGCATCACTGTTGGCATGGATGAAGTAGGCTTCAAAGGCACACTTCTGTACCATACACTTATGAAATATACGTTAAGCCTTTCCGTTCCTGGAAACTTCCTCACTCAGAGGCTGGCAAGAGTGTGAAACAAACTGACAGTGGAACTGGTGGATGCGGCCAGATTGCAACATTTAAGAGAAATTTGTATAAAGACATGGGTGGGAGTGGTTATGGAGGGCTATGGCAGAGGTGTGGTTCAACTGGATTAAGCAGAATAACAGTTTGGCACAGACTAGATGGGCTGAAGGGCCCGATTCTATAATTTATGAAAATACAAAATCGTCCTTCACAGGTTGTTTAAACAACATTTAGTCACGGTAAACAATAGAGCGTCTTCTAGAAAAGATCCCCTCTAGCTTCTACTTGTCAAAAACTACCATCGATAGGTTACAGGATTTTAATGTCACTAGGAACGGCAGAACTTGGAGCAAAACCTTCCTATTCCACCACCGTTCCCGGGAGGGTTCCAGCCCAATCTGCAGACAGATCTACTGTCCATCCAGACAAGGAGCATCCATGAGGCTCCACACCATGGCTATTCAATGAAGCCGATTAAATCAGAGTTTTATGCAAGAAACTTGAATCCAATAACTCAAATTCCTTTCCACTCTCCACTACCACAAAACCTTCCCCTTACACACACTGTATAAGTGCCATGAAGTTCAAAGTAAATTTATTATCAAAGCAGATATGTCACCATCTTCAACCCTGAGACTCGTTTTTATCGCGAGCACACTCAGTAAATCCAATAAAGATAACAGAATCAACGAAAAACCGCACCAACAGGGCAGACAACCAGACTGTGCAAATACAAAATAATAATAAATTAACAATAAATACTGAGAACATGAGATGAAAAGTCCTTGAAAGTGAGACCACAGGTTATGGGAACCGTTCAGTGACGGAGCGAGTGAAGTTAAATCTCTGGTTCAAGAGCCTGATGGGTGAGGGGTAATAACTGCTCCTGAATTTAAACATAACAGAAACAAGTTAACGTGAATTATATATACCATAACTTACGCAGGCGTGTGCTGGGCAATTATTTTTATTGCTTTTACGAATTGGTTGGAATAATTTAGCGAATGCAACAGCGATTCTTTAAAACTGCATTCTCAATGTCCCATGTCCTCACGGAAGTGGGCGATCTGCAATGGTAACGCGAGTGCGGAAGTTCTTGACGTTACGCAGCAAAACTTTCAGCTCAAGCCAACACCATACAGCTTACCGTGCCGAGAAGGGGAGGAGGTAAATTCCCGCACAGACGGCTCCCAAACCCCCTGTCGACGGCAGCCGTTCGCAAAAGCAGGCCGGGAAGCTGACGGCCCCTGATAATGGTGACGAGGGCGGAGAGACGAGTGACCCGCCCCCTTTGCAACCTCCGAAGGTCCAATTGCGGGGGTCCATGCCCAGTGACGGTTCCCGGCGCAGTACGCGTAGTGGGGACCAACTTCCAGAGTTGTGTATTGTGCTGTGGTAAACCCCTGACTACCCCGAAGGCATTCTGTATACCCTTTTTGATCAGCTGTTCCCAGTTCTTCTATATCGTGACTAACTGTGGGCCTTATACACACAAGAGATTCTGCAGATGCTAGAAATCTAGAGCGACGCACACAAGATGCTGAAGGAGCTCAATAGAACAGGCAGCAGCTACGGAGAAGAATAAACAGTCGGACCGAGACCTTTCATCAGAACTGGAAAGGAAGGGGGAAAGATGAGGGTATGGGAAGGAATACAAGCTAGAGGGTGATAGGTACGGCCAACTGAGGGGCGGGGGGCGGGGGGCGGGAGGGCGAAGTGAGAAGCTGGGAGTTGTTGGATGGAAAAGTTGACCGGTTGAAGAAGAAGGAATCCAATAGGAGAGGAGAGTGGACCTTGGGAGAAAGGGAAGGAGGAAAGGAACCAGATGGGCAGGTGAAGAATAGAAAAGGGATAAGAAGGGAGCCAGAATGGGGAATGGAAAAGAATCATAGACCATTGCAGCACAGAAAGAGGCTCTTTGGCCCATCAAAGCCTGAATGCATTTACCCTACCCATACCACTCATAATTTTATATACCTCTATCAAATCTCTCCTCATTCTCCCATGCTCCAGGGAATAAAGCCCTAGTTTATTCAACCTTTCCCTATAGCCCAGTTCTTCAATTCTTGGTAACATCTGTTACGTACCCCGTAACTGGGTTGCCAAACCAGCAGAAATGGATCACTCAGTTGGAGTCTGGATTACTAGAACTAAGAAAGCTTTATTAAAGAAACAAGCAACACAGTACTCTTAATCAAAAAGGATAATGAATGCAACAGTTCAGCAATGATAAACATACATGTACACAGAATTCAGATAACAGGATCAATCAAGTTCTATCGTTGTCTAGGGGTAAATGACTAGTTTCAAAGTGACACAAAGTCCAGTTCAATTTAGTTCAGTTCGCAGTAATCGTTGCCATGGTGATGGACAGTGGGGGGGGGGGAGGAGAGAGAGCAAAACGAATGAATATTCAACACAGCTTCCACACAGACCTTCGCAGTCAGCTCTCGGGCGAGTCCTTTGTGATGTCATCTGAGGTCACCGACCGTGACCCCTCCATTTCCAGATACGATCGTTTCCCTGCGTTGAACCTGGCACCCAGGCAAGGGTGGACACACACCAGGTTCCCGCCGATTGTGCCTTTCCACCCTGTGCGTTTATGGCCCGGTACTTCCCACCAACTTGTGAGAGATGCACCGCTTCCAGGGTCTTGTTACCTCAGGTGTCGTATGTGTCTTGCCTTAGCGAACCTGTCCCTTTTTATCCCCCTGCTGGGGTATCACCTGTCCATCACTTCAAACAGTTCAGGGTTCAAGTGGGGAGCCGCTCTTGACAGCTCTCCTTCCCCTTCATTACACATCTCCAAATGCTGCTCCATTGTTTTCCTTATCTCTCTCTCTCCTGAAGACAGGTGGCAGACCAACTGCTGATCACACACGACAGCTAACATCTTATCTATGTGTATTCTTGTCACACTTCCCCCCTTTAAGGATTTTTACCGGGGGGGTAAAAATTACAAACATGAATACATTATTTGATACACACACAAATATACATCTTTATCAGCTATTTGGCTAATACAGCAAGTTTGAAGTTGTTAACACCTTGACAGACAGTCAGCCATCACATTTTCTGTTCCTTTTATATGTGTTATTAATAATCCCTTAGACCAGGCTCCAACTTAGCAAACTTCATAGTGGCCAAAAACATTGATGAATTGCGATCAATGTAACCTCTCATTTGGTTTTGTCCCGGACCACAATAACAAGGGTCGTCCCATTCTGACTTAGTTTTCTCTCGCAAGGGCTTAGTAGGAGGGGGAGGGGTAGTAACCGCAGAGTTATTGCAAAACTTCCTACAGTACCCCACCATCTCCAAGAGCCTTCTGAGGGCCTCTTGTCTGTCGGGGTTGGGAGGTCAGCGATAGCCTGCACTGTAGCTTGCATCACTGCCAGCTGCCCCTGTGTCACCACAATTCCCAGGTAAGTGACCTTCGTGTGGTCAAACTCATTTTTTTCAAGGTTCACTATCAAGCTGGCTTCAGACAGCCGTATTAAATTGCCAATACACACCTCTGTGTTCGTCAGCCCTTTAGTCACTGAATTACTCATTATATATGGATGTTGTTTGCTAGGCTGACCTTGTAACAGACACCACCCAACGTCCCAGTTCTTTGCATCGCCTCGGGACAATCAAACACACGGGTGCGAGTCGTTTAATTACTTCTCCTGAAGAGTCGCTTTGTTCGGGGATTAAGGGAGAGACCTTACCAGCAGACCTGGCCAAAACAATAGCCTTCTCCCATCTGGTCGATACCATACTCATCTTTTCAAAATGGTTTTTTTCTCTTGTCAGGGGAACCCTAGCTTCATTGATTTCTGTGCTAACACCGACTAGGTTTGTTAGCATATCAAAAGCCTGTGACTGTCTCAGTTCGCGTCGGTCATAATCAATAACATCCTTCCCCCTGGGCAGCCGGTAAACCTCTTTCATGATTCCACCAACTGTCCCCTCCAGTACCGCAAAATGTCCACCAGGGGGTACCTTGTGGGCCAGGTTAAAAACCTCATCCCCATAACTCTTTTGTACCACCCCCCATTCCTCATCTGCGGGCACGGCACTTGGTCTCCCTTGCTTCCTTAGCACTTCCTCCTCCACACAATAGCCTACTAGTTCCCTTGTCAAGTCTGTGTCAGAGAGAGCTGTCTCTGCCAAAACCATCAGCCCCTCGACTCGCTCCTGCATCTGCACAAATTCTTTCCTGGCTACTGCTACGTCTGTCCCAGCTCCCTCACTACCTCTTGTCTCACTACACTCCTTCTTTTCACTTTCTACCCCCTTCTCGTACAAGGCTGGCAGAAACGTCTCAGCTAAATTCACTACCGCGGTCCCGTGATGAACCTGTGAGTCCATGGGCGGGGCCTCAATGCTGGCAGGCTGACCTGTCAATCTCACGACTGGGAACACGATTCCCCCGGCGATGTCATTACTGAGCAAGACTTCCATGCCTTTCATCGTTAATTCGGACCTCACCCCGATCGTGACTAGTCCAGAGACCAGGTTGCTTTGTAAGTGTACCTGGTGCAAAGGGACTGACTCTGTCCCTTCCCCAACACCTTGGACCTTTACCTCCCCAGTCTGGGTCTCTGAGCTAAACTCTAATACACTCTTCAGTATTAGTGACTGACACGCTCCCGTGTCTCTCCAGATCCGCACTGGAACTGGTTTTAACCCCTCCCTCACTGACATCAATTCGGCCAAGATAAACTTCTCGTGCCCTTCCTGAACTTTGGCAGACCTGTCCTTCCCTAGCGGTTCGTGCACCAGCTCGATACAGCCAGTCAAAATCGCCGTTTTTCCTTTTCCCGTCTCCTTCTTTGGGGCAAAGCACCTGGACGCAAAGTGTCCGACTTTCCCGCAATTATAACAGACGACTCCAGGAGACTTCCTACCAGACTGCTCCCGGTCTACCTTATCCTTCTCACTAGTCCCCGGCTTACTTTCTGACTTTTCTGGCGGACTCTCCCCGCCGTCCTGACTACCCTTCGGGTAGCCTTTACTCGGGGCAAACTTCATTTTATGCGTCAACGCATACTCATCCGCTAACTTAGCAGTTGCGACTAATGTGGCTGCCTCTTTCTCATCTAGGTAGGGTCTCATACCCTCAGGGACACAACCTTTAAACTGCTCAATCAGGATCAGCTGTAGCAGTCTGTCATAATCCCCCTCTACCCCCTTTGAGGCACACCAACGCTCACAATATGTCTGCATCTCACGAGCAAACTCTAAATACGTGCGGTCCCACTGCTTCCTCGCATTCCAGAACCTCTGCCGGTATGCCTCTGGGACCAACTCATAAATCCTGAGGATGGCCTCTTTCACCACTTCATACCTTTGGGCATCTTCCGCGGACAAAGCTGAGTAAGCTTCTTGGGCTTTCCCTTTCAGTACACTCTGAAGCAAAACCACCCACTTATCCCTCGGCCAGTCCTGACTTATAGCCACTTTCTCGAAATGGAGAAAGTACCAATCCACATCGGTATCGTCAAAAGGGGAACCAGCCTAACCTCCTGGGTCGCCCGGAACCCTCCACCTTGGTTCGGCACGAGCCCCTGCTCTGCCCTTATCGTTAACTTCTCCAGCTCGAATTCCCTTTCTCTCTGCCTCTCTTTCTTTCTCTTCTCTCTCCAACTGTCTCTCCCTCTCTCTTTCTTGCCTTTCTAACTCTTTCTCTTTCTCCCGCCTTTCTAACTCTCTCTCTTTCTCCTGCCTTTCTAACTGCTTCTCTTCGTGTTCTAACTGTCGTACCCGGAACTCATGCTCGAGTCTCAGTTTTTCAAGCTGTACCTGTACCGCGTCTCCGGCAGGTTTTTCAATAGACTCCACCCCCAGCTCGCCTTGGGGAAACACACCTCTAGATGCATAGTGCTCTACGATAACTCTGTGTATCTCCTCTCTCCTCATTGTCGACTTCCCCTTAGCAAGATTCAACAGTTTGGCCACAGCTACCAATTCCGATTTCCTGGCATCCTCTGATGCCTCCAAGGTCGGCGCCTTTATAAATTCCTCAGGTTCCATTTCTGCTGTTTGTCTTTTCTTTCTTTCGGGAATTTTGACCCAATCAATTTACTCGGTCCCAAATTTAGCGTTCAAAATCGCGGACGAGAACCCCACTTATGTTATGTACCCCGTAACTGGGTTGCCAAACCAGCAGAAATGGATCACTCAGTTGGAGTCTGGATTACTAGAACTAAGAAAGTTTTATTAAAGAAACAAGCAACACAGTACTCTTAATCAAAAAGGATAATGAATGCAACAGTTCAGCAATGATAAACACACATGTACACAGAATTCAGATAACAGGATCAATCAAGCTCTATCGTTGTCTAGGGGTAAATGACCAGTTTCAAAGTGACACAAGGTCCAGTTCAATTTAGTTCAGTTTGCAGTAATCATTGCCATGGCGATGGACAGTGTGGGGGAGGAGGAGAGAGAGCAAAACAAATGAATATTCAACACAGCTTCCACACAGACCTTCGCAGTCAGCTCTCGGGCGAGTCCTTTGTGATGTCATCTGAGGTCACTGACCGTGACCCCTCCATTTCCAGATACGATCGTTTCCCTACGCTGAACCTGGCACCCAGACAAGGGTGGACACACACCAGGTTCCCGCCGATCGTGCCTTTCCACCTTGTGTGTTTATGGCCTGGTACTTCCCACCGACTTGTGAGAGATGCACCGCTTCCAGGGTCTTGTTACCTCGGGTGTCGTGTGTGTCTTGCCTTAGCGAACCTGTCCCTTTTTATCCCCCTGCTGGGGTATCGCCTGTCCATCACTTCAAACAGTTCAGGGTTCAAAGGGAGAGCCGCTCTTGACAGCTCTCCTTCCCCTTCATTACACATCTCCAAATGCTGCTCCATTGTTTTCCTTATCTCTCTCTCTCCTGAAGACAGGTGGCAGACCAACTGCTGATCACACACGACAGCTAACGTCTTATCTATATGTATTCTTGTCACACATCCTTGTAAACGCTTTCTGTACTCTTCTCAATTTTCTTGATATCTTTTCTGTAGGTAGGTGTCCAAAACTGCACAGAATACTCTAAATTAGGCCTCACCAATGTCTTATACATCCTCACCATCCCAATTCAGATGCTCATTGCATTGATCTATGAAGGACAATGTTCCAAAAGCTTTCTTTATGACCACATCTACCTGTCAAGGCACTCTGAAGGAATTATGGATCGCTCTGTTCTATCACACACATCAGTGCACAACCAGTTGGGTTGGTTTTTTGCCCTCCCAAAGTTCATCACCCCACACCTGTCTGCATTAAATTCCAACTGAGAGGGGAGATGTTACTGGAAGATGTATAAATGTTTGAAAGATTTGGGGAACTCAGGAACAGAGAAAAGATGAGATGCACAGGTGATGCATTTTGGGTGTACAAATGGAAGGGGAAAGCACAGGAGATGGAGCAATGAGGGATCTTGGAAGCAAATCCATAGCTCTCCGAAAATGGTAAGGAAGGTGGTTAGGTTGTTAAAGAAGGGCATGGTGGGGCATTGATTATAAAATTAGGGAAGTTATGTTCCAGCTGTACAAAAATTTGATTAGGTTGTATAAAATTCTTTAGATTTGAGTGCAGGCATGATCATCATACTATAGGAGGTTTGGTGAGGTTTTGGAGAGAATGCGGCAGGGGTACACCAAAATGTCACCTGGTCTGGGGTTTATTAGCCTTAATAAGAAGTTGGAGGAAGCTGGATTGTTTTCACTGGAGTGCCAGAGTCTGAGGGATAGCCTAAAGTTTAGTTTGTCATTTGGGCATCGAAGCATTGAAACATACAGTGAAATGCGTAGTTTGCATTAACGATAATCACAGTCCGAGGATGTGCTGGGAGCAGCATGCCAGTGTTGCCATGCTTCCAGCGCCAACATAGTATCATAGCATGCCCACAACTAATCCGAACCCACTCTTTGTAACATGGGAGAAAGAAGTGTCTGCAGATTGATTTTCTGTCAGTCTTTGTGTGTAGTTTTTCATTGATTCTATTGTATTTCTTTGTTCTACTGTGAATGTCTGCAAGAAAATGAATCTCAGGAAAGTATATGGTGTTATTTACACACTTTGATAATAGATTTACTTTGAACTTTGAACTTTGTAAACATATCTCCTTTTTATGTGAAGCAATGTGATATTGATGCTCCCTATCTCATATTCACATCTGTATTACTATATACAGTATACATATTTATAAATGTTGCATCTGGATGCATCTCTAGTCCACAAAACCTTTATTCATGCTTTTTCATTTTAACGTTTTTCCATCATCGTTTCCCCTTGCAATTATACGTCCATGCTAAAAATGCAAAGTCCAGTGGTGCCAATTTTGAGCATGTCGGTTTTTCAGTTCTTAGTCTATGGAGATAGGTTTAGGCTCCAACAAATTCCATCCTGCTTCCCAAACTGAATAAAGTTCTAGTTAATGTAAATTTTTTAAAAATTGGATAAGGTCTAGGAATTTTAAACAAGCACAGATTTATCTCTGCATACTCTGGCCCAAGTGTCTCTGACCTTTATTATATAACGCAAATTTTATACGTATATAAAATTTAGAAGGATTCAGGGAAAAGGATATAAATATTAGGCACTGGGTCACTGAATCAGACAGCCTGGAAAGGGAGAATCTATTTATATAATGTAGGGATTAAATTCCATCAGTCTGGCATCTTTTGGCCCATTTTTTTCCAGCTTGTTTTAACCAGTAGGTCCTTGCTCTTGATATAAGTAACAATCAACTTCCCAACGTTGCAGCCACACATCTGACCAACGCCATCATTCCGGCCCATTGTCACCATCATGTAAGGAGCACCTAAGATCAGAGAAGTTTACATCAATCACCAAGGTCAGGAAAACAAATGACTTATATTATTCAGTTTCTTTTTGATGTTCTATATGCAGAGGCAGCTATGGTAGATCCAGGATGGTTCGAACAAAACCAAGAGTGGGGATGACTGGAAGAATTGGATCAACCATGATTGAATGGCGGAGCACACTCAATGGACCGAATGGCCTACTTCTGCTCCTGTATCTTATGGTCTTAAGAAAGGATGGAAGGTGAGATGGAGTGTTTATGATCCTCAGATCCTGAAATGAGAATTAATGTTGGTGTATTATCTCATATTCTCATGGGACACAGAAGTAGACCATTCTGTCCATTATCTGTGCTGGCTCTCGGAGTTTCCCCCACCAATCTTATTTCCCTGCACATCAACTCTCTCCAGAATTTCCTACTGCCCACTTACACCAGGGCCAATTTCCATTTGGCAATTAATCTGCCAACATCTTACTGAGGTTAGGAAGAAGTCAGTTCATGTGGTCAGAGAGAGCTTAAAGACTCCACATAGATTGCACCAGATGTCAGGTTCAAACTGCTACACCTTCATATCTTCCAGGTCATAAGCTGGTTTTTAGTGAACATCTTCCAGCCAGTGTGTTCTCTGTTGTCAAAATGGTTTTGCAGGGAAAACTGGGTGGCACTGTAGCGTCGCTCTTAGCATAATGCTATTACAGTGCCAGTGACCTGGGTTCAATTCCCACAAGTAAGGAGTTTGTACATTTTCCCCGTGACTGTGTGGGTTTCATCCAGGAGTTCCATTGTCCTCCCTTTCCTACAGATGTTGGAAACCCAAAGCCACACACACAAAATGCTGGAGGAACTCAACAGGTCAGGCAGCATCTGCAGAAATGAATGAACAGTCAACGTTTTGGGCCAAACGTTTTGGGCCAAGTCCTTCTGGGTAGCTCCTCGGTCCCAGATAACGTAGGTTCACCTTGCTCCAGCGCCTTCATTAAAATCTCCTCAGTTTGGATGGTCTGTTTTGCTGCCTTGATACTCAAAATATCACCATGGCCTAACAAGAGCAGTTATTATTATCAAGAGTGGAAACATAGAACATAGAACATAGAATAGTACAGGCCCTTCGGCCCACAATGTTGTGCCAACCCTCAAACCCTGCCTCCCATGTAAACCCCCCACCTTAAATTCCTCCATATACCTGTCTAGTAGTCTCTTAAACTTCACGAGCGTATCTGCCTCTACCACTGACTCAGGCAGTGCAGTCCATGCGCCAACCACTCTCTGAGTAAAAAACCTTCCTCTAATATCCCCCTTGAACTTCCCACCCCTTACCTTAAAGCCATGTCCTCTTGTATTGAGCAGTGGTGCCCTGGGGAAGAGGCGCTGGCTATCCACTGTATCTATTCCTCTTATTATCTTCTACACCTCTATCATGTCTCCTCTCATCCTCCTTCTCTCCAAAGAGTAAAGCCCTAGCTCCCTTAATCTCTGATCATAATCCATACTCTCTAAACCAGGCAGCATCCTAGTAAATCTCCTCTGTACCCTTTCCAATGCTTCCACATCCTTCCTATAGTGAGGCGACCAGAACTGGACACAGTACTCCAAGTGTGGCCTAACCAGAGTTTTACAGAGCTGCATCATTACATCGTGACTCTTAAACTCTGTCCCTCAATTTATGAAAGCTAACACCCCATAAGCTTTCTTAACTACCCTATCTACCTGTGACGCAACTTTCAACAAAGGAAGGGGAAAGAAGCCAGAACATGAGATTTGTGATCATACTCCTTCTCATTTAGTATAATGGGCAGCATGGTAGCCTAGTGGTTAGCACAATGCTTTACAGTAACAACGACCCAGGTTCAATTCCTGCCACTGCCTGTAAGGAGTTTGTACATTCTCCCATATGACTGCGTGGGTTTCCTCTGGGTGCTCTGGTTTCCTTCTGCCATTCAAAGGTGTACCAGTTGGTAGATTAATTGTCTTGGGATTAGGCTGGGTTTAAATCAGGATTTGCTGGGCGGCGTGGCTCAAAGGGCTGGAATATCCTATTCAGCATTGTATCTAGATAACTAAATAAATAAATTTCCAGAGCAAATAATCAATGTCTGTTCATATTTTGCATAGGGAAATTGCTACCCAATTAGCAGCTGTTGAAATAGTGGCTGGTTTTATTAATCCTGAGGCAAATTTATTTCTGAATTAAACCAACTATCTAAGCACAAAAGGGCAATTCAGCCTGAAAGCATCCAGTCTTCCTGTTTTACACCCACATGAGGTAACGTATTTTCACCTCTTCCTTTCCTACTGTATCCAACTATGTTCCTGCCTCAGATCCAGCTGGATTCCTCACTGGTGCTTTTATTCCCTCTTGTTCCATGGTTATCCTTTCTTTTTCTATCTCTGTAAACAAGCATCCTAAACTTTGCCAAAACCATGTGCTCTTCACCCATCATCTCCAGTACTCTCTGACTTAGAATGGCTTGTTAGAGTCACTTCTAATGTTCTTATTCTTATTTATAAATTCCCTCCGTGGCCATGCCCCTCCCTACCTCTACGCTCCTTTTGGCCAGAATACCCTCAGCGGCCACTTTATTAGGTGCACCTGTACATCTGCTCGTTAATGCAAATATTTAATCAGCCAATCTTGTGGCAGCAACTCAGTGCATAAAAGCATGCAGATATGGTCAGGACAAACATCAGAATGGGGAAGAAATGTGACCTAAGTGACTTTGACCGTGGAATGAGTGTTGGTGCCAGATGGGGTTGTTTGAGTATCTTAGAAACAGCTATCTCCTGGGATTTTCACACACATTAGTCTCTCGAGTTTACAGACAATGGTGCGAAAAACAAAAAGCGGTTCAGTGAGTGGCAGTTCTGTGGGTGAAAATGCCTTGATAATGAGAGAGGTCAGAGGAGAATGGCCAGACTGGTTCAAGCTGACAATAACTCAGAAGACCATGCAATGCAACAGTGGTGTGGAGAAGAGCATCTCTGAACCTTGAAGAGGATGGGCTACAGTAGCAGATGACCATGCACATACATTGAGAGGCCATGTGGTTTAATCAGTTTATGCTCCCCTTCCATCTTCCTTCATCTAAAGCAGGGGATCCTAACCTTATTTATGCCATGAACCCATATCATTAACTGAGGCATCCATGGACCCCAGTTTGGGAACTCCTGAACATCTATCAGCAAGCCCCTTCTCCTGTGTATGCGACTTTGAACTCCACGTTCATGCATCCATACTTTTGCCCATCGACTCCGTGTCAGCATGAACCACCCATTGACACTAATCCCATTTTTTATTCTCCCCACATTCCCATCAACTCTCCCCAGATTCTACCATGCACCTATAAACCAGGGCCAATATACTGTGGCCAATTAACTGCACAATCTGCATATGTTTGGGATTTGAGAGGAAACAGGAGCAGCTGGTGAATGAGAACGTAGAGTGAATTTTCAAACTCAGTGCAGGCAGAAGTCAGGAAAGAAAGCATGTCTCTGGCACTGTGAGCCACTTGCCCAGTGTGCACACTATTCTGAAATGCTTCCAAGTTGAATTTCTTGGTGACTGTTACCCTGATGGCCTCTGGTTAAGCTCTTCCCCACAAGTTAAAGCATTACCTCTATATCTAGTCTATCAAAATGTTGTATTATTTCAAAGATGCTTGGCTTTCTTTTATCATACCAGCCCAGTCTGTTCATCTATTCCTGATACATATTCCTTTGTAAACCTTCTTACCTTTTCTGCAACCCCTACATCCTGTGTACAATGTGACAACCAGAATTGTACATGGTCTTCCAAATGTTGTCTAAGGTTCGAATAAACTTTGCGTAAATAATTTCCCCGTACACTCTCACGAGCAATTTTGCCATATAAATGATGCTATATATATGAAAGTTGTTTTAATCTTTTGGAGTTTGTTTCTGACGTATCTACCTGGTTTGTATAGTTCCATAGGTTCGTGTTTAAGGCTGTGGATGATATTTTTCACACACGCAATTGCTTGGAACTCAGCTGTGTAAGCTGATTTATGTTCATTCACATGCGCGCAGTCTCCTATCGCAAAAACGACCTTCGTTCCCCTCACGTTCAAATGTTCATCGACTATTATTGCATCATGTTCAGTGAGGTTACCTTCTGTTGACAGAAAAACAGAGTCATTCAAATCACACCTCTCATAATCCCCATCCTATTGTAAACCTTAACGATTACTAATCAAAGGTGGGGAATGGAGAGTTGGGAAATTTGCTGAGACAGGCACTGTGAATATTCCAAAAAAAATCAGCCAGGCTCCTTTAAACATGCATGATCTAAACTAATACGAGGGGTGATTGATAGGTTAGTGGCCTAAGGTAGAACGAGTCAATTTTAGAAAACCTAGCATATTTATTTTTCAACATAGTCCCCTCCTACATTTACCACTTAGTCCAGCGGTCATGGAGCATATGGATCCCTTCTTTGTAGAAGTCAGCGTCTTGGACCTCCAGAAAGTGGTCCACAGCAGGGGTGATTGATAAGTTCATGGCCTAAGGTAGGAGATGAGTTATTAACTTCAAACTTTCTGCGTAATCACTCAAAGAGTTGAACTGCAGGTGCACGTAACGAGAGCTGTATAACTTATCTCCTTCTACCTTAGGCCACAAACTTATCAATCACCCCTGCTTCGAAAATCTCCCTCTGCATCTCAGTAAGAAGCTATCAGAATCAGAATCTGGTTCAATAACACTGGCACAGGTTGTGAAATTTGTTGTTTTGTGGCAGCACTGCAGTGTAATACATTAAAAATCTATAAATTACAGTAAGAAAGATCAATGTGTGTATACTGTATTATATTTCCTATTGTATTGTAGTGTCTGAATTAAACTGCAGCTGCCATTTCTCTGCCCAGATTGACAAACTGTCTATATCCTGCAGTTATCCTTTGACTACCGTCCTCACTCCATGAACTTTTTTTCCTGTCATTTCAGACTTACTAATCGGACCACATACATTTTCTTCCAAATAATTTCCATGAATTACAAACTACTGAGGTTCCAGCACTGATCCTTGTGGAACACCACTGGTCATGGACCTCCAGTAGGAATAACACCCCTGCACCATTCCCCTCTGTCTTCTATAGCCAAGTTAATTTTGAATCCATCTATCAAGTTTCCATGGATCCCCTTTGCTTTAATCTTCTATCTCAGCCTAACATTAGAGGTGTATAAGATGATAAGAATCATTGATAGATTGGACAGCCAGATACTTTTCCCTAGGGTGTAAATGACCAATATGAGGGGCATAACTTTAAGGTAATTGGAGGAAAGTATAAGGGAATGTCAGAGGATAGGTTTTTTTTACAGAGAGAGTGGTGTGTACATAGGGGTGGACGTAGAGGCAGATACATTAGAGACATTTAAGAGACTGTTAGATAGCACATGGATGATAGAAAAATAGAGGACTATGCAGGAGGAAAATATTAGATTGATTTTGCAGTAGGTTAATCTGTTAGCATAACATTGTGGGCTGAAGGGCCTGTACTGTGCTGTAACATTCTATGTTCTATTAGGGGCCTTGTCGAAAGCTTTATGAAAGCTCATGTATGCAATATCCACTACCCTGCCCTCATGAATTATTTTTGTCACCTCCTCAGAAAACTCAATCAAGTTAGTAAGACGTGACCTCCCCTGCACAAAGCCATGGGGGTGTAGCATTATGATTGTTAGAAAGCAGAAGCAGCTCTTTATCCCATCAATTACAGTATATAATGGCTGCTTTATCGATATAGACAACCCGTTTCAGACCTACTTCTCACATTCCCATGTGTTTCCAATATAACGTGAATGTTAATGTTATCAGTAGCTTCAGACTGAAATGAAAGACAGAGGTGGAACTGCAGCCCCACATACCCTAGCTAATCAGACTTAACAAAGGACACTGTTAGTCTCAATTCCAAGAACACGAATTGTGTAGGGTTATTGGATTGTTTAATTGGTTGGAGAGGGAATAACTTTTGTATCTTTAGATGGAAAATAGAGTCACAAGCCAGACCATTCATTCTCTGTGTCCTCCTCCGTCTTCTCTCGCAAAACTTCCAACCATCTGGGACATCTTGTTTAAATCGAGAATGATCAGACTTGGCCCTTTTGACGAACAATCAGTATCCCTGAGCTTAACTAAGCATCTGAATCTCTTGCAAAAATCTGTTCTTTAGCTAGACTGGTTTGAAAGGAGATGTAACGACCTGAGCCACCATGACCATATTCTTGAATAACAATGATCATATGTCTGTGGGAACACTACCTCACTATTGTTTTATTTCTATTTAATTTAACTATATATATAATATATATATACTGTATATTCCGGAGTATAAGCCGACCCCTCATTTTCAAGGTTAAAAAAGTGACTTTTTCATGTTACCCTTGTATAAGCCGACCCCTTTTGTAGAGGTTTTTAACCTAACCAGAAAAGATCACAAGATCTCGCATGCCGGTACTCAGCTTTGCCGGATCCGGAACCTGGAAATTCTGTGAACCAATACCTGCTAAGAAAACAGGCCTACACATTGTACAGCGTTATAAGCGAATTCTTAATAAATAAATCAGGGAGGGAAATTTTGGATTAGGTCTCCAATGGTAAAGAATCTTCTGGAATGAAACCCCCGTGAAACCATTTAGCGCCCATCGTAATCTCCTTAAAACATAACACGGGATCAGTACGGGTACTCAGTAATGAGTTTGCGACCACCATGTACAAAAGATTAAAACGAATGCTGGAGATATTCCTGTTAACTGATTCTGATTCTTAACTCTAGAAATTCTAAGCTATTATTGTTTGAGGACCAAAAATGGAAATTTAACACCCCAAATTTAATATGTCAAACTTTGGAATTATTCTTAATGAAATTTAAACACACAAAAAGTATACCCGTTTGAATTTGCTGCTATTACATAGAGAAACAATAAAGATTTGACAAAGTTCCCTTTTCAACTTCAGAGCTGCTTAGATCTTGATGGAGTAATTCCTCTCACGTGGTTATGGTATAAAGGCAAATTGCATGCAGCTAAGACTCTTTATTTTAACAGTAATAGCCAATGTTCTCCAGCCTTTATCTAACTACATTCTACTGGAGCAACATTGAGAGTGTCCTGACCAGCTGTATCACTGTCTAGTATGGGAATTATAATGCATCTGAATGCAAGACCCTGCCACGGATTGTGAGGACTACTGAGAGAATCATCGAGATCTCTCTCTCTCCCACCACCCCCCCCCCCCCAATCCAGCACCAGGAGTGTTGCATTTGCAAAGCCCTCAGCATTATCAACGACCCCTCCCATCCATCCCACAGTATCTTTGACCTTCTACCATCAAAGTCCAAAGTAGGTTTATTTATGAAGTACATATATGTCACCATATACTAACCTAAGATTCATTTTTCCTGTGGGCACATTCATCAAATCTACAGAATAGTAACTACAACAGGATTTG
Organism: Mobula birostris; assembly: GCF_030028105.1. Taxonomy (NCBI): domain Eukaryota; kingdom Metazoa; phylum Chordata; class Chondrichthyes; order Myliobatiformes; family Myliobatidae; genus Mobula; species Mobula birostris. The sequence goes on from NC_092387.1 coordinate 62,757,430, forward strand.
ATGAAAGTGCGGAAAACAACAACTGTGCAAATGCAAATATAAATAAATAGCAATAAATAACGAGAACATAGGATAATGAGATAAAGAGTCCTTTAAGTGAGATCATTGGTTGTGGGAACAGTTCAATTATCCCTTTTATTCAAGAGCCTCATGGTTGAGGGGTAGCCACAATATAAGAACAAGTATTGTTAGGCTGGGTAACAGCTTCTACCCCCAGGCTGTGAGACTTATGAACACCCTGCTACCACCCAGTACACGTTCTTTATGACAGCACCAGTAGCATTATAATGTTGTATATTTAACTATATGCTGTTTATGCACGGTATGTCAACTTGTATGTCTACAGAACTATTATCTGTTAATATTGATGTGTTGATTTTATTTTATGTGCTGTATGTGATATATGTACTGTGTTTTGCACTTTGGTCCTGGAGGAATGTTTATTGCTTAGTCGTATACATGTGTATGGTTGAATGACAATAAACTTGAACTTGAAATTTGCAAGTGTAAGTGGAGTATGTATCAAATGAACAGAGATTCAGCACAAACTGTATGACTGAGGTAACATAACACATCATAATTAGAACTTACGGAGTGCTTTGACATATGCAGATGAATTAATCTTTATTCCAGTGCAACAGATAACCATATCTGTTATGATCTCTTGCCCCTTGTTTGTCACCACTTTAATGTCTTTCTGAGCCTTATTCAGAACGAGTTCTGTCAGGTTATTGACTTTATGTCCTTTTGGAAAGAACAAATGGAAAATATGCCATGATTCAGATTAATAATAATAATAAGTTATTTATAGAGCATTTTTCTTATAGGCGATGGTTTCAAAGTGTTCAAAGTGGTTTACAATGGGATGAAGTTCAAACATGAAAATAAAAGACAAAGATATGTTAGTTAAAACCAAAGTTAAATAAATAGGTTTTGAGCTGGTGTTAAAAAGTGTTAACTGAGTCTGCAACTCTTATAGTTTTAGGTAGTGAGTTCCACACTTTAGGAGCCTAGTCCAAAAAAAAGACGTGCCAATTATCTTTTGAGCGAGATAGTTTAAATTTAAGAGACTGGCGGAAGACCTGAGAACTTGAGCAGGATTATGAACTGAAAGCGATTCTGTGATGTATTCCAGTCTCAGACCATTCAGAGCTTTAAAAACCATTTAGAAACTTTAAAAACAATCCAAAAGACACAGGAAGATTGCCAGACAATCATGCTTCTCGTAACCAATTGTCATTTCCTCAAACCAATAAAGATGAAAATTACTGTTGAGATAGGTGGTCTCTCTGCCATTGAGAGGCTGGATAAGGGTCCACAGACATACACTAGGTTGCCACTCTATTAGGTATACCTGTACACCTGCTCGTTAATGTAAATATCTAATCAGCCAATCATGTGCCAGCAACACAATGCATAAAAACATGTAATCATGGTCAGAAGGTTCAGCTGGTTTTCAGACCAAACATCAGAATGGGAAAGTGACTTTGACTGTAGAATGTTTGTTGGTGCCAGACAGGGTGATTTGAGTATCTCAGAAACTGCAGAACTCCTGAAATTTTTGGGCAGAAGAGGCTGTGAAGTTTGCAACAAAAAACATTGAGTGAGCAGCAGTTCTGTGGGTGAAAATGCCTTGTTAATGAGAGATGTCAGAGGAGAATGGCCAGACTGGTTCAAGCTGACAGAAAGATGGCAATGACTCACATAAGCACATGTTACAACAGTGGTGTGCAGAAGAGCATCTCTGAATGCTCAGCATGTCGAACCTTGAAGTGCATGAGCTACAGCAACAGGAGGTCTCTATCATACGCTCAGAGGCCACTTTATTAAGTACAGGAGGTACCGAACACAGAGGCCACTGAGTGTAACTTTGTGTCAGCTCAGATACATATGATAAACGTATCATGCAGAAGCATAAAGCAAAACCTGTATGGTACTCCCAAGAGGGTAGGAAGACTTGGAGACGGAGATCTCCTTCATCCTTGGCTTCTTGTGAATATCTAGTGGTGGCCAGTTTTAAGAGCGGGGTGCCAGTGGGAGAAAGATGGAAACAAAGTCAAAGTCAAAATAATTTTTTTGTCCAAGTACATAGATGTCATAATATTGTACCTTGAGATTCATTTTCTTGCAGGCATTTACAGGAACATAAAGAAATACAATAGAATTTATGAAAAGTATAAATAAAGACTGACAATCAACCAATGTACAAAGAAGACAAATTCTGTAAATAGCAAAATGCTGAGAACATGAGTTGTTGAGTCTTTAAAAGTGAAGTTGTGGAATCAATTCAGAGTTGAGGTCAGTGATGTTCCCTGTGCTGGTTCAGAAGCCTAATGGTTGAGGAGTAATAACTGTTTCTGAACCTGGTGGTGTGGGACCTAAGACTCCTGTACCTCCTGCTGATGGTAGTAGTAAGAAGGGTGAATGGCCTGGATGGTGGATGTCCTTGATAATGGTGACAGTGGTCCTCGTAAATGTGCTTATTCGTTGTTCAATTGAACTCCCTCAAAAAATTCTGCAACAGCAGTTTCATGGGAATCTTTGTTTGATGGGTGGATTGGGAATTTGTAATGGCTGTTTAATGGGATCTGGCACAACTAGACACAACTATAAACAATTTTATAATGGGAATAGTTCGTGAACTCTGAACCTCTGAACTACAGGGCTAAAGTGAAGAAAATGTATTTCCATGTATGCTTTTGTTTCCTCTTAACCATCAATAAATCTTCAAGTTGCACATTCTAAAACCTGTGTTAATCCATTTACTTGGAACATTTATTTTTATTTATTTAGAGACACAGGGTGTAACTAGCTGTTCTGGCCCAATGAGTCACAGCACCCTTTAACCTGCTTATTTAATACTACGCTAATCACAGGTCAATTCGCAATGACCAACTAACCCATACATCTTAGGCTCTGGAGGGAAGCTCACATGGTTCATGGGGAGAATGTACAAATTCCTCACAGACAGCGCTGGGGTTGAACTCAGAACTCCCAGATGCCTCAATCTGAGATAGCATCATGCTAAACTCTACACCGCCATGGCACCCTGCACCCATTACGTGGGCAGATAATAGGCTATATTTCATTAAACCAGGCTCTACACTTCCCTTTAAAGAACAATGATTAACATTTCTCCATTTTATACAGAACTGAAATGGGGATTGATGCTTTTACAGATATAGATAAAGTAAGTGTGATAAAAATAACTAACATTTTTTATTAGATGTTTTCCATAAAGGGAAACACCTAACGGCTAAAGGGATCGGGGGTATGGAGGGAAGGCTGGTACAGGGTTCTGAGTTGGATGATCAGCCATGATCATACTGAATGGCGGTGCAGGCTTGAAGGGCAGAATGGCCTACTCCTGCACCTATTTTCTATGTTTCTTTGTAACACAGGAGAATAGCAGTTAGACTCCTATTGTGTTATCATGTATATTATTATATTCATTCTGTTAGCTGATCTGTTATCTTCAAGGTCCATCGTTAGGGATTCCACCATCCAGAACGTGCCCCCTTCTCGTTGCTACAAACAGGGGTCAGGTACAGGAGCCTGAAGGCACACACTCAATGCATTATCATGTATTGCATTATATTGCTGCCGTGAAGTTAACAAATTTCATAAGGTATGCTGGCAATACGCCGATTCTGATTCAATCTTCCTGGGAAATGACCACATTAACTGTACACTATGCTATTGATTGATATGACATTACCTAAAAGAAGGTGGACCCCTTTATTCACCAGAATTTCTTTTACTCCTCTCCTAACACTGGGTAAAACTTCAGAATCGCCAAGAATATAAGTGGAATGAATTAATGTCACCTGGAAAGAAATATGAATAAGAGAGGGTTAAGTGTGTTAGGCAAACATTGTCCAGTTTAATTTCCTGTACATCATGTTTGTAGTCAACATGTTTAATGAACTTGAAGTGAATTTTCACCTGATAATCAGCAGAACTAGTCAATAAGGCATTCAACACAAAACTATGCAGAGGAAATTAAACACTGAATTTAAGCACATTTGAATTTCAGATTTTATTTTGCTGAGAATACTGCAGGAACTTCAAATCTGAATTAAAATGTTGGAAAGTTACTTGGTCATCTCTTGGGGAAGCTCAGTTTTTATGCAGAGAGCGGTTCAGATCTGGAAGGGTCTTTTGGGGTAATAACCACCACAAGCAGCATTCACAAAATTAAATAAATGTACACAATTTTAACAAGAAAGAACATGATTAGAGCAAAAAAACAAAGTCAATTTTCGTGCAAAGTTATCAAGATGATCATAGTGTTGCTAAACAAGTTCTGTTGGTTGGTTCAGAACTGAATGGTTGAAAGGGAAGTAGCAATTCTTGAGCCTAGTGGTGTGGAATGACAGGCTTCTATATCTCCTGCCCAAAATCAGCTGGTTCTTAGCAATAGAAACGGATTAAAGGGTGAATTTTAGCTAAGACGAGGCAAGGGGGCTCCAGGTAGTAGGAGTAGGATTCTGTATCAGCAACAGGACTCAATGCCTGCAAGAGATGACTAAAATAACCATATGGAAACCAGAATTAGTCACCTGAAGCAGCAGGCAGCTTCTCCAGAAACAGTGGCTAATCACAAAATAGAATAAATCCTGTTTTAAAGTCATAACATGGACCATATGGCAAAGTGAAATCTGAGATCATTGTTGTTGACAACTTCTGGTCTGGAGCTATAAAGGCTAAAAATGTTTTCATTTGGCAGGCCTGGAATTCTCCACTGTTGCTGCTGTCTACACCAGCCCTCCTGGGCTGATCATGTGAGCTGGACAAAATCCATCGGGGTGCCACAGACTGCTACGAGGTTTGGGAATTAAAATCATTCTCTTTGGGTTATTAATTTAAAACTGCTGATAAAATTCTCCAAGAATTAAAAAAAATTGTTCATTAATTTGTATTTTAGAACATTCAAAATAACTTAGAAAGAAATTTATAACTTTGTTCTTTCGTTAGGTTTTTCATTTAATTTCTGCAGATTTTTCCGCTTGCTTTGAGTGTTTCAGAGGGAGTATTTGAAGGATTTAAATATTTAGTTGTTCTGTGTTTGTGGTTATGATTTCATTGGCTGTTGAGCCTTTCACTAACTTTATGGTCAGGGCTCATATTTCCCAGTACATGTGATATTGCGCGTGATACAGAGGACTGATTGCCCACAGAGCTTCACCATTGAAAATCAATAAAATTACTCGAGTCTGCACTTTTATAACTAAGAACAGCAGTGAGCTGAGGGTATTTGCTGCCGACTGCAAATTTCACACATGAGTTTCATTTGCTGGATGCAATTAGAGAACAAGTGCATTTAAAATCTGCATCAGTGTTTACTCAGTGTCAGGTGTCTATAAGACAAGTACACCTGGGTGCTATGGTTGTGTAGCGATTAGCGCAACACTTTTATGGCTCGGGCTGTTGGTGCTCGGAGTTCAATTCCGCTGCCATCTGTAAGGACTTTGCATGTTCTTCCCGTGATTGCATGGGTTTCCTCCGGGTGCTCCGGTTTCCAACCACAAACCAAAGACATACCAGTTATAGGTTAATTGGTCATTGTAAATTGTCCTGTGATCAGGCTAGAGTTAAGTAGGTGGGTTGCTGGAAGTACGTGTCTTTCAGGCAATTTAGTAGGATATCAGAACCTCTGTCCTGATAAGCTGTAGTCACCCCATATAAACAGAAAACAAGTTAACAAAGAGACTCTTTTGTCATGGAGTCATAGAGCACTACCTCACAGAAGCAGGCCCTTCAGCCTTTGCAGTTCATGCTGTCCCAATCTTCTACCTAGACAAACCTACCTGCAACTGGACTGCATCTCTCTATACACCTCTCATCCATGTACCTATCCAAACTTCTCTTAAATATTACAATTGAAGCCACATCTACCACTTCTGCTGGCAGCTCATTCTACACTCACACCACCCACTGAGTGAAGATGTTCCCTCAGGTTCCCCTTGAATATATTGCTTTTCACTCTAAGTCTATGACCTCTAGTTCTCTCACCCAATATTCACTTTCCAAAGGGTCACAGTTGTTGGTGATAAAGTTAACCTTTTAACAAATATTCTTTTGCTGTAAACAAGAACCAGTCTCCAGTTCTTGATATAAATTGCAAGCGGTAATCTGTTTGAAGTTGAACTTGGAACTTGTTAGCATGTTCTTCTAATTTGTAAGAATTGTACCAGTGTTTGCAAATACTTTGTAGTTTGTAAATCTCTTGTCATTTGGAAATATTTCATAAATTAGACATTCTCTGTGGGTGTTATATATGTATTAAGAACTATTTGTCTAAAGTTAACTGTATATCATTAAAAATAAAATAAACTGTTTTAAAACGACTTCCTTAGCTGGAAGTATCTCCACTTTGTTTTGGGGTGGGACCTATGACTCAAGCAGTGGGTTGGCAGCTAAAACTTTGCCTCAGAGACTACACAGGGAAGTAAGCTGGTCCTTGAAGAGTAGGGAGATACAGTATAACCTCCCTATAATGAGAGCGCACCTCTTGAAGTCCAACCTTGTGAGAGGTGGAAACGGGTAAGGCTGGTCAAGAGGCTCTGGTAAAGCTGTATAGGCCAATCCCCTGTACAGGGGATACAATGGATCACAGAAACATTGAGAACTCCAACCATACGATCAACTCTGGACAATGGAGACAGGAGGTCATCAATGATTTATGCTCCACTGGGAACTGAGGGCCCAAGAGGAAGAAGAAGAAGATGAAGAATAGTGAGGGTATTGGTAAATATCTATATTGGGCAGGGCTTAAAATCTTCATTTGTGTTTCAGGCTTTGCGGCCAGGGAACCCAATATCATTACAATATGAGGGATAAAGCCTACATGCATTCACCTTATCTATAACCCTGATAACTTTGTTTACCTCTGTAAGATCTCCCGTGCTCCAGGGAAGAAACTCCTGACCTATTCAATCTTTCCCTATAACTCAGTCCATGATGGAACTGGCAGAGTCTGCGGCCGTCTGCGGCCTCTTTTGATCTTGTGCGTTGGAGCCTCCATTCCAGGCAGTGATACAACCGGTCAGAATACTCTCCAAAGTTCAAAGTTCAAAGTAAATATATTATCAATGTTCATATATATCACCATATATAACTCAAAGATTCATTTTCTTGTGGGCATATGCAACAAATCTATAGAATAATAACTATAACAGGATCCGTGAAAGACTTGCCCAACTAGGGTGTTCAACCAGAGTGCAGCTGACAACAACTGTTCAAATGCAAAAGAAGAAGCAATAATAATAATAAATAAATATGCAATAAATATCAAGAACATGAGATGAAGAGTTCTTGAAAGTGAGTCCATGGTTGTGAGAATGATGAGGCAAGTGAAGTTGAGTGAATTTATCTCCTTTGGTTCAAGAGCCTGATAGGTGAGGGGCAGTAATTGTTCCTGAACCTGGTGGTGCTAGTCCTGAGGCTCTTGTACCTTCTTCCTGATGGTAGCAGTGAGAAGAGAGCATGTCCTGGGAGGTAGGGCACATCTATTTGCTGGAGTCTTTGGCAGTATATGCCAAATCCCGTCCAACTGCTGATGAAGTACAGCCGCTGGTATGCCTTCTTCTGGAATACTTTGAATTTCAGATGTTCTGCTGTAGTTTAATTAATGCTATTGTTCTCTATGTCAGTAATGCAAACACCTGAGGACTCATATATGATGGCTGAGGTCCAGGGGTGCAGTGCTAGCCGGAGCGCACCGGAGAGCGTCCGGCACACCTTTATGGAAAAAGCTGAAATAAACAAGCTAATTAATTAGGTGCCGCCCAGGGTGATTTGAGTATCTCAGAAACTGCTGATTTCCTGGGATTTTTACGCCCAACAGACTCTGGAGTTTACAAAGAATGGTGCCACAAACAAAAAAGCATCCAGCGAGATGTTTTCGCTCACAGAACAGCCACTAGCTGGATTTTTTTTTGCTTTTGGGACCATTCTTTGTAAACTCCAGAGTCTGTTGTGCGTAAGAATCCCAGGAGATCAGCAGTTTCTGAGATACTCAAATCACCCTGGGCGACACCTAATTAATTAATTCTGCTCCTATGTTTTATGATCTTATGACCTACACTCATTCTACTTCTGGTGTTCCCACAACCAAAAATCTCATGTTAAAGACCCTTCATCTTGTTATTTCATGCTCTCATTATTTATTGCTATTTATTTATATTTGCAGTTGCACGGTTTCTAGTCCATTGATTCTGTTCTATAGATTTGGTAAGTATGCCTGTGGGAAAATGAATCTTAGGATTGTATGTGGTGAATTGTATGTACTCTGATAGTAAATTTTACTTTGAACTTTGAACTTTGAAACAGGGAACCAGGTATGTGAAATTCGGGGAAGGGAAAGCAAATGTATCGCTCCTTGTTAGACAAACAAGGATCAAAGTTTAAACCTGATGATAAACACAAGAGTTTCTGCAGATCACACAGTATTTATGGAGGGGAGTAAGTGTTGTGTATTTGACATTTCAATAATATTTGAATAGACTTGCATATATATTGTTCAATTAAGTATTCTTGTTTGTTTAAATAATTCATTACAGGTTATATGTAAAAATATGTTAATTGCATGCATCTTCACACTACCACGTGATACGTGCGCACCTTGCTCAAAGTAAACTCAGTTATACCCGTATTTTCGGACTCCCATCTTCATTTGAATTAATTAAATGTTTTGAAGTTACAAAACATAACAGTAAACAGTCGATGTTTCGCACCAAGAATGTTCATCAAAACTAGAAAAGGCTCATGAAAGCCTTTGTTCAGGGTGTTTCTCTCTGTACTGAGGCAGAGAGAGAGAGGAAGGGAAAGGGTTGATCTAAAATATAAATGTCACTGTGGGCAGCACCCTTTAAATTAGGACAGACAAAAGTACCAAATTTCGACTGAAGTATCTACCACTGCTTACTGGGCAGCAGGTCATCAAACAGAAAACATATTTGAAACTTCTGTTCATTGCCAAATTACCTCTTTTTTGGGGTAGTCGGTTTTGATCTCCGCTGCCAATTCTACACCGGCAAGCCCGCCTCCAACTACAACAATTGTGTCAGCTTTCTGAATCTATATGGAACAACAAAAAGAATGGATTGGGTTCATATAGTGCCTTTCACAACCTTGGTTGTCCGGTTAAATACAGTCTCTGTGGCCAATTAAATACAGTCTCTATATTAATGAAAGAAATACAACAACCAGGTAGCATAAATATTAATGTGATTACTAATAGATCGTCTCTTTTTTACTGATGGTAGTTTAGAGAGACATAATGGCTGAGACACCTCTGCTTTTGCCTGAATATCAGGCAAGGAAACAGAAGAAGTTTCTGTTTAATGCCTGACCCAATAACAGCTCTCCTTCAATACTGGAAAGGACCACCAGCCTGAGTAAAAAACCCAGTTGAGTCAGACAGTCATGGAGCATTACAGCATAGAAACAGGTCCTTTAGTCTGTGCCAAAGTGTCATTCTGTCTAGGCCTTTTGACCCACTCCTGAACCATAGTTCTCCATACCCCTCCTATCCACGTACTTACCCAAACATCTCTTACATGTTGAAATCAAACCTGCATCCACCAATTCTACTGGCAGCTTGTTCCAAACTTGCACGACCTTCTGAGCAAGGTTCCCCTTAAATACTTCACCTTTGACACTTAGTCTGTGACCTAGTCTCACCCAACCTCAGTGGAAAAAGCCTGTTTGCATTTATCCTATCTCTATCCCTCAAATAATTTTGTATACCTCTATCAAATCTCCCCTCCTTTTCCTGTGTACCGTGGTAATAAAGTCCTAACCTATTCAGAACCTTCCTTATAAATATGTGAGGTTTGAGCCCATAAATGTCTGATTCTGACGCCAAACTGCCATCATAGCAATGTAGAAAATATTTGGCTTATCAGACCCATGTCATCTCCAGAAAATTAAGTCCCAATATCCCATTTCAGTCCTCTCCTTATTTCCCAGTAACCTTTGACTTAGATACACAATGTAACAGAGTAGATAATCAGCAATACATAAAACAGGACAAGAATAACCAAAGAGCTTTTATTAAGAACTGAATTCAATGAAACTGTTGCGTGAATCACACATTACATATATTAAGCACAGCAGGGAACTACCTTGCCTATTTTATGCCCATACTTCATATATTATCACCCCATTACAAGTTGAATTTAAACCAGCCAATTATGAAAATATATTTTTAATGTTTTTTTCTGTTTCAGAGGCTGTTTAGTGTAAATTAGGACTGTAATGTTAGCTTTGTTAAGTTATTTAGACCATAAATATAGGAGAAGAATTAGGCCATTTGGCCCATTGAGTTTGCTCCACCTTTTCATCATTGCTGATCCATTTCCCCTGTCAGCTCCAATCTCCTGCCTTCTCCCCATATCCCTTCATCACTAATCAAGGATCTATCGACCTCTGCCTTAGATATACCTAATGACTTGGCCTCCGCAGCTGCCTGTGGCAACGAATTCCACAGATTTACCGCTCTCTGGCTAAAGAAATTCTTCCTCATCTCTGTTCTAAAAGGATGCCCCTCTATTCTGAGGCTGTGCTCTCTGGTCTTAGACTCTCCCACCATAGGAAACATCCTCTCTACATCCACTCTATTGAGGCCTTTCAACATTTGATAGGTTTCAATAAGGTCACCCCTCATTCTCCTGAATTCCAGTGAGTACAAGCCTAGAACTATCAAATGCTCCTCATATGACAAACCTTTCAATTAAGTTATTTGGGGCAAAGAAACAATTAATTATGGATTGGTTTGGCAACTGCTCTGCCTGAGATGGCAATAAACTGCAGGGGGATGTGGACTCAACTCAGAACATCACAGAAACCAGTCTCCACTCCATGGACTCTGTCTACACTTCCCATCACCTCAGTAAACAAGCCAACATAATTAAAGACCTCACCTTTACTCTTCTCTCCTTTACCCTGATATGAAAGCCTGTGAACATGTCCCACCAGGCTCAAGGACAGCTTCTGTCTCGCTTTTATAAGACAATTGAACAGTCCCCTACTAAGATGGATTTTGACCTCATAATCTACCTTGTCATGGCCTTGCACCTAATCATCTGCCTGCACTGTTCTTGCTCTGTAACTGTTACACTTTATTCTGCATTCTTTTATTGTTTTTCCCTGTACTACCTCAATGCACTGATGTGACGAAATGATTTGAATGCATGATACACAAAACAATTATTTGATTGTACCTCAGTACATGTGACAATATAAACCAATTTATAAAATTGCATTTTGAATTCAAGTAGATTTAAGTCAGAGTACTAATTTTCTAATTTTGCAGAGACAGATTCACCTGAGGAGAATGCTTCAAAACAAATCATTCCACCAAAACGTGGTCAGATGAGATGCATATGCCATCAGCCAAATGAAATTGACTCAAGATACAACCAAATTAATTCTCAAATTGTTAGAGAATTTGGCAGTGAAAATACCCAAATATCAGTTGTGTCTTGGTGAGAACAGAAGGAATTAATCTCTTAGAAAGTTCAGTGAATGGGACTATTGACAATAAAAACCGGCCTGTGTAAAGATTCTATAGCCAGTATAAGATGGTGCTGGCAAGTGACAACTCATTGTGTGCAGGAACTCTTCAAGTATTCTCATTCAGGATTACTGCTGTTGGAACCTACGGCCACAATCATGGGTATTTCAGTAAGCAGGAATGTTTTAAGGCATTTAATATTGATTCTCAAAATCGGCAGTCTCTGGACTACAGATTCAATTTGAAAGTGTGGTTGTCCCTTTAAGAAAAACAAAACATATATATTAGTGATAAATGCAAATTTACACCATCAAGGACGTCTTCAAAAGGTGGCATCCATCATTAAGACCCACACCACCTAGGACATGCCCTGGTCTCATTACTATCATCAGGGAGGAGGTTCTGGAGCCTGAAGGCACATACTCAACATTTTAGGAACAGCTTCTTCCCTTCTACCATCAGATTTCTAAATGGACATTAAACCATGAACATGACCTAACCATTTTTGCACTACTTATTAATTTTTTTAATATACTGATTTCAAGTGCAAATTTATTGTCATCTGACTGTACAACCAAACAAAGCAATATTCCTCTGGACCATGGTGCACCCACAAAACATGTATCACACAGAGCACACGAACCAAAATATTACCACAAATAAGTTAATAAAATATCATTCAAAGTGCATGTAGTACGCTGCATGGGTACTTTTTCCAAACAACAAATTTCACGACATATGTCAGTGATAATAAACGTGATTCAAATATATTCCTTCCTGTGGGGTGACAGTGGAATGGAAGGCAAAGGGTAGATTAGAATGCACACCAGATCAACTGCTAGCCTACACATACAGTAGGTATTACCTCCTTTACCAAGTCTTCGTACATCTGGATGGCAGTCTCTCTACTAACTGGTTCAATTAACTTCCCAGGAAAGGGACCTGTACTTCCAGTTGCCAGAATAAGGTACGAATAATGTATGACCTTCAAAACACAAGAAAAGGCAATGTGTTCGTGAGGATTAAAATTCTAAAATGTGCAACAATTAGCTTAAAATTCAAATATATATTTGACCTAGTTCCTTATTAAGGAGTCAGAAATATATGTTTTTTATTTACCTCTCCATTTTCCATGATGACATCTTGGTCTTTCAGATCAATATCACTGACTTTGCCTTGTTTGTAGTTCGCTTTGAATGTCGGATCATATGATATGAATGTTTTCTTGGCAAATCCTAATTAAAAATATGTACGACAGCAAGTGGTATGAAAATATTAGCAACATGAGGTACTGGAAGGAAAGGTATATAACCCATCAAAATTATCCCAGCACAAGTACAGCTCACAAAAACTAAGCCATTGAGCATAAAGGACAGGCAGTTGAGCTAACATCAGAGATGGTCATTGCCGAGGACTTGTGTGATGTGACTGTTACCCATCACTTATTTGCCCAAGCTGGAATATTGTGTAGGACCTGCCACATGTTGTCATGGTTCTTACTACAAAGGATGTGCTGACATTGGAGACGGTTCGAAGGACGTTCATGAAAATGATTCCGCGATTGAAAGACTGCTCATGTGAAGAGTGTTGGCTATCTCTGGGCTTGAATTCACTGGAATTCAGAAGAATGAGAGGTGACCTCATTGAAACCTATTGAATGTTGAAAGGCCTCGATAAAATCGATGTGGAGAGGATGTTTCCAATGGTGGGGGGGGGGGGTCCAAGACCGGAGGATGCAGCATCGGAATAGAGGAGCATCCTTTTAAAGTGGAGATGAGGAGGAATTTCTTTAGCCAGAGAATGGTAAATCTGTGGAATTCATTGACAATGGCAGCTGTGGAGGCCAAGTCATTGGGTATATTTAAGGCAGAGGTTGATAGATTCTTGATTAGTCAGGGCATGAAGGAATACGGGGAGAAGGGAGGAGATTAGGGCTGAGAGGGAAAATGGATCAGCCATGGTGAAATGCAGAGTAGACTTGATGGGCTAAATTGCCTAATTCTGCTCCTATGTTTTATGGTCTTATGGTCTGAGGGCCTTGGCAAAACCACACCTGGAGTACTGTGCATAGCATTGACCCACTTACATCAAACATTCTGTAGACAGAAGCAGATGCGATTGTGGCTTTTAGGAGGCTTTTAGATAGAGACATGAATAGGCAGGGAATGGTGGGAAAGGGATAATATGTAGGCAGAGGAGTTTGATCTGGTATCATGTTCAGCACAGACATCATGAGGAGGCTAAATGCAGATTGGTGTGTCAACACCTCAGCAGTCTGTGTGTGTTGGTCAAGATTTCCAGCATCTTTGAATCTCATGTGCTGAAGGTAGATCAGTTATGTTCTTACTGAGGGCAGAGCAGGTACAAGGAACCAAATACACTACTATATACCAAATAACTTGGAAGACAAGACTAGGCATCCCATTCACCATTAACCTACAGGCCATGTCCATCAGACCTTAACCTATAGGAGCGGAATTAGGCCATTTGACCCATCGTCTGCTCTACCATTTCATCATGGCTGATCCATTTCTCTCTCAGCCCCAATTTCATGCATTCTCTTTTTAACCCTTCATGCCTTGACTAATCAAGAAGCTATCAACCTCTGCCTTAAATATACTCAATGACTTGGCCTCCACAGCTGCCTGTGGCAATGAATTCCACAGATTCACCACTCTCTGGCTAAAGGAATTCCTCTTTATATCCGTTCAAAATGGACAACCATCTATTCTGAGGTTGTATCCTCTGGTCTGGACTCTCTCACCATAGGAAACATCCTCTCCTCATCTGAGGCCTTTCGACATTCGATAGGTTTCAATTAGGTCACCCCTCATTCTTCTGAATTTCAGGGATTACAAGTCTAGAAAATCTATCAGTCCTCATATGGTAGCCCTTTCGTTTCTGGAATTATTCTTGTGAACCTCCTCTGAACCCTCTCCAATGTCAGCACTTGGGCTATATATATATATAGTGACTGTATTTTTTTTTCACTGTTAATGTAACTATATATGCTATGTGCTGTGTGCTGTTAGTACTGTGTTTTGCACCTTGGCCCCAGAAGTACACTGTTTCATTTTGCTACATTCACATAGGGTTGAATGACAATTAAACATGACCTCGAACTACTCCAGTTCCTATTCAATTTATTTTTATTTATTTGTTCCTTATGTTCTTCTTCCTATGAATTCTCTAGGGAATTCCAAATAGAATTGAACATTTTCATTTCTGGACTCAGGATGGAGGAAGGTTATTGGTGCATCAGCTGAAGAAGATGAGGCTTAGGACTGAGGAATTCCTAAGCAGTGTCCTAGGGCTGAGGTTTGTGATTTCAACAATGACAGCTACTGAAACCATCTTCCTTATGTATATTCCACTCCTGTCAGTGGAAGATTTCCTTTTGCTGCCCAGTGAGTTTGACTTGTCACATCCAATCAAATTCTGTGTTGGTATCAAGGACAATCACCCTCACATCCAATCAAATTCTGTGTTGATATCAAGGACAATCACCCTCACATCCAACCAAATTCTGTGTTGATATCAAGGAGAATCACACTCACCTCACCTCTGGAATTCAGCTACTTGCTAGAATGTTCACCTTCAGACCCGTTAGGACTTTGATGGATATTTGGACCAATGCTTTGATGAGATCTCTGATGAGTCATAACTCCAACTGGGCATTAACCCGACATAACTAAAGCCAATGAATCTACCATAAGTGGTTTCATAGCCCCAAGTAACAGTATGACTCACAGTAAGATGGCAATAATGAGTTAAGATTTTTGTAAACACAAGAGATTCTGCAAATGCTGGAAATCCAGAGTAACACATACAAAATTCTCGAAGAACTCAGCAGGTCATGTATACTGAGTTCATGTTTTGAGCTAAGACCCTTCATCATGTCTGGTGAACCTCAGGACCTTTATTAGGACCTTTCCTTAGAGATTTCCTCTAGTATTTTGTATGTTTTTTTGTGTGTTTTGCAGTTTATGATGATGTAGCCTTAACCATAACAAAGCAATTAATGCTGAAATTTCAGAACCCTTATTCTCCTCCAGTTTACCTTCCTGTACCGATGCTCTGAGAGCTCCCATGTTGTGGTGGAAGGCATACTTTATGTCAATTAGTGTGTAAGGGATCCTGTAGTTTGACAATTGTTTTGCTGCAGCGATCCCTCCAAATCCACCACCAACGATGACAACATGGTCATTGGTTCCGACGGTTAATTTCCCTCCCATTGTGTCTCTATTCAAAGGAGAGAAAGTGGAAGGATAAAATATAAATTCAAGTCTTGCATTTATTGGGCAATTTCACAGCCTCAGTAGATTGTGAACAATTTAGAGCCAATCAAACAGTAAAATATTAAGCAGGACAGTCAAATAAAAGCAGAATCAATCAGCAGGTCAGAAGAACCTGTGGGAATGCTAACAGAGTTGTTGTCTTGGGTTGGCCATCATTCATCAGAATTTCTATATCAGAACTACCTCCTGTAATTTCATATCTCTTTCCTAGTTTCCTCAAAATGTCTACATCAGAACTCCCTGCTATAGTGTCATATCTCCTTCCAAGTGTCAAAGAACAAAGCTGCTCCACCTGTAACAGATTGGAGTTCAGAGACCAACCAGGTCTCATCACTTATGAAACGCAGCAGCATTATACTGTTCAATTTTGAACTTGTGTTGTAAGTGCATATTATGCAAAATGTCAGTTTTTTGGAATATATTTTATTATTTTTTAATTTCTTTGTGGTCATCATCATTATGTGTCGTGTCATATGATGTGGGCAATCAGGGTCTATGACCATGCTTGCTCATAGCAAATTTTTCCACAGAAGTAGTTTGCCATTGCCTTTTTCACAAGATGGATGACCCCAGCCATGATTAATACTCTTCAGGGGTTGTCTGCCTGCAGTCAGTGGTCGCATAACCAGGACTTGAGATATGCGTCAGCTGCTCATATGGCCATCCGCTTCCTGTTCCCGTGGCTTCACGTGATGGGGGGGAGGGGGCACACCTAAGCAGGTGCTACGCCTTGATCAAGGGTGACCAGTCTAGAGAAAAGAAGAAGCCCCTTACACCTCTCTGGTAGCCATGTATCACCACCCCACCACCAATTTTGCGGTAATGTTATTTTATGTGTCATGTGTGAGACAAGTGTACTGTGTTGTGCACCTTGTGCTGTTTTGTTTGGCAGTATATATGTATACAGTTGAATGACAATAAACTTAAACTTGAAACTGGGAATGCAACATCTCAAATGTGCCAAATGTGAGACCACAAATATGTGTAATATTTCAACACTTTTATTGCGAGAATAAAAGGCAAAGTGTAAACTATTTCCACTTGCAGGGGGAGTAATCATCAAAGCAGCTGAAGGGATGATGTAATGACTAAGCATTCATTTTTCAGGAAGATCACCAACAGCTTCCCCAGAACATTTCCAAGTTTGTGGATCGGATAATGATCTGAACTCACAAGCCAGGAATAACTTCTGTAATGTGGAAAAAGAAGCAGTAGGTGGAACTTCAATGCAGTTTTATAAGGTTTAGTTCAGTGGGGGCTCAACAGCAGATACTAGCCATCAATCACTATCTCCTCCAAAACAGGAAGCTGTGACTCCAAAACCCTCACCAAACACAAGTGCATGAAAACCTACTGTAGACTGACACTCTACTGCAGCACCATTACAAAGGTGAGAGCTAGGCTGCAGTCTAAGATGCCATGATACCACTTTGTGCAACAATTAGGGTGGGAGATGGAGGTAAATCTGTGGAATTCATTGCCAGAGATGATTGTGGAGAACAAATTATAGGGTATGTTTGGAGCAGATGTTGATAGATTCTTGATTAGTCAGGGTGTCATAGGTTGTGGTGAGAAGGCAGGAGAATGGCGTTGAGTGGGATAATAGATCAACCGTGATCAAATGCCTGGCCAATATTTATTCCTCAACTAACAGTACTGAAACCAGGTTTTCTGTATTTTCTTACTTATTATTACATTGAGGATCTGACCATGACTGACCAGCCTGGTGTTTATCACCCGTCCCTGATTGCCCTTGAGAAGAATTGCCTTCTCGAACTGCTTCAGTCCTTGTGGTTTCAGTGCTGTTGGGTGGGAAGTTGCATGGTTTGGACCTAGCGATCGTAAACCAGCAGTGATATGTATTCAAGTCAAGATGGTGTGTAAGTTGGAGGAAAGCCTGTAGCTGGTGGCGTTTATATGTATCTGAATCTCTTGTCTGTCTTGATATTAAGGGCTGTTGGTTTGCTATTATCGGAATTGCCAAACAGAGTAATTGCCAAACAAAGTATTTGTTAGATGGAACATGCTCCAACCACAGTGTATCAGTAGAAAAGGGAGTTAATGCTCTGGGTGGGCTGCAGTGGGGTTAGTAGGTAAGTGGACTACTTGGTTTTGGATGGTGTCTATTTTACTATTTACGTGTGGTTGGAAGCAAGTGGATATCACTCCAACTGAGTCATTCACCATGGGTTATCCACCCTCAGATGCTGGAATCTGAAACAAAACCATAAATGCTGAAAGGACTCAGCCAGTCAAGCAGCATCTGCGGAAGAAATACCAGTGAATGTTTTGGGTCAGCAGCCCTTCCCGAATTCTGAGGAAGGGTCACTGAGGTGGGAAATTGACTGTGTTCTCCATCCACAAATGCTGTCTTTCTGGCTGAGTACTTCCAGCATTTCTGATTTTATCTATTCTCATACCTGCTCTTGGGGCCACAGTGATGATGTGACTGTGCATTTGATATTCTGGTCAATGCTGGTGCTTAGTATGTCAATGGTGATGATCTGGTGTTGGTACTGCCGTTGAATTTCATGATGGGTAGATAGCTCTTAAAGTTAATCAGTGCCTGATGTTTGAGTCCTATGGACTCACTTTCAAGGACTCTACAACTCATGTTCTCATTATTATTTATGCATTTATTTATTTGACTATTCATTTTTTTTGTATTTGCACAGTTTGTCTTTTGCACACTGGTTGCTTGTCAGTCTTTCTTTGTGTCTAGTTTTTGATTGATTCTATTGTATTTCTTTGTTCTGCTGTGAATGCCTAGAAGCAAATGAATCTCAAGGTAGTATATGGTGACATATGCATACTTTGGTAATAAATTTACTGTGAACTTTGAACTTTGTGGCATGAATCTTATTTGCCATTTCTCAGCTTGCGACTGAATGTCATCTAGGACTTGCTCCCTAAGGGCAAGGAGATACAGGAGTCTACAGGTGCCGGAATCTAGGGCAACAAGCTATTTGCTGGATGGCTTAGATTGAGCAGCATTTCTGGTAGAAAAAGAATTGCTGATATTTCAGGTCAAGCCCTGCATCCAGCCTGAGGAGTTCAGAATAGAATTAAACATTATACAATTGTCATCAAACAAATGGAGGGAAGGAACACTCTCCACTTGACCGGATGAGTGGCATGAACACTTAAGACCCATGCTGGACAACACCATGATGCCTCAGCCAATTTGAATATAGTAAGGACCCAGTTTATGAGTTTGCTGTGTGCAAATTGGCTGCAGAATTTCCTTATCAGAACACTGACTACATGAGCAACACAAAATGCTGGAGGATCTCAGCAAGCGGCGGGTGTCTTAGACGGGAATAGGCACAATAGCATTTCAGTTAGTGTAATGCTGTTACAGTGCCAGTGATCAGAAAATCAGAGTTCAGTTCCTGCTGCTGGCTGTAAAAAGTTTGTGTATTCTCCTAATGACCATGTGAGTTTTCTCTAGGTGCTCCAGTTTCCTCCCACATTCCAAAGGCAGACTGGTTAGGGTTAGCAGGTCGTGGGCATGCTATGTTGTCACTGGAAGCATGGCAAAACTTGTGGGCTGCCCCCAGCACATCCTTAACTATGTAACAGTTTCTTCCCTCAAGCCACCAGACTCCTCAATACCCAGAGCCTGGCTTGACACCAACCTGCTATACCCTCTACTCTGCCTACTGTCTTTTTTATTATTTATTATTTATTGTAGTGCCTGCACTGTTTTGTGTGCTTTATGCAGTCCTGGATAGGTCTGTAGTCCAGTGTAGTTTTTGTGTTTTTTCTTAAGTAGTTCAGTGTAGTTTTTGTATTGTTTCATGTTGTACCATGGTCCTGAAAAACGTTGCCTCATTTTCACTGTGTTCTGTACCAGCAGTTATGGTTGAAACGACAACAGAAGTGACTTGACTTGATCCAAACAACACATTTCACTGTATGTTTCAATGTTTCAATTTACATGTGATAATTAAAGCTAATCTTTAAAATCTTTAAAGCACTCAGACCAAGCTGCTCCAGCGGGACTGGCAAGAAGGGGGTGAGAAGTAGAATGAACAGGTGAACACTGACCACATGTACTGATTTCCAATGGTTGGGAGGGTTTATCCATGTTGGACTGGGCCATATACATTACTTCTTTGTAGGATTTTCTGCTGAAGGGCATTGGTGTTTCCATACCAGGCTCTGATGCAGCTCATCAATATACACTCCACCACACATTTATAGAAGTTTGTCAAAGTTTCAGATGTCATGCTGAATCTTTGCAAACTACTGAAGAAGTAGAGGCACTGTCGTGCTTTCTTCGTAATGGCAATTACGTGCTGGGCCCAGGACAGGTCCTCTGAAATGATAAACACTGAGGAATTTAAAGTTGCTGACCCTCTCCACCTCTAATAGCCCGATGAGTGTCCTTCTCCTGTAGTCAATAATCAGTTCCTTCGCCTTGCTGACCATTGAGTAAAAGGTTGTTGTTGTGCCTCCATTCAGCCAGAATTTCAATCTCCCTCTTCTTTGCAAATCATCGCCACCTTTGATTCGGCCAATGACAGTGGTGTTGTCAGCAACATAAAAATGGCATTGGAGCTGTGTCTAGACACACAGTCATAAGTGTAAAGTAAGTAGAGCAGGGGGCTAAGCACACAGCCTTGTGGTGCACCTGTGCTGATGGAGATTGTGGAGGAGATGTTGTTGCCAATCTGAATTGACTAGGATGTGCAAGTGAGGAAATTGAGGATCCAATTGCACAAGGGGGTATAGAGCCCAAGGTCCCGGAGCTTATTGATCAGTTTTGAGGGTGTGATAGTATTGAATGCCGAGCTGTAATTGATAAAGAGCATCTTTATTGTCCAGATGTTCCAGGGATGAGTGAAGGGCCAGCGAAATGGCATTTGCTGTTGACCTGTTGTGCTGTTAGGTAAACTGGAATGGATCCAAGTCGCTTCTCAGGCAGGAGTTGATATATTTCATCACCAAACTCTCAAAACATTTCATCACTGTGGAATTAAGTGATGCTGCATGATAGGCATTGAGGCAGGTTTCCACATTTCCCACCATTTATGCTGCTATAAACTATTTGATCAACTGGTTTTACTGGCTTTAACCTGGACTAACCTCATATTTACACTAGCCACAAAGGTATCACAATTATGAATGTTGCTGACTCATTTTAGTGATTTTTTTTTCGAGATACAGCACGGTAACAGGCCTTTCCAGTCCAACGAGTTAATCTACTAACCCGTACGTCTTTGGGATGTGGGAGGAAACTGGAGCACCCGGAGGAAACCCATGTGGTCACAGGGAGAATGTACAAACTCCTTACAACCCATGGCGGGAATTGAACCCAGGTTACTGGCACTGTTACAGCATTATGTTAACAGCTATGGTACTGTGCTACCTGAAAGAAATGACTTAATCATTCAATATGTTTAATGAATATGACTCATAACAGGTTATCATACAGATAAACTGATCACAATACAATAAACATTTTATCATAATTACATTTCACAAACCGATTTCTGCTTACATTTGTACCAGCAGGGAACAGTTTATCATTGCAAGAATGGGATGATATACATGAACTGTTATACAATGAACATTAGATCCTAGAGTTTCTATATCGTCTATTCTATTGCAGCAAGAATACCAACTTTCAAATAAATATTACGCTATGACAGCACCAGTGACCAGGTTCGATTCACGCTGCTGTTGGCAAGGAGTTTGCACCTTCTCCCCGTGACTGCGTAGATTTTCTCTGAGTGCTCCAGTTTCCTCCCACATTCCAAAGATGTGGGTTAGCAGATTAATTGGTCACATGGTGTAATTGGGTGGCATGGTCTCGTTGGACCAAAAGGGTGTGTTACCGTTCATTTTGTCCGTCTGTCTGTCTCTCTCCCTCCCTCTCTCTCCCTCTCTTTCCCTCCCCTTCTCTCTACCCTTCCTCCTTCCCTCTCCTTCTCTCTCTCTCCCTTTCCCTCTCTCCTTCCCTCCCTCCCTCTCTCTACTTCCTTCCCTCTCCCTCTCTTTCTCCCTATCCCTCTCTCTCCCCTCTCTCCCTACTTCCCTCCCTTTCTCTTACTCTCCCTCCCTCTTTCCCTCTCCATCTCCCCCCCATCTCTCATTTCTTGTGCCAAATTGGCCCAATTATTTCATTTTAATGAAACAATTAGGTCACATTGCTTAACCTATCAATAAAACAGTAATCCACTAAATAACAGAGCGATATAAGAACACCTTAAATGATCTTCATTTGCAGTAGCTTCAGAACATAGAACAGAACAATACAGGAGAGCACAGAATCTTCAACCCACAACGTTGTGTCAAGCTTTTAACCTATTCCAATATCAATCTAGCCCTTCCCTCCACGTAGCCCCCCATGTGTGAATCTTAAGAGTCTCTTAAATGTCCCTAATGTATCGACCTCTTCCACCAACCCTGGCAGCGTGTTTCGCACCTCCCGCCACTCAATATGTAAAAAAAACTTACCACTAATAATGATAGGTCTAATAATGCAGTTACCTCACTTATTCAGAGACACCTAGCTCTTGACGTTCTGTTTGATATTCACAACTGGAGTTATTGCTTTCCATCATATGAAACATTGAAGATTTCTGTTTCAAGTTTCTTGAAGAAAAGATTGTCTCTTTCCCAACTTATTTGTATACTAAACTCCTTTACCCTTGAGTATTCAAATTGTATCGTTGGGCTTCCATAAAACTATATAGGTCCACACCCAAGTCACCTGACGCTTGCTAAGAACTTCTGTAAAAAAAATCCATTGTTCCATCAACACCAGTTCAGCTCATTGTGAGGTAATTTGGAAACAATAGGCTCACATCAGCTCAAAAGGATGCATAATTCTCTATGTATACAGGACAAAGAGACAATGCATCCTTTGAAGGGTTCTGGTATCGTGATGTTGAGTGCAAGTAGCCAGAATACTTGAAGAACAAATGGATACAGAACATTTTAAAGCCAGGAAAATATCACAGCTGTGCGTAGACAGGACAGCCCGGAGGGCTCGACTACAGAGGCCATATGGGTGGAGCTGAGGAACGAGAAAGGTGCGACCACACTAATATGGTTGTATTATAGACCGCCCAATAGTCAGAGAGAATTGGAGGAGCAAATCTGTAGAGAAGTAGTAGACTGATGTAAGAAACAGAAAGTTGTAATAGTAGGGGATTTTAACTTTCCACATATTGACTGGGACTCCCACACTGTGAAAGGGCTGGATGGCTTGGAGTTTGTCAAATGTGTTCAGGAAAACTTCCTAAATCAATATATAGAGGTATCAACGAGAGAGGATGCAACACTTGATCTCCTATTAGGGAACCAGACAGGTCAGATGTCAGAAGTACATGCAGGCGAACATTTTGGGTCCAGTGACCATGATGTCATTAGTTTCAAGTCAATCATGGTTAAAGATAGATCTGGTCCTCGAGTTGAGGTTCTAAATTGGAGAAAGGCCAATTTTGTGGAGATGGGAAAGGATCTAGGAAGAGTGGATTGGGATAAGTTGTTTTCTGGCAAGGATGTGTTCTGTAAGTGGAAGGCCTTCAAAGACGAAATTTTGAGAGTGTAGAGTATGCATGTTCCTGCCAGGATTAAAGGCAAAGTTAACAGGCATAGGGAACCTTGGTTTTCAAGGGATACTGGTGATCTGTTTAAGGAAAAGAGAGAGGTATATAGCAGGTATAGGCAACAAAGAACAAATGAGGTACTTGAAGAATATAGAAAATGTAAGAAAATACTAAAGAAGGAAATCAGGAAGGCAAAAAGAAGACATGAGGTTGCTTTGGCAGATAATGTGAAGGTAGATCCGAAGGTTTTCTACAGGTATATTAAGAGTAAAAGGATAGTAAGGGACAAAATTGGTCCCCTAGAAGATCAGAGTGGTTGTCTATGTGTGGAGCCTCAGGAGATGGTGGAGATCTTAAACAGTTTTTTTTCATCAGTATTTACTCAGGAATGGCAGAGTGTACATGGAAGGAAGGGAAACAAGCAGTAGTGTCATGGAACATATAGAGATTAAAGGGGAGGAAGTGCTCGCTGCCTTACAGCGAATAAAGGTGGATAAATCCCCCGGGCCTGACAGGATATTTCTTCGGACATTGAGAAAGACTAGTGCAAAAATTGCAGGGGCCCTGGCAGAAATATTTAAAATGTCCTTAGCCACCGGTGCGGTGCTGGAGGACTGGAGGGTGGGTCATTTTGTTCCGTTGTTTAAAAAAGGCTCCAAAAGTAAACCAGGTAATTACAGGCTGGTGAGCCCAACATCAGTAGTAGGTAAATTATTGGAAGGTGTTCTGAGAGATCGGATATACAAGTATTTGGACAGCTAAGGGCTGATTAAGGATAGTCAACATGGCTTTGTGAGTGGTAGGTTGTGTTTAATGAATCTTGTTGCGTTTTTTGAGGAGGTTACAAAGAAAGTAGATGAGGGAAAGGCTGTGGATATTGTCTGCATGGACTTTAGTAAGGCCTTTGACAAGGTCCCATATGGGAGGTTAGTTCAGAAGGTTCAGACACTAGGTATCCATGGAGAGGTTGTAAACTGGATTCAAAGTTGGCTGTGTGGGAGAAGACAGAGCGTGGTAGTGGATAATTGCTTCTCAGACTGGAGGCCTGTGACTAGTGGTGGGCCTCAGGGATCTGTGCTGGGACCATTGTTGTTTGTTGTCTGTAACAATGATCTAGATGAAAATGTGGAAAGTTGGATCAGCAAGTTTGCTGATGACACTAAGATTGGAGGTATTGTAGGTGGCGAGGAAGGCTTTCAAAGCTTGCAGAGGGATCTGGACCAGCTGGAAAAATGGGCTAGAAAATGGCAGATGGAATTTAATGCAGACAAGTATGAAGTGTTGCATCTTAGAAGGACAAATCAAGGTAGGACATACACAGTAAATGGTAGGGCACTGAGGAGTGCGAAGGAACAAAGTGATCTGGGAGTTCAGATACATAATTCCCTGAAAGTGGCGTCACAGGTAGACAGGGTTGTAAAGAAGGCTTTTGGCATCCTGGCAATCATAAATCAAGGTACTGAGTATAGGAGTTGGGATGTTTTGGCGAGGTTGTATAAGATATTGGTGAGGCCAAATTTGGAATATTGTGTGCAGTTCTGGTCACCTAACTATAGGAAAGATATCAGTAAGATTGAAAGTGTGCAGAGAAGATTTACTAGGATGTTGCCGGGTCTTCAGGAGTTGAGTTACAGGGAAAGATTGAACAGGTTTGGACTTTATTCCTTGGAGTGTAGACGAATGAGGGGAGATTTGATAGAGGCTTACAAAATAATGAGGGGTACAGACAGAGTAAATGCAAGTAGGCTCTTTCCACTTAGATTAGGGGAGGTAAACACAAGAGGACATGGCTTTAGGGTGAAAGGGGAAAGATTTAGAGGGAACATTAGGGGGAGCTTCTTCACGCAGAGAGTGGTGGGAGTGAGGAACAAGTTGCCATCTGACGTGGCAAATGCAGGCTCACTCTTAAGTTTTAAGAACAAATTGGATAGATACGTGGATGGGAGAGGTCTGGAGGGTTACGGACTGGGTGCAGGTCAATGGGACTAGCGGAATGAAGTTTCGGCACAGACTAGAAGGGCCGAATGACCTGTTTTCTGTGCCGTAGTGTTCTATGGTTCTATGGTTCTATGACTGTTGCTGAAGTTTGTGAGGATAAAACAAAAACGATGTCAATTTATTTGTAGGATGTGGCAACAGTAAATATAATGTGATGTTACTATTCCAGGAAGATATTTGATATCTCCACAAAATTTACTGTCAACGGTAAAACCACATCACTTCCCACTTCTCTGAGAATGTTCCCCAAAAGGATTTCATCACTTTGGTGACAGGGAACTTTTGATACCTGTTGCTCTCAGACCCCCTGGTAGTCGATGCCCTCACCTCATCTAGCTTGCAAGGCAACCAGCCATATTAATTATTCTCACAGTCACAGATCAGCCTACCCACCTTCGAGGATGTATGTACAAAAAGGTATCAGAAAAATGCCAACAATATAATGAAGATTCCCATCCACCCAGCTCATGGACTGTTTGATCTACTCCCATCAGGGAGGAGGCGACGTAGCATCCACCCCAGGACCACCAGACTGAAAAAGTCAGTAAGACTTTGACAAGGTTCCACACGGAAGGTTAGTTAGGAAGGTTCAATCGTTAGGCATTAATATGGAAGTAATAAAATGGATTCAGCGGTGGCTAGATGGGAGACGCCAGAGAGTAGTGGTGGATAACTGTGTATCAGA
Organism: Mobula birostris; assembly: GCF_030028105.1. Classification (NCBI taxonomy): domain Eukaryota; kingdom Metazoa; phylum Chordata; class Chondrichthyes; order Myliobatiformes; family Myliobatidae; genus Mobula; species Mobula birostris. The sequence continues at coordinate 62,783,494 of NC_092387.1, forward strand.
TCGGAGGATGGTGTGTAGCGGTGTGCCTCAGGGATCTGTACTGGGTCCAATGTTGTTTGTCATATATATTAATGATCTGGATGATGGGGTGGTAAATTGGATTAGTAAGTATGCAGATGATACTAAGATAGGTGGTGTTGTGGATGATGAGGTAGGTTTTCAAAACTTACAGAGAGATTTAGGACAGTTAGAAGAGTGGGCTGAAAGATGGCAGATGGAGTTTAATGCTGAAAAATGTGAGGTGCTACATTTTGGTAGAACTAATCAACATACATGGTAAATGGTAGGGCATTAAAGAATGCTTTAGAACAGAGGGATATAGGAATAATGGTGCATAGTTACCTGAAGGTGGAATCTCATGCGGATAGGATGGTGAAGAAAGCGTTTGGTTTGCTGGCCTTTATTAATCAGAGCATTGAGTATAGGAGTTGGGATGTAATGTTGAAATTGTATAAGGCATTGGTAAGGCCAAATCTGGAGTATTGTGTACAGTCTGGTCACGAATTATAGGAAAGATGTCAATAAAATTGAGAGAGTACAGAGGAGGTTTACTAAAATGTTGCCTGGGTTTCATCTCCTAAGTTACAGAGAAAGGTTGAACAAGTTAGGTCTTTATTCTTTGGATCGTAAAATGTTGAGGGGTGACTTGATAGAGGTGTTTAAAATTATGAGGGGGATTGATAGAGTTGATGTGGTTAGACTTTTTCCATTGAGAGTGGGGAAGATACAAACAAGAGGACATGGGTTGAGAATTAGAGGACAAAAGTTTAGGGGTAACATGAGGGGGAACTTCTTTACTCAGAGAGTGGTAGCTGTGTGGAATGAGCTTCCAGCAGAAGTGGTTGAGGCAGGTTCTATGTTGTCGTTTAAAGTTAAATTGGATAGATAAATGGACAGGAAAAGAATGGAGGGTTATGGGCTGAATGCAGGTCGGTGAGACTAGGATAGGGTAAGAGTTCGGCACGGACTAGAAGGGCCGAGATGGGCTGTTTCCGTGCTGTAATTGTTATATGGTTATAAGACTGATCAACACCTCCACCCACTAACCCACTCCACCACACCCCCCACCACCGCTACTTCATTTCCTGTCAGTCACCTTATGTACAGACACTCCTTCATGCATCTGCAATCATCTAAGTGTATAAACTCTCTAGTTCATTGTATTTTAATTATTATTGTGTTTTTCATCTTATTGTATTTTTTTGTACTGCATTGGATCTGGAGTAACAATTATTTTGTTCTCCTGCACACTTGTGAACTGGAAATTATATTAAACAATATTGACAAGAAACCACCTTTCATTAGGTTTATTTGCATATGTAAATCACAGGGGCAAAGATGGCACCTAATTTCCATGCTTAGTTAGTCTTTAAAGAGGGCAGTTAGGAACCAACTTTGGGTCTACAGACCAGACAGGATAAGGATGGCAGAAAATCATAAATATCCTTTCCAGCTAGCCTCTTTCTCCTCCCCCCACCTTTTTATTCTGGTGTCTCCCCACTTCCTCTTCAGTCCTGACGAAGGATCATGGCCTGAAACAATGACTGTTTATTCCTCTCCATAGATGCTGCCTGATCTCCTGAGTACCTCCAGCATTTTGCGTGTGCTGTTCCGGAATTCCAGCATCTGCAGAATCGCTTGTGTTAATGGTCATTTTTTAAATCTTTTATGGTTGTTGTTTCAAATATTTATATGACTCCTTGTGTTATTGTAATAGTGCCAGTAACATTATACTCTCATACATAACCATGCACCTCACAATTCATGTCAACCTGTTAATCCTCAGGTCATGTCATCCAGAGACTTGCACTAATATTATTTTGTGACTTTGTATGCTGGATCATAATATATATGCTGTGTGGGACTATACGTGCTGTGTTTTACACCTTGGCCCCAGAGGAATAATAATAGCTGTGTACATGTGTATGATTGAATGACAATTGAACTTGAACAGACAAGGAAGCTGTACACCATTTAACAGCATTGTAAACTAGTCCTACCACCTCTGAAAGTTTGTGCCTACACTCTCATTCTGTTCTTGTACCTTCTTTGCTGTTACTTTCCTTTAGTTTGAAGCAAGATTTAGAAAAGGAGGCGAGGTTTGTGAGAAAGTATCATTCCACATGAGAATTTATTTGCCAGGGAGCCGTACATTTTAGCATTGTCAAAACCTTGCACAATCTGCCTCATTCTTTACTACTTTTCTGAGTTGAAATTACAAAGTATGAATGATGGCTTCCCATTCCCCTCCTCCACACTCAACGTGCGCCTCATGCAGACACTCAGCAATTCAAGGCACGGAGTGAATTGGTACATGACAGTGGTTTCTGGTTCAATGGTGGGTGTACAGCAATCACTTTATGAAACAAACAAGATGTAAACTAACAACTGGCATTGATAAAGTACCTTTAATATGAACATGAGAGTGCTATCACACGATGTTTGGGAAACGAGATTTATAAATATTAAAGGAATCGAGTGTCAGAACAGGAAAGTAGTGCTGAGGTAAAACTCTAACCCTGATCTGCTGAATGTTGGTACAGACATAAATGGGGTAAATGACTTACTCCTTCCTGTTTATACGGTCACAGAATCATAGAAAATTACAGAACAGAAACAGGTCCTTCAGCCCATCTAGTCTGTGCCAAACCCTATAAACTGCCTAGTCCCATCGACCTGCACCGGGACCACCAGGAACATAGTCCTCCACATATACCTATCCAAAATTCTCATAAACACTGAACTCAAGGTCGCATGCACCACTTGTGCTGGCGGCTCATTCCACACTTTCATGGCCCTCTGATTGAAGAAGATTCCCTCTGGTTATAATCCCACTAAACCTCAGTGGAAAAAGTTACAATATTCTTATGTTAGACCATGACTAATAGATATTCAAGAAAGTGGGCTGTTGAAGGAAGGTTGAGAGGTTTAGACCATATGATGTACTGTAGGAAAGGATTAGACCACTTGGCCCATCAAATCTGTTCTGCCATTTAATCATGGTTGATCTCCTTTTCCAATCCCATTCTACTGCTTTCTCCCCGTAACCCTTAACCCCTTTACCAATCAAGATCCAATCAATCTCAGCCTTAATATTTAGTGAGGATGAGAGATTGGTTTCCAGATCTTAGGGCCCCATCTGCAGAAGGCACAGCTGAAGAGATGTGGTGGAGGATGGGAACAAGGGGAGTCCAGAGAGCTTGAAGGCTTCTCAGGTAGGAGGAATGTAGATGAAGTTCAAGGCCAGGAGAGAAATGAAAACAAGGATGACATTTTAATCTTTGAACCAGAAGCACAAGTATTGTTGACTCGGCATGTACAGTGTGGTTAAAAATCAAAATGTACCTTACCTCGTACTGAAGTGTGAAAATTCCTACATAAAGCTGTTAGCAGCATATGGTCCAGCCTCTCCCACTATCATGAATACTTCAGACCCAATGATCAGAGCTGACATCATTACAATCAGCCATTCTGATTTGCCAAGTTGCTGTGCATCCATTGTTTATTTAACTGTTGTTTAGCCTACCAGAGTGCTGGTTACATGCGCGTGGGAAAAATCTTCAAACACCAACAAAATGGGACAGTGTAGAAAAGCATGAAGAAAAGTTTTGAGGAACTGAAGGAATTAAAGTATTATTCAAGAGTAGTACTAGTGAAATTAAAGCTTTTAAGTGCTGATAAATCGCAAGGACCTGACAATCTACATCCCATAATTTTAAACAAGTTGGTGATAGTGAATGCTCCAGTGAACCTTCCAAGTTCTATGGAGTCTGGAATTGTTTCTGTGGATTGAAGAGAAGCAAACATGACTCCAATATTTAAAAAAAAGAAGACAGGTAGAAATCAGGGAGTGAACCTTCTAGCTCATGGCAGTGATTGAGGGTATTCTGGAATCTACGTTGGAGGATATAGAAATTGAGCACTTTGATTTTGTTTCTTTTTAACTTATTTTTATTTTGACTTGATTTAGTCTGCACTTAGTTTTCTTTTGCACATTAGTTGTTTGTCAGTCTTTGATATTGTATAGATTTTCATAAATTCTGTTGTATATCTTATAAATGCTTGCAAGAAAATGAACCTCGGGGTGTATATGGTGACATATCCATACTTGATAAGAAATTTACTTTGACTTTGACTTTGAAGGAGGATTGAGCAGAGTGAGCATGGAGCTATGGAAGGAAAATTGTGCTGATAAACCTGCTGGAATTCTTTGAGGATGTGACCAATAGGAGGAACCAGATAGTGTGGGCTATTTGGCTCCCAAACCCCACCACTCCCATTCCCTCATTCATTCTCTCTCACATACTCACCAACAATCTCCTGATTATCCCACCACCCATCGGGGGAAGAACTAACTGCCACAGAGAGAGAATGGAAACCCCGCACATTGAGTAGTCCTAACTGGTGAATAACAGTGCAGCGTTGAATGCTTGATGGCTGGATCCCTAAGTCAGCGAGCCCATGGGGAAGTTGAAGCCTAATGTCTGTGCATCAGTGAGTCCACTGGAGACTGAAGGCTGGAAAAGGCTTCTCCTGGGGTTGGAAAACTGTTTATGTGCCTGGGTGTGTGAGTGGTTGGTTGGGTGGGAGGGAGGAATGGGGCTGTTGTTGCTTTGTTGCTTGTTGTGTTCTGTGTGGTTCTGCTGAGTATTGTAGGCATGCTATATTGACACCAGAATGTGTGGCAACACTTGCCGGCTGCCCTAGCACGTCCTAGGTGTGTTGGTTGTTATTGCATGTGATAAATAAATAGATCTGAAGCTGAATCTGAAGTGCAAAGGGAACTTTGGTATCTTTTTGGAGAAGTCACTGAAATCTAGCACGAAGTTGTAGCAGGCTTTGAAGTTAGGAAAGCCAAAGGTACATATTGGCAAGATGTTTTCAGTACAAGAATTAAAGTATCATCCACCAATTATACAGGGCCTTGGTGAGATCGCATTGAGAAGATTGCATACAGTTTTCATCTTATAACATTAATGAGAACATGCTTGTCATAGAGTGCAAGGAGTGAAGACGTGCTGTAATTGTTATGTGGTTATGTGGTTTAAGATTCATCAGATTGGCCTATGAGGAGAGGTTTAGTAGGCTTGGCTATTTTCTCATGTTTAGAAGAATGCAAACTGTCCTCATGAAATGTACAAATTTCATAGTGGGCTTGCTGAATTAGATATAGGGAGAATCTGTCTGCTGGCTTGGGTGTCTAGAACTATGGTTCCCCATCTCAATATAAAAGAGATATCATCTAGCCCTATCACTTTTTCAGTCAGAGAATGGGGAATTGCTGGACTTTACACCAGATTTGTGGAGCCTCAGTCACTTGCTGCCTCCCAGAGGAACCAAGGTGTATGGGATAGCAAAGGAAAATCATGTTTAGGTGAAAAATCAGCTAGGATCTCATCGAATGGTAGAACAGGCTTGAGGAGCAAAATGACTTCCAATTTTCTATTTGTGATTGGTAAACTGGTTTAATATTGTCACGTATATTGAGGTACAGTGAAAACTTTGTCTTGTATGCTATCTGTAAAAATCACTTCATCACATCAGTACATTGAGGTTGCGCAAGGGAAAATCAATAACAGACGCAGAATAAAGAGTTACAGTGACAGGGGAAGTGTAGTGCAGGCGGACAATAAGGTACAGGGCCATAACAAGGTAGGTTGTGAGGACAAGAGTCAATCTTATTGTACAAGGAGATCATTCAATGGGCCTAATAGCAGGACAGAAGCTGTCCTTGGGCTTGTTGGTATGTGCTTTCAGGCTTTTGTATCTTCTGCCTGTTGAGAGGGGGAAGAAAAAAGGGGTCCAAGGGTGGGGGGGGGGGGGGTCTTTGATTGTGTTAGCTGCTTTGCTGAGGCAGCAAGAAGTATAGACAGAATCCATAGGGGGAGGCTGGTTCCTATAAATGGTGATGTACAGTAGATTTTGTGGATAACTGATACAAAGTCCTGGGCTGACAATCTAGAGTGTCAACTGTTGCAGCAACTCAAACAAACCAGGGCTGCCGTTGGCAACAAGTGGGTTGTTATCCTATATGAAGCGCCCTCTGATCAATCCAATAATAATGTTCCAAAAAGCCAAAGAGCTGTATTCAATGCTTCATTAGCAACTAGTAAAACATACAATCTTGAAGCGATGAAACTTAAGTGGAATTAAGTGGTCAAGAAAAGATATGACAACCGGCAGTCCCCAGAATCAAGCAGGAATACTTATTCCCTATGATTTTACCACGCCCCCACCCATATGACTAGTTACCATAATAAACCTTGGAAATACACAACACAGAATTGAATGCAGATGGAGAACAGATGCACGGCTCGTACACTGCATTTAAATCACACCTCAGCAGCAATGCAGCTTACTACAGATATAGTTAATAACCAAGAAAGGGAAATAGTGATCACAATATGATGGAACAATTATAAAAGCTTAGGAAAGTTTTTCTGGAGGGGAGTTCTGGCTTTCTTACCTGATTGGACTTTATGTGACTCCAGACCTAAAGTAGTTCATTCAATTCAAGGAGATTTAGGGATAGGTAATAACCAGTGATACTTACAATGTATTTACTCCTTTTTACGCTGCGGGTGTTTAGGGCAGCAATGAAGGTCCTCCATCTCTGGCAGTGTTCAGGGCTTCCTTCATCATGTCAGTAGCTTCCTTTTGGTTTTCACTACTGTCAGTCATGCAAGTCCTAGGTGGTACCTCAGGAATACCATCACACTCAGGTGTAGAAGGATTCTTCATTGCTGTTTCCATAACAATTTTGTTTGACCAGTCAGGGTTGTTAGCCGTGAGTTGCATCCCAAACCTGGAGGACGGGTGGACCACTCTTAGTCTGGCCTCTACCCTTTGACCTGTTTGGTATGGGTGGCCCTACCAAGAGCCAAAGCATAAAGCCCTGACTCCAGCCAACATAGCTCTTCGGGTCATTGAGGCACGCAAGATTCCAAACCCAATGACAAGTTTCTCCTCTTGGAAGATAACCAGTGAGAACCAGATCTTGAAAAAAAGAATAAACAACAAGCACTGTACAGTGGTGCAGCTAGAAGAACTACTGCTTCATGGCTCCAGTGGCTCAGGTTCAATCCTGACCTCCGGTGCTGTCTATGTTCTTCCTGTAACCCCATGAGTTTCCCTCCGGAGTGCTCCTGTTTCCTCCTACATCCCAAAGCAGTATTGATTGATAAATTGCCCTCAGTGTGCAGGTGACTGGTAAAATCTAGGGGAAGTCGATGGAGATGTAAAATTGGGAATTGATAAACAGTACCATCAATTCTTCCAAGGATGCTGCCTGACCTGCTGAGTTCCTCCAGCATTTTGTATGTGTTTAGTGTTAATGGGTGATTGATGGGTCAAAGGCCCTGTTTCCATACCATTGCTTTGTAACTGACCCAAGTGGAATGAGGTGATGAATGACTCTTCTTCAGGACTGATGCACTATCAGTTACTCCAAAAGACTGGAAGTAGAGTAAATACTGAAAGGGTTTTATTAGCAGTAAAATGTGACCTCGACCATGCTGAGTATCTGTCCTGGACTGAGAGGAGGAGCAATGGCACAATCGCCTTTATTCAGGGGTCTGTGGGAGGAGCCACAGGGGCAGTCAGCAGAGGGGCGTGTCCAGACAGTTATAGCATATATATATATATGGTTTACCACAAGGACTGGAAAGGAAGGGGGAAGACGCCAGAATAAAAAGAGGTGGAGGAGGGGAAGGAAACTAGCTGGAAGGTGATAGGTGAAACCGAGTGGTTTGAAAAGATAAGGGCTGGAGAAGAAGGAATCTAATAGGAGAGGGGGGCAGACCAGAGGAGAAAGGGAAGATTGAGTGGGCCCGGGGGAGGTGATATACAGGTGAGGAGGTAAAAGGTCAGAGATAAACATTTCCAGTCAATCTTCCATAAATGCTGCCTGACCTCTGAGTTCCTCTGGTGTGTTCTTCAGAATAAAATGAGATCAGTGTTAATGGTTGTTTGATGGTCAGTGCAGATTCGATGGGTTAAAGGCCTTGTTTCCCTGGTGTCAGGCTTTATGTAATAATCCAGATTGTTGCATTGGTGAATATATTCAAGTAAAAGATAACACATGGACCTTATTATTTGTCTGTAAACTGTTAACAAAAAAGTTTTTGCTCACCTTGCTAGAAGGCAAGTCCGAGGGAGTAAAAGTACCATAAGGTGGAGTATTTTGAAAACCAGTTATCTTCAGAAATAATACATGAATTGTAACCGCTAGAGATTTCTGAGGTTGACTGGGTTAAGATCCAAAGCAAGATAAACAAGCACAAATGTGTTGAAGCTACTCGAGCAATACAAGGGCAAGGACACACCAATAGTGTGTTAAGCAACCAGGTGAGAGGGGATAATTTCAAAGGAGGTGCTTTTTACTCTGAGCGTGGTGTGTGCCTGGAATGCGCTGCCTGGGGTTGTGCTGGATAGAGATACATTAGAGACTTTTAAGAGACGTTTAGAAAGGCAGCTAAATGTGAGGAAAATGGAAGGATATGGATATAAGGCAGAGGGGATTGGACAAATTAGCCAGTTGAATCGAACTGGTTCAGCACAACATTGTGGGCTGAATGACCTGGTCCTGTGCTGGACCGCTCTGTTCCATGTTCCAATTCTAGTATTTTCAATCAATGTCTTTTTTGGACTTGCTAAATTGGTCACAAATAAATGAAAATGAAAGGTAAAAACCTGTTGGAAACTGGGTGAAACTTCAGCAAACCCCAGGATGGCAGACCTAAGATTACTGTATCAGTCAATGAACTGAAAGTCGGGTGGGACTACGTCTGGGCTCTCTGCGCAGCGGGCTCACCCTAGCCAGAAAATGGAACCTCTTCCAGAAGTGTAGAAAAACAGAACTTATGACAGCACCGACAGCAACGTCTTCCAATAAAAGAAGGGATGTTTCTGCAGGACAAGGTATGAGGAGGAGGAAACTCCTCCCCAATTTATGTGCACAGAATCCAAGACAGAGAATCACTGGCAGACATGGTTGACAGTAGGATGATCCAATCATCCCCAGTGTGTCTGGCAACAGTATTATCACACATGCAGCATTACAGTGGGAGGATTTAGAACTGTACGGACAATGAGCGAGAGGAGCAGTAGAAGGGAAACAGCTATAATGCACAATGTTGAATGGGTGTACATATGCATCTTGTTCAGTTCTGTTTAAAAGGTGCTAATATCTTGAATTATTGGAATGAATGAAGTCCAGTAAGTCCGTGCCCTTCATTCCTTTATTCTATTGACCCTGTGTCATGATTTAGTTTGAAGTAGTGTTCTAATCAATGTCAAAGTAATTTATTATCTGAATACATATATATCACCGTATACCAACTTGCATTTCAGAATCGGAATCAGGTTTAATATCACTGACATGTGTTGTGAAATTTGTTGTTTTGTGGCAGCAGTACAGTGTGATACATAAAAAGGACTATGAATTATAAAAACTTAAATATAGATAATAAAAACCTAAATAAATCATGCAAAAAGGAACACAAATAGTAAGGTAGTGTTCGAGAGTTGGTTCACCTTCCATTCAGAAATCTAATGGAAGAGGGGAAGAAGCTGTTCTTAGAACATCGAGTGTGTGGCTTCAATTTCTTGCACCTCCTCCCTGATGGTAGTAATGGGTGGTGGGGGCCCTGAATGGTGGATGCCACCATTTCGAGGCACTGTCTTTTGAAGAGGCCTTCGATGCTGGGGAGGCTAGTGCCCATGATGGAGGTGAGTGAGTTTATAACTTTCTACACCTTACTTTGATCCTGTGCCGTGGCCCCTACATAACAGACGGTGATGAAATCAGTTGGAATGACCTTCATGGTGCATCTATACAAATTTGCGAGAATCTTTGCTGATGCACTAAATCTCTTTAAACTCCGAATGAAATATAACCACTGTCATGCCTTCTTTGCAATTGCATCAATATGTCGGGCCCAGGATAGATCTTCAGGCATTTTCGGGAAAATAAAGGAATACAATAGAATTTATGAAAACCTACACGTAAACAAAGACTGACAGGCAACTAATATGCAAAAGAAGACAAACTGTGCAAATAAAAAATAAATAAATATTCTAGAGTCTTTGAAAGTGAGTCTGTAGGTTGTGGAATCAGTTTAGAGTAGAGGCCAGTGAATTTATTCATTCTGGTTCAGGAAGCAGATGTTTGTAGGGTAGTACTGTTCAAATGTTAGAATACTTACTATGGTAGATCAAATCAGATCGGCTCCTGATGATTTTCTGTTCAGTTTGGAAGACCTGTACTATTCATTATCATTGGATTATGTAATTTTTATGACACTGAAGGTGACTGTTTTACCCATAGAAGCAACACCTCCTTTGAGAAAGAATACAGAGTCACAGAGCACAGAAACAGGCCCACCAGCCAACTGAGTCCATAAAGACCATCACACTGCCCACCCCATTTACTCAAATCCTTTACTAATCCCGTGTTCTATTCTCATCACATTCTGATTAACTCCCTCCAGATTCTACAATGCAACTACATACAAGGGGCAATTTAGAGTGACCAATTAAACTAATAAACCCTTCTCCAACCCTTTCTCTGTTTCACCTATCAGCTTCCCAGCTCTTTAGTTCACCCCTCCCCTTTTCCCAGTTTTATCTATCATCTACCAACTTGTATTTCTTCCTCCCCTTCCCCCACCTTCTTGCTCTAACTTCTCATCTTTTTTTTCCAGTCCTGATGAAGGGTCTTGGCCCGAAACCTTGACTGTTTACTCTCTTCCGTGGATGCTTCCTGACCTGCAGAGTTCCTCCAGCATTTTATGTGTGTTGCTTAAACTAGTGAACTACCTGCTTCGGGGGGGGGGGGCGGGGGACGGGGTGGTGAGGAAACCAGGGGACCAGAGAAAACTCACAAAGTTACAGCAAGCACAAAATGCTGGAGGAACTCAGCAGGTCAGGCAGCATCAATGGAGAGGAATAAATAGTCAATGTTTTGGGCCAAGACCTTATTTCCAGCATCTGAAGAATCTCTGGTGTTTAAGTTACAGCAATATTGTAAAGATGATGAAGATAAGCTGTATTTGTTGCCTGTACATTGAGACATCAAAACATACGGTGAAATGTGTTGTTTGCATCAATGACCAGCACGGTCCGAGGAGGTGCTGGGGACGGCCTGCAAGTGTCACCATGTTTCTGACACCTACACAGCATGCCCACAGCTTACTAACCCACACCTGTACGTCTTTGGAGTGTGGGAAGAAGCCAGAGCACCCGTAGGAAACCCATGGGGTCACGGGGAGAACTTACAAACAGCGGCGGGAGTTGGACCCCGATTGCGATCTCTGGCACTGGAAAAGTGTTTCACTGACCTTATAATACCGAGCCACCCATGTGAAAACTCCACATAGACAGTGACACAGTGAGTTGTGAGCATGCTATGCCAGTAATGAAAGGGTGGCAACACTTTCAGGCTGCCCAGCACAAACCTTGCTGCAAAACACATCAAAGTTGCTGGTGAACACAGCAGGCCAGGCAGAATCTCTAGGAAGAGGTACAGTCGACATTTCAGGCCGAGACCCTTCGTCAGGACTGGAGAGAGGATCTAAACTTCTTCGGTGTAGGCATCACCAGAAGAGGCTTCGCAGTAGTGAATTTTAAAAAACGCAAACAACAGGAATTCATTCACCAGCAACTTTGATGTGTGTTGCTTGAATTTCCAGCATCTGCAGAATTCCTGTTGTTTGTGTTTTTTTACAAACCTTGTTGATTTGATTTGATGCAAACAACATATTTTACTGTATGTTTTGGTGTGCATGTGACAAATTAAGCTAATCTTTGCCTCTCCCAGTGCAAGAGTGGTCCAATTTCCAGGTATTTGCATGAAATAAAAAATTGTGGCCAGCAGATTTAGCCCAGTTATTGGAAGGAATTATGTCTTTCAATTCCTTCAGAGTACATGATAAATAGTCTATTGAGTTTACATGTAGAATTGGCTCACTTATATTACAGAGATTTTCTTTAGTGGTTTAATCATTTCATGAAAATGACTTAGAGATGATATATGGGTGTTAATAATGTGTACATTTTATGTGAATGTTTAATTAGCCAATAATTTATAGAATTCTTGACTAAATCCATAATCATTGCAAATTTTGAACATAAATTCAACCTTTAATAATGACCTGACATTTATAGTATCCATGAGAACTGGATGACATTGTGAAACACTGGTACTTAATGAAGCTTCACAGTTATTACAACCATGGTGTCTGCTGTGCATTTCATTGTCAGTGCTGACACACACAAAAATGTAGATTAACTGCCAGGCGTCAGCAACTTACCCCCTTTATACAGAGCATCAGAAGATAAATAAATGGATTTGTTAACAATAGGTGATTTTCATCTATAAATATTATTTCATTTCAAAATGTTTTGGAACTCTGGACCCTGATTTTATCAGCAGTTTTATCAGACAGGAACAGCTCCTGGAATTAACTGATGAGCAGATTAGTCTGATCGGTGTCTCGAGTTAACACGAAAGCAAATGGCTTCAGGAAATACTTCTCCTTTATTCTAAGGTTAAAGTGTGGTGGGAATGTTGTCCAAGGATGGAGAGAATAAAGAAGCATCTGAAGTTGAATCTGACTCCAGAGATTGTATTCTTTTTATATATAGACATACAGTAACACAGTTACAGGCTCTCCTGGCCCAGTGACCCCATGCTGCTCAGTTCCACCCATGTGACCAATTAAACTACTAACACGTATGTCTTTGGAATGTGGGAGGAAACCAAGAAGAATGTACCAACTCCTTACAGACAGTGGTGGGAATTGAACCCCAGTCGCCAGCACTGAAATAGCATTAAGATAACTGCTACGCCCAGATTCTTGTACATTAAGGTGTGCCTTAAGTGTCAAAGGTGGGGACAGAGGCTTGCGATTTTACATCAGATTCCACCTAACCGAGAGATTAAGATGATAAGCTTTATTTGTCACTTGCACACAGAAACATTGAAACGTAGTGAAATGCATTGTTTGTGTCAACGACCATCACGGTCTGAGGGTGTGGTGGGGCAGCCTGCAAGTGTGCCATACTTCTTGTGTACAACTTACTAACCCTAACTGATACGTCTTTGGAACGTGGGAGGAAACTGAAGCACCCGGAGGAAACCCACGCGATCACAAACACTTTACAGACAGTGGCGAAATTGAACCCGGGACACTGGCGCAGGGACAGTGTTACGTTAACTGCTATGTGACACTGCCACCCAACGTTACAGTTACAACATTACAATGTCACAATGAATATCCCCCACCAGACAAATTATTACATGATCCTACCCCTTCAAAAATTTGGGCAGGTCCTGAAGAAGGGTCTTGGCTGGAAATCTCAACTGTTTATTCATTTCCATAGATGTGTTGCCTGACCTGTTGCCTCCAGCATATTGTGTGTGAGGCTCTGTAAACGTAAAGGCATCTGTTAGTCTTGCGAGACCATGGATCTGTGCCTGGAAAGTCTTCACTCTCCAGGGCGCAGGTCTGGGCAAGGTTATATGGAAGACTGGCAGTTGCCCATGCTGCAAGTCTCCCCTCTCCATGACACCAATGTTGTCCAAGAGAAGGGCAATTGGACCCATACAGCTTGGCACCAGTGTCGTCGCAGAGCAATGTGTGATTAAATGCCTTGCTCAAGGACACAACACGTTGCCTCGGCTGGGGCTCGAGCTCATGACCTTCAGGTCGCTAGTTCAATGCCTTAACCATTTGGTCACGTGCTCTGTAACAGCTCATTTACTTTATTCTGTTGTCTTATTAAGCCCATTCCCCCTATTGCACAGTCTCAATGGCCATCCTATAAACTATTGCACTGTCCCTTTAAACAGTTCCACGAAAATTTATCAGAATCGGAATCAGAATCAGGTTTAATATCACTGGCATATGTTGTGAAATTTGTTATTTTTGTGGTAGCAGTACAAATGCAATACATGATAATAAAAATGTGAATTACAGTAAGTATATATATAAAATAGTTAAATTAAATAGAAATAAAACAATAGTGATGTAGTGTTCATGGGTTCAATGTCCATTCAGAAATCAGATGGCAGAGGGGAAGAAGCTGCTCCTGAATGGTTGAGTGTGTGCCTTCAAGCTTCTGTACCTCCTGCCTGAATGAAAAGAGGGCATGTCCTGGATGCTGGCAGTCCTTAATATATGCTGCCTTGCATTGCTCCTTGAAGATGTCCTGGATGCTACGGAAGCCCTTGCCCATGATGTAGCTGAGTTCATAACTTTCTGCAGCTTCTTTTGATCCTGTGCGGTAACCGCGACCCCACCCCACCCCATCCCCATATCAGCTGGCAATGCAGCTGGCTTGCATCTGTAGAAATTTGCAAGTGTCTTTGGTGACTAGGGTTGCCAACTTTCTCACTCCCAAATAAGGGACAAAAACAGCAGTCAAATACGGGATACCTGCGTTTACCCCGGGAAAGACTACCATGACCACGAAGCCTTGCACGGGCACCTTTGTGTGCACATGCAATCTGTGCATACATGATGTGCGCATGTGTGTACGTGCCGATTATTTTTTCTACAAATTGGTTTTGGCTTAATCTTCCCGATTCTGTTAAATGAAACTGCACTGTACATACATTATTTCTACTTTATAAAGGCTGTGTATTTATCATATCATTCCTGCTTTTACTATATGTCAGTGTTATTTTAGGTTTTATGTGTTATTTGGTATGATTTGGTAGGTTATTTTTTGGGTCTGGGAACGCTCAAAAACTTTTCCCATATAAGTTAATGGTAATTGCTTCTTTGACTTACGAATGGTTTCATAGGAACGCTTTACCTTAGCGGGGGAAATATGGGACAAGGGCGGTCCCATATGGGACAAACCAATTTAGCCCAATATACGGGATGTCCCAGATAATATGGAACAGCTGGCAACCCTATTGGTGACATACCAAATCTCCTCAAACTGGTAATGAAATATAGCCACTGCCATACCTTCTTTGTAGCTGCGTCGATATGTTGGGCCTGGGACGGAACCTTGGAGATGTTGCACCAACATCGACTGAATCACTGCCACAGCGACACTTTCCCCAGCAAAATATTGTACTGATGCTCGCGGAGTTTACATGGTACATTGCACATCCTGGACATTGTACTGAGTCTACTCAGCATCAGAATCAGCTATTATCACCGACATATTGCCATGAAATTTGATGTTTTTGTGGTAGCAGTGCAGTGCATGACAGAAATAAATAATTAGTGGAGAAGAAGGATTATGAGGTGGTGTTCATGGGTTCATGGCCGTTCAGAAATATGATGATGGAGGGGAAATACTGCAGCTGTTCCTATAATATCGAGTGTGGGCCTCAATAGCATTAAATAATATAATATTTCATCTATAAATACTATTATATTTAAATATTATTAAATGTAATAATATTTATAGATGGAAATTCCCAATGGCAGCAATGAGAAGAGGGCATGTCCCGGCGAGGATCCTTAATGTTGGATGTCGCCTCCTAGAGGCACCACCTCTTGAAGACCTCCTCGATGGTGGACATGTTTGTGCCCATCAGCATCTCAGAGCAACGCACACAAAGTCTCAGAGGATCTATCCTGGATCCAGTAACTAGATGCAATGCCAACAGCTCTATGTTATTAGGAGTTTGAGATTTGTTATGTCACCAAAGACTCTGGAAGAATCTCTATCGACGTGTAGTGGAAAGCATTCTGATTGGTTGTATCACTGGTTGGAATGCATAGGATCAGAAGAGGCCGTAGAAGGTAGCACACACAAAATGCAGGAGGAACTCAGCAGGTCAGGCAGCATCCATGGAAATAAATAGAGAGTCAACGTTTCGGGCCGAGATCCTTCTTCAGGATGGAGAAGGAAGGATGCCAGAATATAAAGGTGTGGGAGGAGAGAGAGGCTAGCTGTAGACTCAGTCACTTCCATCATGGGCACAGCCCTCCTCGCCATCAAGGACATCTCCAAGAGCTGGTATCTCAAGAACTCAGTATCCATTATTAAAGACCATTTCCATTCCAGAAATGCGCTCATCATGGCACTGCCATTGGGGGAGAAGGTATAGGGGCCTGAAGACCCATATTCAATAATTTAAGAACAGCTTTCTCCTCTCTGCCATCAGATTTGTGAACAGTCAATGAGCCCATTCGTCTTCTGCAGTATTTATCTATTTTGTAGCTTATAGTAATTTTTATGTCAGCAGTGTATTGCTGCCACAAAACACTAAGTACCGTGACCTATGTCAGTGATTAAATTTGATTGATTCTGATTCTAATCAGTGCGTAGAGTCATATGGAGTAGTATCTAGCCCTTTGGCCCATCCAGTTAATGCCAGACATTACTACCCATTATCGCTGACTGTCAGGATTGAATCCAGATCATTAACTGGGCCACTGTGCAATGCTACCTAATTCGTATACTCATCATAAGATCATAAGATATAGGAACCAATTAGGCCATTCAGCTCATTGAATCTGCTCCACCATTTAATCATGGCTAAATATTTTACCAGACCCATTCTACAGCCTTCTCCCCACAATCCTTAACTCACTTACTAATCAGGAACCTATCAATCTCTGTCTTAAATACACCCACAGCCTTCTATGGCAACAGATTCCACAGATTCCACCTTCACAAAGCTTGCCAATGAGAAAATCCAGCAATGCTTTGGACTCTGCAGGCTTGTAGTGTTGGGATGTTACTGCAATGAACCAAAGCACTTATTAGGGTTTATTTTGATAAGGGAAAAACATCCTTAATCAAGTAAATGGACGATTTAAGTCTGTGTCAGTTGTGTGATGGATTTACCCAAGAAAGCAGCTTCCCCTCTCTTCAGAACAATGAATCATCCGATTAAAATCTTAGTCCCTGGCATTGCATCTGTCCAAAGCCAGCTTCTGTGCAAGGGTCACCAGAGTGCTCCTTCTGGAATAACATCAATATTACTTTCAATAAAATCAGCCCCATTGCTGTGTTATAATGAAGCATGCAGAGATTTACTACAATTGTGTTTTCCTCACTGTGACGTGCATCTCTCAGGGTAAGTGTGCGGTCTCTCAGTATTGTAAAAATAAGGCCTCAATCAGAATGATCAAGGTAGTGTAATCCACCGTAATCCTCTGTGTAATTATTAACTATATCATGGAGTATGTCCTCCAAACTACTTGTATAATATAATGATATTAACTAATAATTATATCAATTAGCATATTTTTTGTGCCATTTTAGCATTGAGTATGGTTTTGCTTTTGGAAACAGGTTTTGTGCTGTCTCGGAAGACGTTTTCAGATCCTGTCATGGGGTGAATGCATGCATTTTCTTTTTCCTTGTTACGTTTGCATTCGTTATTGCTGTACGACTCCATTATACCAGAAAACTGTAACATTTTAACTGATTTAGCTAACTAGCCTTTCAATATACAGACATAATGCGAAACTACACCCCAATCGTCAAAAGTAATACAATGTAACAACAGCACCAACCTACCTGCCATCAAGAAAATACTGTATGTACAGAAAGGTGCCAAAAAATGCCAGCAATATCACAAAGGGCCCCACCCACTCAGCTCATAGACTGTTCGTCCCACTCTGAACAGGTAGTATCTAAACCGGAACCACCAGACTCAAAAACAGTTACTTTCCCCAGGCAGTGAGGCTGATTAACACTACCTCTTATTAACTACCCCCCACCCCCGATCACTACTTTATCACCATTTGTACAGATGCTCCTGTACCTGCAAAACTTTATGTATGTATAATCAATCTGTGTATATAAATTACCTTATGTATTTCTATTTACTGTGTTTTTATCTTAATGTGAATTTTATATGCTGCATTGGATTCAGCGTAACAATTACTCATTTTCCTTTATACTTGTGTATTGGAAATGACATTAAACAATCTTGAATCTTGAATGGAGATCAGTAGTAAAGTGATAAAAATTTAAATTTTAAGTAATTTTAAATAAACTTTTGTGGGGAATTGAGACAATTGTATGAGGTTGTTTGTAGTGTCCCTAGAACTTGCATCTTGGTTAACATGATGTTGAATTTCTCCCAGTTCAGTCAGATTATGCTCCCTATTTCTATGACAATGAACCAAACAGCACCAATGGGAACATGGCAATGTTGAGCATCCCTGAAGACACACCAATAGGTAGGTGTAATAAATACTTCCATGGGTTTAGTGGTAAATTTTGTGAAGCTTGATCACTCTTGACAGGAGTGTGAGTTGGAATTTTGCACAGACATCAAGGTTCCTGATCCATAACTCTCCCAGTTTTCTGGGTTTGAAGATCAGTTGTGGCAAAATGGGAATGAGACACTAACATTGCTGTCCCATACTGTAATCTCTTCTGCTGACAGTAAACGCTCCAGTATACTAGAGTCCTGCACACTTGCTGAGATTATACAGAGCTTTGGACTTCTGCGATTGTAGACTAACCATAATCATCATTATCGTCATTATGTGCTGTGTCATATGACGTGAGTGATTGTGGTTTTGACCCTGATTATTCTCAGCATTTTTTTTCACAGAACTAGATTACCATTCCCTTCTTCTGGCCAGTGTCTTTACAAGGCAGGTGACTCCAGCCATTATCAATACTCTTCAGAGGTTGTCTGCCTGGCATCAGTTGTCACACAGCCAGGACGTGATATGCACCAGTTGCTCATACAACTGTCCACCACCTGCTCCAATAGCTTCACGTGACCCTGACAAGGGGAGGGGGTGTTGTTAAACAGATGCTACGCCTTGCCCAAGGGTGACCTGCAAGCTTCTGGAGGGAAGGCGTGCTTTACACCTCTTTTGGTAGAGATGATCTCCAGCCTGCCACCAGTAGGTTAGCCATAAGTTGGATAAGCTAGAAACAAGAGAAGATCTGCAGATGCTGGAGGAACTCAGCAGGCCAGGAAGCACCTATGGAAAAGTGTAAATAGTCAATGTTTCGGGCCGCAACCCTTCATCAGGACTGGGAAAAAAAGATAACAAATCTGAGTAACAAGGTGTGGGGAGGGAGGAAGAAGCACAAGGTGGCAGGTGACAGGTGAAACCAGGTGAAGTAAAGAGCTGGGAAGTTGATTGGTGAAAGAGATAAAGGGCTGGAGAAGGGGAAGTCTGATAGGAGAGGACAGAAGACCATGGACTGAAGGAAAGGCTGAGGAGCACCAGTGGGAGGTGATGGCAGGTAAGAAGATAAAGTAAGAAAGGGAAATGGGAATGGGGAATGGTGAGGTGAGGGCCATTACTAGAAGTTCGAGGAAATTGATGTTCCTGCCAGCAAGTTGGAGGCTACCCAGACGGAATATGTGTTGCTCCTTCAACCTGAGTGTGGCCTCATCGCAGCAGTACAGGAAGCCATGGACTGTCATGTTGGAATGGGAATGGGAAGTGGAATTAAAATGGGTGGCCACTGGGAAATCCCGCTTTTTTGGCAAATTGAGCTTAGATGGTCAATGAAGCGGTCTCCCAATCTACATCCGGTCTCATCGATATACCTAAGGCCACACTGGGAGCACCGGATACAGTTGATGATCCCAACAGACTTATAGGTGAAGTGTCTCCTCACCTTAAAGCAGGGGCCCCCAACCTTTTTTGCACCGCGGGCTGGTTTAATATTGACAATATTCTTGTGGACCGGCTGACGGGGGTGGGGGGGTGTTCAAGTAGGGTTGCCAACTTTCTCGCTCCCAAATAAGGGACAAAAGTAGCAGTCAAATACGGGACACTTGTGTTTAGCCCGAGAAAGATTACCATGACCATGAAGCCTTGCGCGGGCACCTGTGTGCGCATGCGTGACGTGCGCATACCTGACGTGCGCATGCGTGTACGTGCCGATTTTTTTTCTACAAATCGGTTTTGGCTTAATCTTCCCAATTCTGTTAAGTGAAACTACACTGTACATACATTATTTCTACTTCATATAGGCTGTGTACTTATCATATCATTCTTGCTTTTACTATATGTTAGTGTTATTTTAGGTTTTATGTGTTATTTAGTATGATTTGCTAGGTTATTTCAAGTTCAACAGTGCAAGACAGGAATGAGGAAAGGTGCAGCTGACTCATATCGTTTCATATCGCCAAATCATATTGTTTCCTCGTGGCCCGGTAGCACATGCTTTGCAGCCCGGTGGTTGGGGACCACTGCCTTAAAGGGTGTTTGGAGCCCTGAATGGTAGTGAGGTTGGTGGTGGAGGGGGCAGGTGTAGCATTTGTTCTGCAAGGAGCAAGATCAGTGGGGAGGGACAAATGGGCAAGGGAGTCGCAGATCCCTGTGGAAAGCAGAAAGTGGGTGAGCAGGGTGGGGTTGGTGGTGGAATTACATCGGAGATGGCAGAAGCTACAGAGATTTATGTGCTGGATGCAGAGGCTGTTGGGGTGGTAGGTGAGGACAAAAAGAACCCTACTCCTGGTGGGGTGGTGGGACGATCGGGTGAGGGTGGACTTATGAGAAATGGGTTATGGTTGAGAGCAATGTTAATGGTAGATGAAGGAAAGCCCCTTTCTTTGAAGAATGAGCACATCTCCTTAGTTCTGAAATGAAAAGCCTCATACTGACAGATGTGGCAGAGACGGAGGAATTGAGAGAAGGGGATGGCATTTTCACAAGTAACAGGGTGGGAAGAGGTATTGTCCAGGTAGCTGTGAGAATCAGTGGGCTTATAACAAATACCCGTAGATAAGCTGTCTCCAGAGGTAGAAATGGAGATCGGATAAGCTAGGGCTGTTTTCTCTGGAGAGATGGAGCTAAGGGGAGACCTGATAGAAGTTTATAATATTATGAGAGCCATAGTTAGAGTCAATAGCTGGCATCATTGTCTAATACCAGAGGGCATACATTTAAGGCAAGGGCGGTAAGTTCAAAGGAGATTTGCGGGGCATGTTTTTTTACACAGAAGGAATGTGCTGCCAAGTTGGTAGTGGAGGATAAAATGATTGAAGTGTTTAAGGAATCCTAAGGTGGGTACATGGATGTGCAGAAAATGGAAGCACACGGACATTGTGTATGAAGAAGAGATTAGATGGGCGTTTAATTACTGTTTGATTAGTTTGTAACAACACCATGAGCCAAAGAGACTGCTCCTGTCCTGTACTGTTCTATAATTTATGTTCTATGTAGAGAAGAAAATTGTTGCCTTGAATTCAGTACAGTGTAGATCAATTCCCAGGAAGAGGACTTGCCTTGTTAGAGTCACTGAGTTATACAACACAGAAACAGGCTGTTCGGCCCAACTCATCCATACTAACCAAGGCAAAATTCTAAGCTAGTCCCATCTGGCTGCATTTGAGCAATGTCTTTCTAAACCTTCCCTGTTCATGAACTTGTGCAAATATCTTTCAAATATTATAATTGTCTCTGTCTCCATAACTTTCTCTGGCATCTTGTTCCATGTTCCTGTTGCCCTCTGTGTTGAAATTCTTGCCCCTCACACCCTTTAAATCTTTCCCTTTTTATCTTAAACCTATGCCTTCAAGATCTAGACTCTTGAACCATGGAATAAGAACTGACCATCCACCATATCTATTCATTTCATGGCTTTATAGACCACTATAATGTCACCTCAATTCCTTTCGACCCAGCCTTTCCGGTTTCTCTTGGTAACTCTGGCCCTCCAGTCTTGGCAATTTACTTTCTGCCCATTATGCTACTGGCACTTAGGACAGCACTGAAGGTTTTCCATCTCTGGGTGGTGTTCAGGGCTTCCTTCATGTGTCAGTAGCTTCCTCTCAGTTTTCACAACAGTCAGTCATGCAAGTGCTGGGTGGAGACTCAGGAATACCGTCACACTCAGATGTTGAAGGATTCTCCATCACTGATTCCGTAACAATTTGACCAGTCAGGGTTATTAGCCCTGAGCTGCACCCTGAACCTGGAGGACTGGTGGACCACTCTTTGTCTGGCCTCTACCCTTGGACCTGTCTGGCATGGGTGACCCTACTAAGAGTCAAAGAATAAAGCCCTGACTGCAGCCAACATATCTCTCTGGGTCATTGAGGCATGCAAGCCTCCAAACCCTACAACAAGGTAGTGGTCCTCTTGGATGAGTCCTGGCATCACCCTTGAGAAACTTTCTGCGCACTCTTTAGTTTCATCACATCCTTGGCAACCAGAACAGCACACCATATTCCAGCTGCTACCTCACCACCATCTTGTCCAGCCGTAACGTAATGTCCCAGTACTAGTACTCAGTACCTCTCTGATCAAGGACAGCTTGCCATGGGCCTTCTTCACCACGCTCCCTATCTGTGTCAGCACCCTCAGGGTACTATGTACTTGTATCTGGAGACCGCTCCTCTCTGTTTTACAACAGTCTCCAGAGCCCTGTCGGAATCAGAATCAGGTTTACATATAGAACATAAAACATTGCAGTGTGGTACAAGGCCATTTGGCCCACGATGTTGTGCTGGATTTTTAACCTGCTCTAAGATTGATCTAACCCTGTCCTCCTATATAACCCTCTCTTTTTTTTATCATCCATGTGCCCACATAAGAGTTTCTTAAATGTCCCTAATGTATCTGCCTCTACAACTACCATGGCAGGGTGTTCCACTCTCCCACCAATAAAGATTCTAGAATGTTCTGCCTGGTTTTAAACCAGGGACCTTCTCCCGTGTGAGGCAAACGAGATAACACCACAATACAAAAACACAGCCCTTTTTTTAACAGTGGGAATTGTACCCAATCACTGGCGATGTTACGCTAACTGCTACGCTGCTTAGGATGTGCTGGGGCCAGCCCGCAAATGCCGCCATGCTTCTGGCACCAACATAACATGCCCACAACTCACTAACTCTAACCTGTATGTCTTTGGATTGTGGGAGGAAACCAGAGCACCCGGACGAAACCCACCCAGTTACGGGGAGATAGTGCAAACTTCTTACAGAAAACGGTGGGAATTGAACCCCATATGTTGTGAAATCTGTTGTTGTGTGACAGCAGTACAGTGCAATACATAAAAATGGCTATAAATGACAATAAGGATATAAAAAATAGTGCAAAAGTGTACAAAGTAGTGAGGCATTTAGTGTGTTAGTCCTCCCCAGGTTTAATATTGTGAAGAGAGAATCGGACAGATAGGCCTCAATTCACCGGAGAAGAATAATCCAGGCAATGATGTACACATAGTTCTTTGTAATGCCTTCTTGATGATAGAAACTCTGGATTTTGAATCCTTTCTAGGGTCCCACCTGTACACTTTAAATGGCACCGATCTGGAGGGAAATACTGTTACATATGGCATGACATTTGATCCAGGATCAAAAAACTATTTTGCAGTGGATCCAAAAACTGGAAATGTCACATTGGTGGAAGAGTTGGACAGAGAGGTAAGACTAATTCCCGTTTCATTTACTGTGATTGCTGGAAATGTATCAAAACACTGAACACAGGACGACATTTGGCCCATCATATTTTTGCTGCTGGTAACCTTCAGTTGGGTTTTCCACTCTAATCCACTATAATGGAATGACAGGGTAGTGCAGTGGTCAGCACAACGCCTTACAATGCAGGCGGCCAGGGTTCAATTCCTGCCACTGCCTGTAAGGAGTTTGTACGTTGTTTTCAAATTGCGTTGCTGTAAGGCTAATGTACAATTTGCCATCCTGTACTGTTTCTGCATGTTAACATTTATATGTGCCCATGTCTCTCTCTGAGTACCAATGATCTTCAATCTCTCACCTTTTAAAAATGCTCTGCTTTTCATTTTCTATAGCAGGAGAGCTGACTTTACACTTTGCCTCAGCATATTGAACTTGCCATGTATTTGCACATTCTCTGTTGTCCTGAAGCCTTTTTCCGATCTTCCCTCTGCCCACTCTGCTGCCTAATTTGTATCATGTGCAAACTTAGATATACGACACATGAACAGTTCTGCCCCACCGTTGATCCCTGCAGTGTTCCATGATTATGGTATCCCCAGGGAGTCTCGTACTCTCAGTCGCTTCACGCCACAGAAACCGGCATAAGCACCGGCCTGATGAGCCGATAAGGCTTGGGACAGACTTTAACTTTAATGGGTAAATGACCCATAATTCATGACAACCAGTTGTACACAGTCAGAACCCAAACTTGGCACTTTAATGCAATAAAGACCAAAGATATTTTACATTTTGCACTTGTGAACCCGATACAAGGTCCTGGCAGCAATTTAGTGGTCCCAGCTCCCACGAAGTACTTACTTCCTTCGTGAGTGTAATACCTATTCTCAGCTTTAATATTTATGGATAACAAAGCATCTCTCACAAAAACTGAAAATAAAAATTCCTGATTCCATCATGTTTATCTTGTTATCATTCAGAGTTTACTTCTACCTTATTAATTTTACAACCAATGAACACAATAATTAATTGTCCCCTTAAAAGATAATTTGTTTAGCAGTTTCTGGTGTACTTTTGGCCAGTTCAACCCCCTCTCAACCCCATTCTCCTGTTTTCTCTCCAGAGCTTTTGATGCACTTTCCAATCAAGAACCCATCAACTTCCACTTTAAATATACCCAAAGACTTTGCCTCCACCACAGTCTGTGGCATTGATTTCCACAGATTCACCAACCTCTGGGTAAAGAAATTCCTCCTTATCTCTGTTCAAAAGGGGTGAGTCTTTATGGTAAATGTTAGCAAGCCTATGATACTCAACTGGTGCTGTGATGCTGTGATGAAAGCAGCCCAGTCTATCACCAGGATAAGCCATTGAACACGTCTACAAGGAGCGCTGACACAAAATGGCAGCATCCAATATCAAGCACCCCCACCATCCAGGCCATTCTGTCTTCTCACTGCTGCCATTGGGATGGGGTGCAGGAGCCCCAAGTCCCACATCACTATGTTTAGGAACAGTTATTTTAACTCAGCCTACAAGCTCCCAAGCCAGCGTGGATAACTCGACTCACCTTAACTCTAAATTGATTCCACAACCTGTGGACTCAGTTTCAAAGACTCTATAACACATCTTTTCATTATTATGTATTTATTGATTGATTATTATTAGTTTTTTTTGTATTTGCACAGTTTGTCTTCTTTTGTCCATTGGTAGCTTGTCAATCTTTGCTTTTATTGATCCTATTACATTTCTCTATTCTACTGCGAATGCCCGAAAGAAAATGAATCTCAGGGTAGTATATGGTGACATATATGTACTTTGTTAACGAATTTACTTAGAACTTTGAAAGCAATTATATACACCAGGAAGTTCAGGAATTACTTGCAAGCATGTTGAACTCAACCTTGTTGTGGTTTGGAGGGTAGATTGCCTCAGTGACCCGGAGAGCTACGTTGGCTGGAGAGAGCTTTATACTATGGCTGTTGGTAGGGTCACCCATGCCAAACAGGTCAAAGGGTAGAGGCTAGATTAAGAGTGGTCCACCGGTCCTCCAGGTTTGGTGGTTCAGCTCAGGTCTAACAAACCTGACTGGTAAAACAAAATTGTTAGGGAAACAGCAGTGAAGAGTCTTTCTATATCTGAGTGGCCACAGAAAGACAGAGATGGAGGACCTTCATTGCTGCCTTAAACACCAGTGGCACAACGGGCAGCAAGATACTGAGCTCCAAAGGTCCCACAGTTACGGGTTGATTCCCGCTGACTGCACGTGGGACCCCATACGGTAACAGAAACTGACTGAGATACCCCAGAAATTGCATGGGAAACTGCTCTCAGGTCCTGCTTATGCTGGATCTGACAGAGGATACTAGTGCCCTTCCATTTCAATGGAGATTTTTCCCCACAAGAAAGAAAGATAAGAATGGAATAAATTAATTCTCTGAAAACATATTCACCCTTACTGCAATATCTTTAAAGCTATAAGTGTTTTACAGATAAGTATTTATTTTTTAATATTTAATACTTAAAGAAGTAGTTTAATACTTAAATTTTATTTTGAATTGATTCTGAATGTCAAGGCCATGCAGTGCTTTGACTGAACTTGAAATAGACCTGTGGAGCTGAGTGTAGTAAGTGACTGTTCTACTTTAAAAAGGAGACTTAGAAAAAGCAATAAACCAGCATCTTGTCAGGAAAATGTTGAAATCGTCTTTAAAGGTGACATCTATCTACTTAGAAAATTATTATATGATTGAACAGAGGCATAAATATGAGAGGGAGGAACTCATAACATTTTCATTCATCAGGATAGTGGTACTGAATAAATGATTAAGACTGTCAGCAGACAAGTCTCTGGGACTTGATAGACCCCAGAGTCCATCTTGCTCTGAATACACTGGTATAATTTTACACTGCCATCATAGAGAGCATCCTCATACCAGCCATTATTGCCTGGTTTGATGCAGCATCCTCTCACAATGTACAGAAACTACAGAGAACTGTCAGGTCAGATACAAACGTCATTGGCTGTGGTCTACCACCACTGTAGGACTCGCCTAGGTCAAAGAAGCAGGCAGGAAGAAAAATCATTGCAGACACTACCCACACTGCAAACCGCCTTTTCCAAAAACTCCCTTCTAGAAAGTGCTATAGAGCCATTAAAACAAAAACTTCACACCATCTCAAAGATGTCCCCCCCCCCCCCCGGGCAATTCATCTGATCAACCATTCTAGTTACTCCCCCACCCCCACTATCTATTTATCCCTTCACTGCACTGTAAATACATTAAACCATTTTTATAAAACTGTTTATATCGTAAATACAAGCTGGTATTTATGTATTTATACAGATTTTATTCTACTTCTATACTTTAACCTTTAACTTTATATTTTTTTAAATTGCTGAATGTTGTTTTCTTCTAGTGCATAGTCCATCCTGATCCCACAGCAAATTCCTAATACATTTAACCGGTGGAATTCAGAACAGCGCGAGGGGATTTGATTGAAGCAAGAAGCAGTTTGATAAGGAGCATCTAGAGAGGGGAGACACTCAGATTCTCCCATCTCCTTATGGGAGAATCTAAGTGTCTGTGCTTAAAAAAAATAGGGATCCGAATTAAATATTTGGATGAAGTGAAGTAGTTTTGCTTAGGTGCCATAAATTTTTGAATCAGCATGGTAACTTCACTCACCTCAACACTGAAATGATTCCATAACCTCTGGAGTCACTTCCAAGGACTCGACAACTCATGTTCTCTGACATGTCAGTCCATGGCCTCTT
The DNA here is from genome assembly GCF_030028105.1 of Mobula birostris. Lineage (NCBI taxonomy): Eukaryota > Metazoa > Chordata > Chondrichthyes > Myliobatiformes > Myliobatidae > Mobula > Mobula birostris. The sequence goes on from NC_092387.1 coordinate 62,810,598, forward strand.
CTACTGCTGCGATGAGGCTGTACTCCGTTTGGAGGAGCAACATCTTATATTCCTTCTGAGTAGCCTTCTTGGGAGCCCTTGTGCAGGATTCCCTACAGGTTAATTTGCAGGTTGAGTCTGTGGTGAGGAAGGCAAATGCCATGTTAGCATTAATTTCAAGAGGACTGGAACATGAAAGCAACAATGCAACGTTGAGATTTTATAAGGCACTGGTGAGGCCTCACTTGGAGTATTGTGAGCCAGTTTGGGCCCCTTATCTTAAAAAGGATGTGCTGAAACTGGAGAGGTTTCAAGGAGGTTGACAAAAAAGATTCCAGGATTGAATGGCTTGTCATATGAAGAGCATCTGATGGCACTGGGCCTGTACCCAGAATTCAGAAGAATGAGGGGTGACTGCATTGAAACCTATCAAATGGTGAATGGCCTTCATAGAATGGATGTGGAGAAGATGTTTCCTATGGTGGGAGAGTCTAAGACTAGAGGACACAGCCTAAGAATAGAGGGGCGTCCTTTTAGAACAGAGATGAAAAGGAATTTCTTTAGCCAGAGAGTGGTGAATCTGTGGAATTCTTTGCCACAGGCAGCTGTGGAGGCCAAGTCTTTATGTATATTTAAGCCAGACGTCGATCGATTCTTGATTAGCCAGGGCACGAAGAGTTATGGGGTGAAGGCAGGAGATTGTGGCTGAGAGGAGAATTGGATCAGCCATGATGAAATGGTGGAGCAGACTCAATGGGTCAAAATGGCCTAATTCTGCTCCTACATCTTATGTACTTATGGTCTTTTGGCCTTCTATATATTTGATAAGCAATAGAGCAAAAGTTTGTTTAGTGTGGATGAGACTTTGGTGTTGAGACAATTAGATTAACAAACAATCTGCTGGAAAATCTCAACAGGTTAGGCAGCATCTCCAGAAGGAAAGGAGCTGTCAATGTTCTGGGTCAAAACCATGGATCTTGATCAACCACCCACAGTGAGAGGGGATGTGACTGAAGTATGTAAAATCCTGAGGGATCTTGAAGGGAGGAAATATCTATGGAAGAATCTAAGTGCCTCTGCTTAAAAAATAGGGATCCTAATTAAGATCTGGATGAAGTGAAGTAGCTTTGCTTAAGTGTCATAAGTTTCTAGACCTCTTGTGTCCAGTGTCTTTCATCTCTTGCACCTACAATTAGATTTGTTAAGATTTTACCAAGCAGTGGAATAGGCTTAAAGAGCAATGTGGCCTACTCTTGCTCCTAATGGCGAAATTCATATATTGGACATCAGCCATTTTGTTTTGTCTCGTGATATTTAACAGTGTTTCTTTTTTTTCAGAAGGAAGATGAAATTGAGGCCCTGATCAGTATTTCTGATGGTGTGAATGAAGTAAGATTTATGTCACTTATGCATATAACAAATCTTATAACATCTGTACAAAAGAGAGATAAACAAGTGTCAGGCAAATGGATTAGCTTAGAGCAATATGAAGCAAACATTATAGCTCGAAGCTAAACAATAGAGGGTCTTCAGCTAAGAAGAGTGTTTTACAATTGTAAATTGACATGCCCAATAATCACAGATTCATTCAGCCAACCACATCTGTGCTGACCAGTGGATACCCATCCACATTAGTGCCACATTTCAAAGCTTGGCCTCTAGCCTTCTGTGATTCAAGTGCTGAACAAGACACTTTGCATGTACTGTCCTCTTCAGCCATGCATATCAGTGGGCCCACTCAGATCCCCTCCAAATCTCTTACCCTTCACCCTAAATCCGTGGCCTTTCAGTTTATTCACCTTTAAAGAGGATTAAGAAGATAAGCTTTATTTGTCACATATACTTCGAAGCACACAGTAAAATGCATCATTTGCAGTGACGGCTAACCGAGTCCCAAGGAATTGCTGGGCAGCCTGCAAGTGTTGCCATGTTTCTGTTGCCTACACAGCATGACCAGAACCTATTAATCCTTATTAATATTTACCATTACTAACCCATACATCTTTGAAATGTGGGAGTTAATGGGAAAACCCAGATGAACCCACATGGGCATGGAGAGAATGAACAAGCTCCCTACATGCAGCGGCAGGATTTGAACCCCAATCACTGGCACTGTAAACCATTACGCTAGCCGCTACGCTGTCGTTCCTCACCTTTGAGAAGGGGAAAGGTTTCCTGGAGTCTACCTATTTTATATCCTTGTAATTTGAAATATGTCCCTCTTAATCTCCTCTCAATGGAAAACCGAAACAGCCTCTCCAATCCCTCCTCAGAACTAAGATACTCCATCTTGATGAATTTCCTCTGCATCCTCTCCAGTGCTATCCCATCCTTCCTACAGTGTGGTGACCAGAACTACAAGCAGTGCCCCAGCTGAGATCTGATCAATGTTCTATGAATTTGGAGCATAACCTCCCTGTGACTCGTGGAGGCCACTATCCAATCTGCCTTCTTCATCATGTCACCTACTGCATTGCCACGTTTAAGACTCTTTGAACTTGCACACTGTTTACTCAATACACTCTACTATTCATGGTATATGTCCTAACCGCCATTTCTACACCCAAACTGTATCATTTCCCACCTGCAGTTTCTCAGCTCTTTTTTGCCAACACATCATTATTCCCCCATAGCCTGAGAGCAGCCTCTGCACTATCAATAACTCTACCAATCTACGTGTCAAATGTGAGTTTAAGAACGCATCTGGGAAATTGTGTCATCTGCTGGTTTATGTATACATATTATTTTATCAGCACATATGGAAAATACTTTGCTTTTGTAATGAAAATCTAAAAAAGGGTTCAAAGGTTCATTTATTATCAAAGCATGTATCTACATACAACTCTGAAGTTTGTCTTCTCCAGATAGTCGTGAAACAAAGAAAGAACATGAAAGTCATTCAGAGAGAAACATCAAACCCACCCCCTTTCCTTACAAAAAAAGGACAACATCTCGATTATCACCCCCCCAAAAAAATCCCTGCACACCCTGCCCAAAAGGGAACAGGAACATTGACCCCAAGAAACAAACCCTCCTTCAGACAAAAGCCTAATACAACACTGACAGAACATCAACCCCCAAGATCCCCCCCTTGCACAACAAAATGGAAAAGGAAAAGGTGAAAAAACACAGAATATGAAAAGCATAAGTGTGAAAAAGTCCACAGTCCATAAACGCAATAGTCCATAAATGCAGAACCACGATACCATTGTACTATATCACTGATGTTCATCGAAAGAGAGGGACACCACACAAGGCAGAGAGGCCTACCTGCCTGCCAGAGCGAGCCACAGAGCAATAGGCCATTCACAGACTCCTCTGGCAGTGATCAAAAGGTAGGCGTTCAGCACTGAAACTCCCGCTCACTACCACTTCACCACTCCTCATTCATTTAATAATAGCTAGCCGGAATCCCCATCGCAAAAGCAATGTCCACAAGTTGGCCTTCATTCTAGTGTATAGTGTTAATTCATAAAACATGGAAGTTTGAGTAAATTCAGAAAACCTTTGGATTGCTGGAGAGCCTCTGATCAAATTTTCTTAAAAATCTTCACTGCTCATTTATTTTAGTGAATGCATTGCGCAGAATTGGTGACACATTTCTATTCTGCATTTCTTTCTAAATGAGCTTTCATATACATCTGCACTTTACTCTTCACTATGAAGCCCTTTGTGCTTACAGGTTGTGGAAAAGGTTCGAATACTTATAACAGACGCCAACGACGAGAGCCCAGAGTTCATGAAGATACCTTATATTGTTAATGTCCCTGAGGCAAGTTGCTTTTCAAAATTTGAGTTCCTTTAGTTAGTAGGAGCAAAATATTTACAGTAAAACCTTTTGACAATCAATATTTTGGTTTGGATTGGACAGAACATGCCACCAGGTGCCAGTATCTTCAAAGTATATGCAGTGGACAGAGACAATGGATCTGGGGGCAGTGTCACCTACTTTCTGCAGGTCAGTCTTTCTGACAAATGGTCTGAAAGGATTTCAAAGAATGATTCATTCTTAGGTGATCTTAGAACTTGAGGAATAGCTAGGTGGTTTGGACTTCCATTCCAGTTCGTTGGTCAGATATTTGAATGAAATTCTTTCCACATATCAGAGACCTGATGCTGTGAGCTATTTTACCAAGCTGTTGGTGTAATATGGGAAACTCATCCTTTACAGAAGAATGTGTCACAAAGTGAAACATGTATCACATTGGCCTCACAGTGAAAGATCCTCAGTTTGATTCAAGATTGCTTATTGCCATTCTGCAGTACCCAAGTGCAAAGGAGAACAAAATGTTTGTTACTTAGTCATAGTCATACTTTATTGATCCGGGGGAAATTGGTTTTCGTTACAGTTGCACCATAAATAATAAATAGTAATAACACCATAAATAGTTAAATAGTAACATGTAAATGATGCCAGGAAATAAGTCCAGGGCCAGCTTATTGGCTCAGGGTGTCTGACCCTCCAAGGGAGGAGTTGTAATGTTTGATGGCCACAGGCAGGAATGACTTCCTATGACGCTCTGTGTTGCATCTCGGTGGAATGAGTCTCTGGCTGAATGTACTCCTGTGCCCACCCAGTACATTATGTGGTGGATGGGAGATATTGTCCAAGATGGCATGCAACTTGGACAGCATCCTCTTTTCGGACACCACCGTCAGAGAGTCCAGTTCCATCCCCACAACATCACTGTCCTTACGAATGAGTTTATTGATTCTGCTGGTGTCTGTTACCCTCAGCATGCTGCGCCAGCACACAACAGCAAACAGGATCGCACTGGCCACCACAGACTCGTAGAACATCCTCAGCATCGTCCGGCAGATGTTAAAGGACCTCAGTCTCCTCAGGAAATAGAGACGGCTCTGACCCTTCTTGTAGACAGCCTCAGTGTTCCTTGACCAGTCCAGTTTATTGTCAATTTGTATTCGTACTTTGGCTTCGATGCAGCATAAAAAAACACACAAGAAACGATAAAAAAGCACCACCTGCAGAAGGAGTGGTTTGAGTATCTCAGAACCTGAGATTTAACACACAGCTGTCTCTAGAGTTTACTGAGAATGGTGCAAAAAACAAAAAAAAAAAGTCCAGTGTGTGGCAGTTCTAAGGGTGAAAATGCCTTATTAATGAGGAAGGTCAGAGGAAAATGGTCAGACTGCTTTAAGATGACTGGAAGGGGACAGTAATTCAAATAACCATACGTTACAACAGTGGTGTGCAGAAGAGCATCTGTGAATGCACAACATGTCAAACCTTGATGTGGATGGGCTACAGCAGCAGAATTCCACAAATGTACACTCAGTGGCCATTTTATTAGGTACAGGAGGCCCCTAATAAAGTGGCCACTGAGCTTATGTCGTGATTTCAGACCAACGAGGAACTTTGAATGTTCAAAGTAAGTTTTATTATCGGAGTACATATATGTCACCACATATAACCCTGAGAAAGTGTCGTCACATTTTTAATCTAGGGAATCTGCAGCTAATTTGAACACAGGAAACTCCCACATAAGGTAACAGGACAATGATCTGCTTTCTTTTGAAAATATTGATTAAGTTTCGGCAAGGATAGAACATAGGACAATACAGCGCAAAAAAAGGGACTTAAATTTTTGCCAAACTAATTAACCCTATAATTAAAACCTTATTATGTCAGTCCTTTCTTCCTACACAGGTCAGTATCCCGCCATAACCATGTGCCTAAGGAGTTTTAACACCTCTGTCATATTTGCCAACACTAGTACTCCAGGCAGTGCATTCGTTGGGAACGTCTAATGCTAACGTATCAACCCCTGTGTATAAAACCTTATTAAATTGGCCCCTTCTGCCTACACAGGTCTGTGTTCCACCATAATCATATGCCTAAGGACTTCTTCACACCTCTTTCGTATTTGCTAACGCTGACACTCCAGGCAAAGCATTCCAGACACCCACCAACCTCTGTGTAAAAAGCCTTGTCGTGTACATGGCTACGGGGATAGCTCTCCTGTTCTTCAAAACAGTGCCAGGTCATGTTTCATGCATAAGTGAACAAATGGAATTCACCTCAACAGGGAAGCATTTAGAAAAACACCGATCTCATTTTGAAATTATCAAAATCTCCGTTGCCTCTAATCAGAAAGCAAAACAAAACCAGAGACTGGAAATATGAAGTAAACCAATAAAATGCTGGAGTTCTTCAGAAGATCGGGCGACATTTGTTAAAGAAAATTTATTTATTTAGAGACACAGCATGGAGTGGGCCCTTCCAGCCCTTCGAGGTGTACCGTCTCACGATGCCCAACAGACCCGATTTAACCCTAACCTTATCACGGGACAATTTACAATGACCAATTAACATACCTGGTATATCTTTGGACTGTGGGAGGAAACCAGGGCAATGGGGAAAACCCATGCATTCCATGGGGCAGATGTACAGACTCCTTACAGATGATACCAGAATTGAACTCTGAACTCCGATGCCCCAAGCTGGAATAGTTACATGCTAATCGCTACAATATCTGGAAAATTAATATTTCTGGTACCCTAAAATCTTGTGGATGTTTTAGATGGCGTGCCTTAAAATATTGACTCTGCTTTTCTCTTCACACTTGCTGACTGTTCTACTGAGCATTTTCTGGTCTCAGTTGTTTTCTCTGCTTTATAATAATAATATATAATTTTAACTACTTTATTTTGATTTTAAGACTATCACTTCCTGCTCTTCACTGAACAGTTTAGAAGTTCTTTCTTGGTCCTCCTCTCTGAGTTCTTACTCCTTTTCGTCCGACTCCCCCAGAACATGCGCAGAAGCAAGTTCTCCATTGATCGATACAGCGGAATTCTCCGGATTAAGCCAAGCACATCTTTAGATTTTGAGAAGTCTCGGGCTCATTTTGTCACTGTTATCGCAAAGGTAAGCTGACGACCTTACAGCAACTGGGAGAAAATAAAATTCTGAAGTCCACAAGGTAATGCAAATTTGATTTTACTTGTACAGTTATACCTTCATAGGTTTTTATATTTTATTGAGATAGAGCGCAGAATAGGCTTTTCTAGTCCTTTGAGCCACGTCGCCCAGCAACCCCTGATTTAACCCTAGCCTAATCACAGCACAATTTACAATGACCAATTATCCTACCATCCAGTATGTAGGAGGAAACCCATGCAGGCTTTGGCGGGAATTGAACCCCCGTCGCCTGCACTGTAAAGCATTGTGCTAACGACTATGCTACCGTGCTGCTCTAGTTATTACCCTTCAACCTGAACCAGCATGGATAACTTCACTCATCTCAGCATGGAACTAATTCTACAGCCGGCCCTATGGACTCACTCACATTCAAGGACTCTACAACTCATGTTCTCAATATTATTTATTTGTATACATTACTATTAGTATTTATTTATTTATTTATTTATCCATCTATTTATTTATATATATATATATTTGCATAGTTTGTCTTCTTTTGCACACTGGTTGTTTGTCGGTCTTTGTTTGCATGTAGGTTTTCATTGACTCTATTGTATTTATTTGTTCTACTGTGGTGCGACCCCACCACCCAGGACATCGTCTCTTCTCACTGCTGCCATCAGGAAGAAGGTACAGGAGCCTCAGGACCCACACCACTAGGATCAGGAATAGTTATTACCCCTCAGCAATCAGGATCTTGAAACTGAGGGGATAATTAGCGGGAGGAGAAGATGGCGACGCGACGCAGTGCGCGCGGCCTCTCCGGTGATGATATCTGTTATCTGTCAAGTAGGAGGCTGTGTACAATTCTGATTTGATGGAGGCAGACGTGAGAGCACGGAGGAACATCTGGTGAAACTTCTAAAATGCCTGTTTGGCTGCCGCCACTACTGTGTGATCCGAAATCTCCGGAGGGGAAGGCCCCGAGCGCTCGGCTTTGCCTGTTGCTTGGCGGCCGGGGCTGGGGTCGAAGCGCTCGGCAGAGATGGTGCTTGGTGCTTGGTGTCAGAAGGCTGGTCGGAAGGTTGAAGTTTTCGGATGGACTCAGAGTTGGACTGTGGTCGGGTGCTTCCAGGATGCTGCATTGGCAAGTTTGCGGCACTGGAAGCTCATGGCATGGAGAGTTTCTCCCTTCTACCATCTGCGTGAGATGTTGGGGCTATCGGGACTTTGAAACTTTTTTTTTACCGTGCCCATGGTCTGCTCTTATCAAATGACGGTACTGCTTTGCACTGTTGTAACTATCCGTTATAATTATGTGGTTTTTGTCAGTTTTAGTCTTGGTCTGTCTTGTGTTTCTGTGATATCATACTGGAAGAACATTGTATCATTTTTTAATGCATGCATTACTAAATGACAATAAATGAGGACTGAGTGTCCTCATAATCTAATCTAATTTCAATTGCCCCTCACTAAAATGTTATCACAATCTATGGACTCACTTTCAAGGATTCTTCATCTCAAGTTCTCAATATTTATTGCTTATTTATCTATTATCATTCTTTCTTTCTTTTTTGTATTTGCACAGTTTGTTGTCTTCTGCATATTGGTTTAATGCCCAAGTTGGTACGGGCTTTCATTGATTCAGTTATGATTATTGCTCTATAGATTTATTGAGTGTGCCCACAAGAAAATGAATCTCAGGGTGACATGTATGGACTTTGATAATAAACTTACTCTGAACCTTTGTATTACAGGATGGTGGAGGGACACACAGAGGAAGGCATCAGATCGGCTCATCAACTGTCACTGTAACAATTAATGTTGTGGATGTTCAGGACACCCCTCCTGTGTTTGCTGGTGTTCCCTATTATGGATACGTGTATGAAGACACTGAACCTGTAAGCCATTTGTTGTCCCAATTATCCACAGCATGTAGAATGCCCACCTCTAACTCAGTCTGTGAAAGTGAGCCACCTTGTTGATCCACTATGGTTTTTTCTGGTGAAGGTAATCACACGGTTGGGATGAGAAGGGAATGGGGATGTATTTCCAAACTGACCTGGTGGTGGTGTTACTATGCGCTTGCTGCCTTAGTCCTTCTTGATGGTAAAGACTGAAAGGTGCTTTTGGTGTAGTCTGATCGAAGGACAAGAATGCAATCTGTAGATGGCCCTCACTGCAAATATATTGGTCAGGGATAGGAGTGAATTTTCAGTGTGTTGGATAGTGTTACGTACCCCGTAACTGGGTTGCCAAACCAGCAGAAATGGACCACTTAGTTGGAGTCTGGATTACTGGAACTAAGAAAGTTTTATTAAAGAAATAAGTAACACAGTACTCTAATCGTAAGGATATAAATGCAACAGGTTAGCAATGATAAACACACATATACACAGAACTAGGGTAATAGGAATCAAACAAGCTCTATTGCAGTCTAGAGGTAAAATGATCAGTCTCAAGTGACGCAGAGTTCAGTTCAGCTTAGTACAGTTCACAGTAATCGCTGTTGTGCCGTTGGAGAGAGGGAGAGAGAAAATGCAAATTCTGATTCACACAGACCTTTGTTCTTCGCAGTTAGCTTTCAGGCAAACCCTTTTATGTCTTCTGTGGTTACCGACTGTGACCCCTCCGTTCCGGATACGACCGTTCTTCCGCGGTGAACCCAGCACCCAGGCAGGGGCGGACACACACACCACGTTCCCGCCAATCGTACCTTTTCACCCTGTGTGTCTATGGTCGGTTCCCACCACCAGACCTCCAAACTCCTACCAACTTGTGGGGGCACACCGCTTTTCCAGAGTCTCGTTATCTCGTGATCTTGTGGTGTGTGTCGTGCCTTAGTGAATCTGTTCTTTTTATCCCCCTGCTGGGGTATTGCCTGTTCATCAAACTTCAAACAGTTCAGGTTCAAAGCAACCGGTCTGTCAATACTCTTAATTGTGTTTCTTTTCCGTTACCTCTCTCTCCTCTCTCATTAACATTTTGAATGCTTCTCCATTGTTACCCTTATCTCTCTCATCAGTATCAATCTTCTGATAACTTGGTTTTTTGTCACAATAGGAACCAATCATGTAGGTTTCTTTCTCCTGATGACGTTGAATTTCTCATGTATTGTGGGAACTGCACTCATACAAGCATGTGGGAACCATTCAATCACACTCCTGATTTTTGTTGGTTGGAAAGATTTACTAATCTATTTAATTACTAATATAATAGTAATTAAGTTCTAATTCTCTTTTTTTCATTTAGTCTTTCTCTGTCTTGCATTCTCGCCTACTCCTATTAAATCTCCACCTACATAACTTCATGGGTGGTGGGGTGAAGATATATCTCTACCAAAGGAGGAGTAAGGTGCCCCTTCCACCCATTAGACTGCAGGTCACCCTTGGGCAATGTGTAGTATCAGCTTAGCCCTCCCCCCCCCCCCCCCCCCCCAGATCAGGGTCACCTGAAGCCTTGGGAGCAGGTGGTAGACGTCTGTATGAACAGCTGGTACATATCATAGGTCCTGGTTATGTGACCACTAACACCGGGCAGACAATCTCTGAAGAACATTGATAATGTCTGGGACCACCCATCTTCTTACACAGAAGAAGGCAATGGCAAACCATTGCTGCAGAAAATTTTGCCAAGAACAATCATGGTCATGGAAAGAACAAACATAATCTCAGTACTTCAGATAATGTAAGTCTTCTGGTTGGCTGAAGAGTGATTTTGATTTTGCAGTCTTTTTCTCAGCCAATTAAAGGGGAATTCTTATGGATAGATAGATAGATATACTTTATTGATCCTGACAGAAATTAGGTTTCGTTACAGTTGCACCAACCAAGAATGGAGTATAAAAACAATATAAAACCATAAATAATTAAATAATGATGAGGTTATGATGAGTGGGTTTCTACCGATTGAAAACAGCATCATGACAACCAAAACATATTGTACTGCTACAGAAGGTCTATGGAGATGAAGTTATCTAGTAGTTTATACACTCAGTAGCCATTATAATAGGTACTTCCTGTACCTAAAAAGTGTTCATTGTGTGTATGTTTTCAGTCTTCTGTTACTGTAGCCCATCCACTTCAAAGTTCAATATGCTATGTATTCAGAGATGCTCTTCTGCACACCACTGTTGTAACACATGGCTATCTGAGTTACTGTCGCCTTCGTGACAGCTTGAATCGGTCTGGCTGTTCTCCTCTGACCTTTCTCATTAACAAGCATTTTTGCCCACAGAATTGCTGCTCACTGGATGTTTTTTGTGTTTTGCACCATTCTCTGTAAACTGTAGAGCAGGGGTTCCCAGCCTGGAGTCACAGACACCTCAGTTAATGGTAGGGGTCCATGGCATTAAAAAAAAGTTAGGAACCCCTGCTCTGGAGACTGTTGTGAATGAAAATCCCAGATCAGCAGTTTCTGAGATACTCAAATCACTCCATCTGGCACCATTCCATAGTCAAAGTCACCTAGTTCACATTTCTCCCCCATTCTGATGTTTGGCTTGAACAACAACTAAACCTCTTGGCCGTGTCTGGATGCTTTTATGTAGTGAGTCACTGACACACGATTGGCTGATTAGATGTTTGCATTAACAGGTAAACAAGAGAAAATCTGCAAACGCTTGTGTGTGTTGCTTAGATATTTGCATTAATGAGCAGGTGTACAGGTGTACCTAATAAAGTGTTCACTGAGTGTAAGTTTTTTTCTGTTGTTTTTGGTTACAGGTGTAACTAGAAACTGGAAGTATGTCAGCCCAGCTCATAACTGTTGTGGTCTTGTGTATACACCTCTTTAACCCTCTTTCCAGAGGAAGAGGGCTGTGGTGAATCTAGAACTACACCACATAACTTCCTGAGATTACCGCGTGCCACTAAGAGTCTCTGGCCAGAAGCAAGGATGTAATGCTGAGGCTTTATAAGATATTCATCAGACAACGTTTGGAGTATTGTGAGTGGTTTTTTGGCGCCACGTCTAAGCAAAAATTAGTTGGCCTTGGAAGGTGTTAAGAGGAGGTTTATGAGAATGATCCTGGGAATGAAAGGGTTAACATATGAGAACATTTGATAGTTCTGGCCCTGTACTAGCTGAAGTTCAGAAGAATGAGGGGGTTCTCATTGAAACCTACCAAATTCTGATTTGGTACAATTGTGGACAATTCTGATTTGATGAAGATGGACGTGAAAGCAAAGAGGAACCATCTGGAAAAATTTCTGAAACGCTCGTAGGCTGCTGTCATTACTGCACAGTCGGGAATCTTTTGGAGGGTAGGCCTCAAAATCCCCGGCTTTGCCTGCTGTTGGCGACTGAGAAGGAGGTCGAATCGTCCGGATAGGGATGGCGCTCAGTACTCGGTGTCGGAGAACTGATCAGAGCTCGAAGTTTTCGGATGACTCAGAGACAGACCGTGGTCGGGTATGGCAGGGAGAGTTTTTCTTCCTTCTCCCGTCTGCGTGAGACGTGGGACATTTGAGTGACTTTGAACTTTTACTGTGCTTATGGACTTCTTCATCAAGTTATGGTATTGTTGCACTGTTGTATCTATATGTTATAATTATGTGGTTTTGTTAGTTTTTTTTCCGTCTTGGTCTGTCCTGTGTTTTGTGATATTACACCGGAGGAAATATTGATTCATTTCTTAATGCATGCATTACTAAATGACAATAAAAGAGGGCTGTGTGTCTTCATAATCTAATATTGAAAGCCCTAGATAGAATGGGCTTGGAGAGGCTGTTTCCAATAATGTGAGAATCTAGGACCAGAGGGCAGAGCCTCAGGATAGAAGAACACCTCTTTAAAACAGAATTGAAGAGGAATTTCTTTAACCAAAGGGTGATGAAGATGTGGAATTTGTTGCCATAGATGCATGTGGAGGCTAAGTCATTGGGTATATTTAAAGCAGAAGTTTTTGATTTGTGAGAGCATCAAAGGTCACAGGGAGAAGGCTGGAGAATGGAGATGAGAGGGGAGATAAATCAGCCATGATTGATTAGTGGAGCAGACACGATGGGCTGAATGGCCTAATTCTGCTTCTAAATCTTATGGTCTTATGTACGTGAAAACAAATATCTCGAAGCTCCAAATAAAAGTATCATTTGATCAAATTTGATTTCTGTTGGAAAGCAGAAATTCTAAAGGCCAGAGTAGTAATAGATCTAATACACTAATTAAAGATCGAATCTAATAAAAATATGGAGGTTAATGGTAACATACTGGTGTGTTAAGGTAGTTTAACAAACATCTGGTAAAAACCAAATATATTAATTAGAAGTAACACACATTTTCCTGGTCCCAACCAACCATTTCAACTCCAATTCCCATTCCCATTCGGTCCATGGCCTCTCTTCTGCCACAATGAGGCCAATCTCAGGTTGGAAGAGTATAACATCTCATATTCTGTCTAGGTAGCCATCACCTGATGGCATGAACATCGATTTCTCCAACTTCTGGTAATTTTTCCCCTCCCCCTTCCGACTTGCCCCCCTGGCTTCCTACCTCTTGTCCTCGCCTGCCTATCACCTCCTCCTGGTGCCTCTCCTCCTTTCCTTTCTCTTGGGATCCACTCTCTTCTCCTATCTGATTCCTTTTTCTTTATCTTTCCCACATTACCTCTCAGCTTTTTCATTCCCCACCCACCGGGCTTCACCTATCACCTTCCAGCTTGTCCTCCTTCCCCTCCTGCCACCTTTTTATTGTGACATCATCCCCCTCGCTTTCCAGGGCTGTTGAAGGATTTCAGCCTGAAACATTAACTGTTTATTCATTTCCATAAATGATGCCTGACGCGATGACTTCCTCCAGCTTTTTGCGTGTGTTGTAGTAAACAAAAAGCTCACATTTTAACCATAAAAGTAAAGAAATTGTGCAATCCAAATAGTTTACGCTGTATTTCAATTTCCCAACCAGGGTTCAGAAATATTTAGTGTGATGGCCTACGATGGAGACCGTGGAAACCCAAATCCAATCCATTACTCAATTGCACATGGTAAGCAAAAAAAATACAATTGTATTTCAGTAATGTAGTTAACAATGATTTGGACATAGAACTTAAAGCAGTACATGTTCCATGGTATTTACTAGCCTTTTAACCTACTCCAACTCAAGCTAACCCTTCCCTCCCACAAAGCCCTCCACTTTTATTTCATCCTTGTGCTTATCTAACAGTCTCTTATATATCCCTAGTATATCTTACTCTACCATTAGCCCTGGCAATGCATTCCATGTGTAAAAATCTATTTCTGACATCCTCTCCACTATACAGTACAGTACTTTCCTCCAAGCACCTTAAAATTATGCCCCCTTGTATTAACTATTTCTGCCCTGGGAAAAACATACTAGCAGTCCATGCCTCTTATCATCTTATACATCTCTATCTAGTCACTTCTCATCCTCCTTCACTCTATTTGGGTACAGTTCATTTTTATCTTGCTGTTTGTTATCAGGAAATGATGGTTCCTTTGAAATAAATAGTACAAGTGGGGTCATTACTCTTCTGAAAACTACAGAACAACTTCAGAAGGATGTTTACAAGCTATTAATTTGGGTGAGTCAAAATTAGCACTGATGTTATACTTAAAATATAGTTTTGATCTGATAATGACTGCTTCATCCATTTGTATGTAATGTTACATAAATATTTCTAAATCTCCCTGGATACTCAAAGTCAGTCACATTTGGTTGAAATCAGGCTTAATTGCCTTATGCACAAACACATACTGTATATGCACTGTTGCAATGGAAACTTACTTTCAGCAATATCACAAGTATATAGCATCGGGAAAACAATAATCACAAGGAAAAAAACATAAATTATACAAGAAATAATATAATTTAAAAAACAAGTCAGTAACTTTCTCTCTCCACAGATAAGACAGTTCAATTTGATAATTTTTATGGCATAAAATAGTTTATTGTTCAGACCCATAGTTGTGGTGATAGAACCTTTAGTTAGTTGCAGAATTGACACACTTTATTACTGTTCATTACCTTCTGCCGTATAGGGCAGCAATGAATGGTCCTCTCTCTCTCTGTCTGTCCTTGGCCATCTTCTCTAATGTGCCCCAGCTGTGGTTCAGGGTCATCAGTCAGATACAGTTATAGAAGGATTCTTCATTACTGTTTCCTTAACAATTGTTTTTGACCAGTCAGAGTTGTCAGCCCTGAGCTGAAACCCCAATCTTGGAGGACTGGTAGACCATTCTTAGTCTGGCCTCTACCCTTTGACCTGTTTGGCATGAGTGACCCAACCAAGAGGCTCTGACTCTAGCCAACATAGCTCTCCAGGTCATTGAGGCACACAAGCCTCCAAACCGTATGACAAGGTTGTGATCCTCTTGCAGGACACACTTTGATAGTCCTGGTGTGTGACTTGTTTACAAAGAGGGAGGACCATTTATTGGTCCTCCACTTGCTGGAGAGATACTGTGTGGTCTGAAAAATCACTGAATGATTCTGATCAGGTTGGCCCATTTGCTGCCACGTAGCAATAGGACAAGCACTCATCTGTGTAATCCACACACCCCATGGCTTCATCCAGAGCTGGCACTGTTCCCCACAGGGAGAGAAGTAGCAGTTTGATCCCTCTGTTCCATTACACTTTCTAGTGCCCTACTATTCATAAAATAGGTTCTAGGTTGGTTTGACCTGGCAAAGCCCAAGGCAGTTTGATGTTATTACCTCCACTGATATGTTACTGCTAAATAAGGTTCTCTAACTTGTGTCTTCCATGATAGACACTTAAAACAGTCAGGCAACAACTGGTTCACTCATCTGTTCCATAGTCCAATGGCCAGTACTTATCACAACAACTATTATAGAAAATCAAAATGTGTTCACACAGCTGGAACTCATTAAAAATCTAACCTTTCTTTGTACAAGGCCTCAGAAGTTGACCTAGATGTTGATACACCAGTGTTTATGACAGCCATGGTGACAATCCAAGTGGTCGATCTCAACAATCATCGGCCGACCTTCTATGGTGAACACGGACCCCAGTCACAATTCGAGATCACGATGCAGGAACATCCACCTGCGGGAGAGATACTGCGTGGTCTGAAAATCACAGTGAACGATTCTGATCAGGTTGGCCCTGTTGGTGTTGGTCTATTACTGTTGCGTGTACCAAGACTGAGTCAATAGCTTGTCATACATACTGACCATACAGAACAAATCATGTGTTCAGCATGTGTCGAGTTGTTTGACGTGGACGATCATGGTCTTTCCATGACCATGATTGTTCTTGGTAAGTTCTTCTCAAAGGAGATGTACCTGGTTTTCTGCTTAGTTCCATCCTCCTGACCCAGGACCATAGCCCTCAATACTCCTCTCATCCATGTACCGCTACAAACTTCTCCTGTTACAATTGAATACGCATCAGTGGTGGGAATTGGGCAGCAAATCATAAACACAAGAGATTCTGCAGATGCTGGAAATCCAGGGCAACACACACAAAATGCTGGAGGAACTTAGCAGGTCAGGCGGAATCTATGGAAAGAAATAAACAGTTAGCATTTTGGGCCGAGACCCTTCATCAGGTCTGGAAAGGAAAGGGGTAAGAAACACCATAAGAGGGTGGGGGAGGGAAAGGAGTACAAGCTAGAAGGTGATAGGTAAAGCCAGGTGTGTGGGGGAGGGGGATGAAGTAAGAAGCTGGGAGGTGATTGGTAGTAAAGGGCTGAAGAAGAATCTGATAGGAGAGGAGAGTAGACAATGGGTGAAAAGGAAGGAGGAAGGGCACCGGGGGAGGTGATAGGCAGGTGAAGAGAAGAGGTCAGAGAGAAGACAGAGTGGGGAATAGAAGAAAAGGGAAGAGAGAGAGAGAAAAAATACTGGAAGTTAGAGAAATCGATGTGGCATGAACATCGATTTCTCTAACTTCTGGTAAGTTTTTCCCAAATCGTCAACCGCTTACCCATTTCCAAGGAAATGGCCAGTCAGTATTTTGCATCAAGGCACTTCATCAGGTCTGGAAGTAGAGTAGAATGGTCTTGATCTGAAATGTTGACTGCCTGTATCCCTCTACAAATGCTGCCTAACCCATTGATTCCTCCAGTAGCTTGTTTCTGGCTCCAGATTCCAGCATCTCCAAGGAGTTCGAGATTCTTGGATATGAGGCAATTAAAGAACATAGGAATCAGAGAGGGATGTAGAATCAGAACAGATTGGCAGTGTCTTCCACCTGTTCCTATTCCTTAATCAAGTCGTTTTACTGAAAGATTTGTCAGATCTTGCAAACCTGTGATATAATTACATGCCAATATTTACTGTAACTTGTACTATCACTTCTGATGAAACACACGTAGAGATCCTGAAGACCTTACTCCATTCCAAGAAGCAATAGAAGAAAAGACTTTGCCAAACATTTTCTTGAGATCAGGGATCTTTACACCAAGTAACGGGGAACAAACAAATGTAACAAATCTTTATTTGTACTTCAGGGAGCAAATGCACAATTTAGCCTCACGTTGGTTGGCGATGGTGGAGTATTCCGAGTTATTCCACAAACCATCCTCAGTGAAGCCCAGGTCACCATAATAGTGGAGAACTCAACTGCCATCGACTATGAGATAGTCCAAGTATTCACTTTTGAGGTACGTGAGATCCGTGTACGGAATATAAACATTGAAATGGAACACTTTAATAATGAGGAGAGACTGGAGAGGGCGAGGCAGTTTCCCTTGTATAAGAGTAGACATGAAAGAAGCATATAAAGCTAGGAGGGATATAGATAGGCACACTGAAGGAAATTATTCCCCATTATCAGAGGTAGATAAAATTAGCGGGCATAGATAGAGACAGATGTGGACTTGTGCAGAGAGAATAAAGTGGGATTACTGTAGAGTTATACCCCATGGAAATAGGCCCTTGGGCCCAACTAGTCCAAGCCAACCAAGATGTCCAAGTAAGCCAGTCTCAATTGCTTGTGCTTGGCTCAATTCCCACTAAGCGTTTCATAATCATATACAGTACTGTGCAAAAATCATGAGTGTGCGTGCACACACACACACACATACTGTAGCTAGGGTTGTCTAAGACTTTTGCACAATACTGTAGTAATTTTCTGTATTCATAGTCATAGTCATACTTTATTGATCCCGGGGGAAATTGGTTTTCGTTACTGTTGCACCATAAATAATTAAATAGTAATAAAACCATAAATAATTGAGTAGTAATATGTAAATTATGCCAGGAAATAAGTCCAGGACCAGCCTATTGGCTCAGGGTGTCTGACCCTCCAAGGGAGGAGTTGTAAAGTTTGATGGCCACAGGCAGGAATGACTTCCTATGACGCTCTGTGTTGCATCTCGGTGGAATGAGTCTCTGGCTGAATGTACTCCTGTGCCCAACCAGTACGTTATGTACTGGATGGGAGACATCGGCCAAGATGGCATGCAACTTGGTATTGCATTGTAATGCTGCTACAAAATGAAAACAAATTTCATGACATACGTGAGTGATGATAAACCTGCTTCTGACATGGGTCCCTATAGTGGACTGAAAGTGGGAAGGGGGCAGGGAGAGAGAAATCATGGGTTGGGAAAAGGGGAAGGAAGAGGGGAGGGACCGGGAAGCACCAGAGAGACATTTTGTAATGATCAGTAAACCAATTGCTTGGAATCATATAGCCTTGCCTGGTGTCTTAGGGCTGGGTGCATCTGCACCTGTGCCATCCCCTATCTCCGGCACCCCTTCTCTGCCACCTGTCCCCCACCTCCCCCCAGTGCACTCCACAGTCACTATTCCCAACGTCCTTTGCCCTCTCCGTTCCATATTGACAAATACAGTATTGTGCAGAAGCCTTTCATATATACACATATACATATAACTCTATATATACACCATGCTCTGGGTGAAAACACTTCTCCTCGGATTCCTATTAAATCTTTCTCCTTCTCACACTTAAATTTATGCCCTTTAGTTCTTGATTCCCTAATCCTAGGAAAAGGACCCTATCTATGACCCTCATACATCTCTGTAAGATTATCCCTCATTCCCCTATGCTCCATTGAGAACAATCCCACTCTGCTCAACCTGTGTCCGTAACTCAGTCTCTTGAGTCTTGACAACATAGTTCTCTTCTCATTACTGTCATCATGAAGGAGCTACAGGAGCCTGAGGACCCACACCACCAGGTTCAGGAATAGTTACTACCAATTACCCATCAGGCTCTTGAACCAAAGGGGATAACTTCACTCAACTCCACTTGCCCCATCACTGAAGTGTTCGCTTGACCTAGTGACCCACGTTCAAGGATTCTTCATCTCGTGTTCTTGATGTTTATTGCTTGTTTATCTATTTGTTTAATAATTTGCTTATTTGTTCGTTTTGTATCTGCATACTGGTTGAATACCCAAGTTGCTGCAGCCCTTCATTGATTCTGTTATGGTTGTTATCTTATGGATTTTTTGAATGTACCTGCAAGGAAATAAATCTCAGGGTTGTATATGCTACATATATGTACTTTGATAAATTTATCTTGAACTTTGAAATTTTACATCCCTGCTGGGCTTCTTGCAGCTTCCTGTCATCTTTCCTTTAGCAGGGTGACCAAATCTGAACAAAATATTTCAAACATCACATGTTTGACGTTTGATGACTCTGCAACGTCATGTGTCACTACCACACAACATCTCAGTGTATGTTTTGAATATATGGGTTCTTAATGGTTGAGCAAAGACTTGCTGGGATTAAGGGTCTGCTTCTGTGCCGTATCATGCTAAGACTCTATGGTGGCCGATCAGCCTCCCCTTGACTATAAGCCTGTAATCCCATGGATTGGTTTTGTCATTTTGGTTGTCCAGTTTCAGTGAAAATGCTTTTTTTTCTCCCTTGTAGCTCCTTGCTGTTGAATCCGATACTCCAGAGCAACTCAGTTCAACAGCCACCGTAGTCATTCATATAATTGATACAAATGACAATACTCCCAAGTTCACCTCGGAATTCTATGTCGCTCGGATTCCAGAAAACTCACCTGGAGGCTCTCCTGTTATCTGTGTATCAGTAAGTGTGTGCTTCTGCGATAATTTCAAAAAACTTTCTTGTAAATAACCAGATTGCTCTGCTGGTGAAGGCCAGCTAAGCCTTATAAAATAGCCATCCCCAAATTTGGCTCCCAATCCATGGTGAGTTACTTGGAGCTGGAATTGGAGTTAGTTTATTATTGTCACGTAGGTTTGTAGAATCATGGGACACAGAAACAGGTCCTTCAGCCCATCTAGGTGTACCAGCCAGGTCTTGTGCTTTGTCCCATCTACCCTGTACCTGGACTTTAGTCCTTCATATCTCTCTCCTCATCCATATCTCTCTCATCATCCATGTACCTATCCCATCCATGTACATATACAAACTTCTTTTAAATGTCACAATTAAACTACTATTTCTGCTGGATCACCCTCAGTCCACACTTGTACCACCCTCTGGGTGAGGAGTTCCCCCCAGTTCCCAATAACTGTTTCACCTTTCACCCTAAACTTATGACCTCTAGTTCTAGTCTCACTCAAAGTGAGGGGAAAAATGCTGTGAGCATTCATCCTATCTATAGCCCTCATTTTGTGTATACCTCCATAAGATCTCTCATTCTCTTGCGCTCCAGAGAATAAAATTGTAACCAATTCAACCTTCCCCTATAACTCAAGTCATCAAGTCCTGGCAACATCCTTCCCAGCACAACTGGTGCTCGATTTCAAATTTTAAGAGAAGTTTGGATAGGTACATGAATGGTAAGGGTATGGAGAGCTATGGGCCTGGTGCAGTTAATGGGAGTAGGCAGTTTATATGGTTGGGCATGGACTGTGCTGTAATTTTCTATGACTCTGACTCTCAGAATTTGTTTGAAGTTTGAATAGATTCGACATGTCACCAAACACTTTGATAAACTTCTAGAGATGGACAGTGGAGGATATTCTAACTGGTTGCATCATGGCCTGGCATGGTAACACCAGTGCCCTGGAATTAAAAAGTATACATCCCAGTACATCCCAGTCCATCACAGGCAGGGCCCTCCCCGTCATTGAGTACATTTACATGGACCACTACTGCAAGGAAACTGCATCCATCATCAAAGACTCCAACATCCAGGCCAGGGATTCCCAACCTTTTTTTCTGACATGGACCAACACCATTAAGCAAGGGGCCTGTGGACCCAGGTTGGAAACCCCTGATCTAGGTCATGCCTTCACCCCAACTCTAAATCCACAATCTACAGGCTCACTGTTAAGGACTCTACAACTCATATTATCAGCATTATTTTCTTCCTTTGCAAAGTTTGTCTACTTTTGCACATTGGTTGCTTGATAGTCTGTCTCTGTTTTGCATATTCTTTTCATAAATTCCGTCGTTATTTCTTTTTCCTGTAACTGCCTCCAAGGAAATGAATCTCAAGGTAGTATATGGTAACATATGCTTGCTTTGAGAATGAATTTAGTTTGAAATTTGAACTTTGAGGGCCGGCTGGTAGCGCAATGACATCGGCGCTGGACCTGGGAGCGGAGGTTCCCGGGTTCAAAACCAGTCGGGTCCGCTCCCGAGTACGCTTTCCATCCGTGCTGGGTTGAGTGTCGAGATTGCAACTCAGCCTTGTAAAATAAAGGGAAAATACTGCGAAAATGTCTGTGTGAGGAGTCGCGCCACACAGTCTCTCTCTCTCGCTCCGCGCCTTGTAAAAGCCATGAAAAAGACATGATCATGGACACACACACGGACAAGCAGACACACACGCATGCACATGCAGATGCACACACACAGACTCGCATGCACGCAGGTACAAGCCAAAAAAAAAAGAAAGGAATTTGAACTTTGAGGGATAGGAAATGTTTTGGGATGTGGGCCTGATGAGGTCAAATGGGACTAGTTTAGGTGGGTACCTTGGTCAGGTATGGGGTGGGGGCTACTGTGCAGGATTGAAGTAAGCTGCAGAGAGTTGTAAAATTAATCAGCTCCATCTTGGGCACTAGCTTCCGTAGTTTCCAAGACATTTTCAAGGACTGGAGCCTCAAAAAACCAGCACCAACTTTCAAGGACCCAGCCAGGACATGCCCTCTTCTCAGGGCTACCATCAGGAAGGAGATACGGAAACCTGAAGGCACACAGTCAACGATTCAGGAACAGCTTCTTCCCCTCTGCCATCCGATTTCAGAATGAACACTGAACCCATGAACACTACCTCACTACTTTTTTAATTTCTGTGTTTACACTGCTTATTTAATTCAACTAAATTATATATATTTACTGCAATTCACTGTTTTTTCTATATTTATCATTTACGTATCACATTACATTACTGCCACAAAGTTAACAAATTTCACGACCTATGTTGGTGATGATTCTGATTGGGCCAAAGGGCCTGTTTCCCTGCTGAGTTACTCTGTGACTCTGTGACTCTAAATGTTTCTGCTGAGTTACTCTGTGACTCTAAATGCCCCTGCTGAGTTACTCTGTGACTCTAAATGTCCCTGCTGAGTTACTCTGTGACTCTGTGACTCTAAATGCCCCTGCTGAGTTACTCTGTGACTCTAAATGTCCCTGCTGTGTGACTCTGTGACTCTGTGACTCTAAATGTCCCTGCTGTGTTACTCTGTGACTCTGTAACTCTAAATGTCCCTGCTGAGTTACTCTGTGACTCTGTGACTCTAAATGTCCCTGCTGAGTTACTCTGTGACTCTAAATGTCCCTGCTGTGTGACTCTGTGACTCTGTGACTCTAAATGTCCCTGCTGTGTTACTCTGTGACTCTAAATGTCCCTGCTGAGTTACTCTGTGACTCTGTGACTCTAAATGTCCCTGCAGAGTTACTCTGTGACTCTAAATGTCCCTGCTGAGTTACTCTGTGACTCTAAATGTCCCTGCTGAGTTACTCTGTGACTCTGTGACTCTAAATGTCCCTGCTTAGTTACTCTGTGACTCTAAATGTCCCTGCTGAGTTACTCTGCGACTCTAAATGTCCCTGCTGTGTTACTCTGTGACTCTGTGACTCTAAATGTCCCTGCTGAGTTACTCTGTGACTCTGTGACTCTAAATGTTTCTGCTGAGTTACTCTGTGACTCTAAATGCCCCTGCTGAGTTACTCTGTAACTCTAAATGTCCCTGCTGAGTTACTCTGTGACTCTGTGACTCTAAATGTCCCTGCTGAGTTACTCTGTGACTCTAAATGTCCCTGCTGTGTGACTCTGTGACTCTGTGACTCTAAATGTCCCTGCTGTGTTACTCTGTGACTCTAAATGTCCCTGCTGAGTTACTCTGTGACTCTGTGACTCTAAATGTCCCTGCAGAGTTACTCTGTGACTCTAAATGTCCCTGCTGAGTTACTCTGTGACTCTAAATGTCCCTGCAGAGTTACTCTGTGACTCTAAATGTCCCTGCTGAGTTACTCTGTGACTCTGTGACTCTAAATGTCCCTGCTTAGTTACTCTGTGACTCTAAATGTCCCTGCTGAGTTACTCTGCGACTCTAAATGTCCCTGCTGTGTTAGTCTGTGACTCTGTGACTCTAAATGTCCCTGCTGAGTTACTCTGTGACTCTGTGACTCTAAATGTCCCTGCAGAGTTACTCTGTGACTCTAAATGTCCCTGCTGTGTTACTCTGTGACTCTGTAACTCTAAATGTCCCTGTTTAGTTACTCTGTGACTCTAAATGTCCCTGCTTAGTTACTCTGTGACTCTAAATGTCCCTGCTGAGTTACTCTGTGACTCTAAATGTCCCTGCTGTGTTACTCTGTGACTCTGTAACTCTAAATGTCCCTGTTTAGTTACTCTGTGACTCTAAATGTCCCTGCTTAGTTACTCTGTGACTCTAAATGTCCCTGCTGAGTTACTCTGCGACTCTAAATGTCCCTGCTGTGTTACTCTGTGACTCTGTGACTCTAAATGTCCCTGCTGAGTTACTCTGTGACTCTGTGACTCTAAATGTCCCTGCAGAGTTACTCTGTGACTCTAAATGTCCCTGCTGAGTTACTCTGTGACTCTGTGACTCTAAGTGTCCCTGCTGAGTTACTCTGTGACTCTAAATGTCCTTGCTGAGTTACTCTGCGACTCTAAATGCCCCTGTTGTGTTATTCTGTGACTCTGTGACTCTAAATGTCCCTGCTGTGTTACTCTGTGACTCTGTGACTCTAAATGCCCCTGCTGAATTACTCTGTGACTCTAAATGTTCCTGCTGTGTTACTCTGTGACTCTGTAACTCTAAATGTCCCTGCTGAGTTACTCTGTGACTCTAAATGTCCCTGCTGAGTTACTCTGTGACTCTAAATGCCCATGCTGTGTTACTCTGTGACTCTGTGACTCTAAATGTCCCTGCAGAGTTACTCTGTGACTCTGTAACTCTAAATGTCCCTGCAGAGTTACTCTGTGACTCTATGACTCTAAATGTCCCTGCTGGGTTACTCTGTGACTGTCACTCTAAACGTCCCTATTGTGAGTGACTTAACTTCCTCTGAATTCCACTCATCAGTCCTGCCCATGCTTGCTGAGTCAATCTACATGGTTAATTGCCTTAGAGCATTCCATTATGTTGGGAGCTTGCTCTCCAAAGTAGATTGTTATTGGCTCTGAGTATCCTCAGTCCCTGAATGCAATAAGAGTTACAGACATCCCTAAATCACTGGACAGCAGAAAAGCCCAATTCTAAGAAAGCAATTCCACTCGATACCGGGTATTTTTTATGTTGTTAAGATCATAAGACATAGGAGCAGAATTAGGCCATTCAGCCCATTGAGCCTGTTCCGCCATTCCATCATGGCTGGTTCTGAATCCCACCCAACACCATACACCTGCCTTCTCACCATATCCTTTGATGCCCCGACCAATCATGAAACGATCAACTTCCACCTTAAATATACCCATGGACTTGGCCTCCACCACAGTCTGCAGCAGAGTAGTCCACAGATTTACTACTCTCTGTCTAAGAAAATTCCTCTTTACCTCTGTTCTAAAGGGTTGTCCCTTAATTTTGAGGCTGTGCCTTCTAGTTCTGGATACCCTCACCATAGGAAACTTCCTCTCTGCATCCACCCTATTTAGTCCTTTCAAAATTCAGTAGGTTTCAATGAGAATTCTAAATTCCAGTGAGTACAGGCCCAAAGCTGCCAAACGCTCCGCATATGTTAAACCCTTCATTCCCAGAATCATCCTCGTGAACCTCCTCTGGACTCTCTCCAATGACAACACATCCTTTCCGAGATATGAGGCCCAAAACTGTTGACAATTCTCTGTATAGCCTGACTAGTGTTCCCTTATAAAGGCTCAGCAAAATCTCCTTGCTTTTATATTCTATTCCCCTTGAAATAAATGCTAACATTGCATTTGCCTTCTTCACCACAGACTCAGCCTATAAATTAACTCTCTGGGAGTCTTGCACGAGGACTCCTAAGTTCCTCTGCACCTCTGATGTTTGAACCTTCTCCCCTTTTAGATAATAGTATTGTTCCCTTTACCAAAATGCATTATCATCCATTTCTCAACACTATATTCCATCTGCCACTTTTTTTACCCATTCTTCTAATTTGTTTAAGTCCTGCTGCAATCACATTGCTTCCTCAGCACTACCCACCCCTCCACCTATCTTTGTATCATCTGCAAATTTTGCCACAAGGCCATCAATTCCATTATCTAAATCACTGACAAGCACTGTGAAAAGCAGCCGACCCAATACTGACCCCTGAGGAATACCACTAATCACTAGCGGCCAACAAGAAAAGACTCCTTTTATTCTCACCCGCTGCCTCCTGCCTGTCAGCCACTTGTTCTTTGTTGATGTTACTGGCATAACAGAAATTATTGCCAATCCCTCATTGTGCTAAGGTATTCTAAGACAACTATGTGGTCTAACAGTAGGTAGATGTGGCAGGTTCCCATCCCTGATGATGTCACACCCAACAACATGTCAGGTAAGCAATTTTGCTCATTGCCTGGGAATAGTTTGCAAATTACCAGATTACTTTTTGGTGAAATTTAAACCCATGACCTCTGTGTTCTTAATCCAGTAACATAGAAAACATACCAGTACACTTAAAATGCTGGAGGAACTCAGCAAGCCAGATAACACGGGGTATAAACAGTTGACGCTTCAGTCTGAGTCCCTTCATCAGGACGTCCCGGTCCAAAATGTTGGCCGTTTATTTCCCTCCATAGATGCTGAGTTCCTACAAGCATTTGCTCAAGATTTCCAGTATCTGCAGTATCATTTGTGTGTAGAAACATACTACTTAGGAGCAGGAACAGGCCACTTGACTTCTCAATATTATTCTGTTGCTTAATATGACCACGGCTCAAAGTAAAAAAAAATACAAAGTAAATTTATTAACAAAGTACACATTTATCACTATATACTACCTCGAGATTCATTTTCTTGCAAGCATTCACAGCAGAACAAAGAAATACAATAGTATCAATGAAAAACTACACACAAACTAAAACTGACAAAGAACCATTGTGCAAAGGAAGACAAATTGTGCAAATACAGGAACAATTAAATGAATAATACTGAGAACATGAGTTGTGAGGTACTTAAAGGTGAGTCTGTAGCTTGTAGAATCAGTTTAGAGTTGATATTTGATATGATTGTAATCTCAGTTCTACATTCTTGTCTCTCCATTCACTCCCTCTCTTATCAAGCATTTATCAATCCCACCCAGAAATATATACAACAATTCTGATTCCAATGTCCTTTGAGGTAGAGAGATCCAATGTAAAAGTCACTATGACCATCTAAATTGGTTCCATTTTAATGCAAATCTCTCTTTGATGCTTTGTGTTGGTTGGTAGCTCTCAAAGTGCTCCAGTTGAGGCCAAACCAAAGTTTTATACATCTGCAACATGACTTTTTGGCTCTTATGGCAAACATATAAAGGTGAACAATTCAGATGCTATATGACGTTGTTGACTTGCTTACCCATTTTTAACTGTAGACTTGTAATTAACCAATGACATGTGATGATTATAACAATCAGAATCAGGTTTGTTGTCACTAACATACTGTATGTCATGGAATGTGTTGTTTTGTGGCAGCGGTACATTGCAATACATTAAAAAAGTACTGTAAGTTACAATAAAAATAAAGGAAAACAAATAAGGATGTCGTGCAAAAAGCAGTGAGATAGTGTTCATGGGTTCATGTATCATTCTGATGGCTGAGGGGAAGAAACTATTCCTAAAACTAGTCCTGACGAAGGGTCTCGGCCTGAAACGTCAACTGCACCTCTTCCTAGAGATGCTGCCTGGCCTGCTGCGTTCACCAGCAACTTTGATGTGTGTTCCTAAAACTTTGAGTTGTTTTCGGGCTCTTTTACCTTCTCCCTGACAGTAGCAATGAGAAGGGGGCATGACTTGATTGGTGGGGCTCCTTCATGATGGATGCCCCTTCTTGAGGCATCTCCTTTTGAGGATGTCCTCGATGCTGGGAGGCTGGTGCCCATGATGGAGCTGGCTGAGATCACAACCCTCTGCAGATTAGTGCCTTCATATCAGACAGTGATGCAACCAGTCAGAATGCTCTCCTCAGTACATCTGTAGAAATTTGGTGACATATCAAATCTCCTCAAATGCCTAATGAAATATAGCTGGTGTTGTGCCTTCTTCATAATTGGATCGACATGCTGTGCCCAGGGTAGATCTTCAGAGATGTTGACACCCATTAAACTTGAAGCTGCTTGTCGTCATTGCTCTGAATGTTGTTTATCTTCTTAGGCACATGACCCTGACTCAGAAATGTGGGGAGAAGTCAAGTACTCGATACACGGAGCAGGAGCAGATCTGTAAGTAATGTTATTCCTCAGAGTAACGGAGGGAATCCTCATACCTGAAGGCAAACTATGTGAATCATGGAGAGGGTTCCACAGCATCATTCTCGTTACCCACATGGCAATGAATTTTGCAGATTCACTACCATCTGGCTAAAGAACTTCCTCCTCGTCTCTGTTCTAGAGGGATGCCTTTCTATTCTGAGGCTGTACCTTCTGGGCCTAGACTCTCCACTATAGGAAATATCTTCTTCACGTCCACTCTATCAATATTCCATAAGTTTCAGTGACACTTCCCCCTCATTCTTTAAACTCCAGTGAGTACAGGCTCAGAGATATCAAACGCCCATCATATGTTAACCCTTTCACTCTGGTATCATTCTCATGAAATTCCTCTGGACGCTCTCCAATGTCAACACATTCTTTCTTAGATAAGGGACCCAAAACTGCTCACAATACTCCATATGCAGTTTGACCAATGACTTACAAAGCCTCAGCAATACATCCTTGCTTTTATATTCCAGTCCTCTCAAAACGAACAGTAACATTCCTTCCTTACCATTGGCTCACATGCAAGTTAATCTTTAGGGAGTCCTGCACAAGGACTCCCAAGGCCCTTTTCACCTTTCACTTCTGACTTTTCTGCTCATTTAGAAAATAGTCTACGCCTGTATTCCATCTACCAACATGTAAGACTGTACGCTTTCCTGCTCTGTATTCCACCTGCCTCTTCTTTGCCCATTCTTCTAACTTGTCCAAGTCCTTCTGGAGACTCCACCCATCATCGTTTCATCCATAAACTCGGCCACAAAGCCTTCCATTTTGTCATTGAAGGAAGCGGTCCCAACATGGGACCTGTGGAACACCACTAGTCACTGGCAACCAACCAGAAAAAGCCCCCTTTATTCCTACTCTTTGTCTCCTGCCAGTCAGCCAATCTTCTTTCTATGCTAGTGTCTTTCCTGTAGTACCATAATAATAATAAAGTTCAAAGTAAAACTTATTGTCAGAGTACATGCATGTCACCACATACAACCCTGAGTCTTTTTCCTGCAGGCACACTTAGCTAATCTATAGAACAGTAACTGTAAACAGGATCAATGGACAGCCAACTGTGCAAATACAAATATAAATAAATAGCAATAAATAACAAGCATGGAAAAAGCAAGATAAAAGAGTCTGTAAATGAGTGTAGCTTTCCCCCCTGTTCAAGAGCCCGATGGTTGAGGGGTAGTATCTGCTCTCGAATCTGCTGGTGCGAGTCCTGAGGCACCTGTACCTTCTTCCTGCTACGTTAGTAATGACGTTACCACAGCACCAACAACACGGGCTCAACTATGCTGCTGTCCGTAAGGATTTTGTGTGTTCTCCCTGTGATCATGTGGGTTTTCTACGGGTGGTCTGATTTCCTCTCACATTCCAAAGATGTAGATGAATTTGTCACATGGGTGTCATTGGGTGGTGAAGCACACTGGACTGGATGGGCCTGATATCGGACTGTATCGCCAAATAAAAAATACAAGTGGCTCCCCCCTCTTCTCTCACATGGAGATGCTTTCTTTTTCTTGATGTCATTCCCTCTTCTAACCTGTTAGCTTCCTGAGCCATCTGCATCGGCAAATTAACAATGCAGATTTACCTGCATTTACAGCCTTTGTCAGACAGCCTGAGAACACATTTCTTGTGTGTTGGGTTTGTCATAGTCATACTTTATTGATCCCGGGGGAAATTGGTTTTCATTACAATTGCACCATAAATAATAAATAGTAATAGAACCATAAATAGTTATATAGTAATATGTAAATTATGCCAGTAAATTATGAAATAAGTCCAGGACCAGCCTATTAGCTCAGGGTGTCTGACCCTCCAAGGGAGGAGTTGTAAAATTTGATGGCCACAGGCATGAATGACCTCCTATGACACTCTGTGTTGCATCTCGGTGGAATGAGTCTCTGGCTGAATGTACTCCTGTGCCCACCCAGTACATTATGTAGTGGATGGGAGACATTGGCCAAGATGGCATGCAACTTAGACAGCATCCTCTTTTCAGACACCACCGTCAGAGAGTCCAGTTCCATCCCCACAACATCACTGGCCTTACGAATGAGTTTGTTGATTCTGTTGATGTCTGCTACCCTCAGCCTGCTGCCCCAGCACACAACAGCAAACATGATAGCACTGGCCACCACAGACTCGTAGAACATCCTCAGCATCGTCCGGCAGATGTTGAAGGACCTCAGTCTCCTCAGGAAATAGAGACGGCTCTGACCCTTCTTGTAGACAGCCTCAGTGTTCTTTGACCAGTCCAGTTTATTGTCAACTCCTATCCCTAGGTATTTGTAATCCTCCACCATGTCCACACTGACCCCCTGGATGGAAACAGGGGTCTCCGATACCTTAGCTCTCCTCAGGTGTACCGCCAGCTCCTTAGTCTTTTTCACATTAAGCTGCAGATAATTCTGCTCACACCATGTGACAAAGTTTCCTACCGTAGCCCTGTACTCAGCCTCATCTCCCTTGCTGATGCATCCAACTATGGCAGAGTCATCAGAAAACTTCTGAAGATGACAAGACTCTGTGAAGTAGTTGAAGTCCGAGGTGTAAATGGTGAAGAGAAAGGGAGACAAGACAGTTCCCCGTGGAGCCCCAGTGCTGCTGAACACTCTGTCGGACACACAGTATTGCAAGCACACGTACTGTGGTCTGCCAGTCAGGTAATCAAGAATCCATGACACCAGGAAAGCATTCACTTGCATCGCTGTCAGCTTCTCCCCCAGCAGAGCAGGGTGGATGGTGTTGAACGCACTGGAGAAGTCAAAAAACATGACCCTCACAGTGCTCGCTGACTTGTCCAGGTGGGCGTAGACACGGTTCAGCAGGTAGACGATAGCATCCTCAACTCCTAGTCAGGGCTGGTAGGCGAACTGGAGGGATCTAAGTGTGGCCTGACCATAGGCTGGAACAGCTCCAGAACAAGTCTCTCCAGGGTCTTCATGATGTGGGAGGTCAATGCCACCAGTCTGTAGTCATTGAGGCCGCTGGGGCGCAGCATCTTCGGCACAGGGACGAAGCAGGACTCTTTCCACAGTACAGGAACCCTCTGGAGCCTCAGGCTCAGGTTGAATACATGGCGAAGTACTCCACATAGCTGAGGGGCACAGGCTTTGAGCACCCTGGTACTGACACTATCTGGTCCTGCAGCCTTGCTTGGGTTGAGACGTTTCAGCTGATTTCTCACCTGTTCAGCTGTGAAGCCCTACGTGGTGGTTTTGTGTGGGGAAGGGGTATAGTCATGAGAGCAGGGTGGGGGACTGTGAGGAGGGGTTGGAGGGGAGAGTGAAATATGTGTTGGGTGGGGGCTGACAACAGATGGCTCATGTGGGGGATGGGCAGGGGCCACAATGTCAAATCTGTTAAAGAACAGGTTAAGTTCGTTGGCCCTGTCTACACTGCCTTCAGCTCCTCTGTTGCTAGTTTGCCGGAACCCAGTGATGGTCCTCATCCTCCTCCAGACCTCTCTCATGTTGTTCTGCTGGAGTTTCCACTCAAGCTTCCTCCTGTACCTGTCCTTAGCCTCCCTGATCCTGGCTTTCAGGCCTCTCTGTATTGCCCTCAGTTTCTCCCTATTTCCATCTCTAAACGCCCTCTTTTTAGCGTTCAGGATGTCCTTAATGTCCTTTGTTAAGTGGACCTGCTTCTGGAGTGAGAGGAGAGGAGGAGGACAGGAAGTTGGGTCAGAACCCAGAACTCCCCCGCACCCCTGAGATTCTACCTGGTTTACAAAACACTGCAAATTCTATTTTGACCCATTTAGTACATGCTGACCTAATCGTCTACTTAATCCCATCAATCTACATTTGGGGCATATCCTTCAAAACCCCTCCCATGTATGTACTTCTCCAAACTTCTCTTAAGTGTTACAATTGATCCCACATTTTTCACTTCTGCAGGTAGCCTGCTCCATACTCGGACCACCCTATGAGTGAAGATAATGCCCTAGAGTACTACAACTCTAAACAGGCCCTTCAGCCAATTTAGTCTGTGGCAAGCTGTTATTCTGCCTAGTCCCATCAATCTACCCCGAAGGATAGCCCTCCACAACCTTTCCATCCACATACTTATCCACATTTCTCTTAAGTGATGAAACTGAACCCACATCCACCACTCTGCTGGCAGCATGTTCCACACTCTCACCACACTCTGAGTGAAGAACTTCCTCCTCAGGTTCTCCTAAAATATTTCAACTTTCACCTTTGAACTATGGCTTCTAGTTGTAGTCTTGCCCAACCTCAGTGGAAAAATCTGCTTCCATTTACGCTATCTATACCCGTCATAATTTTGTATACCTCTGTCAAATCTCCCCTCAATCTCCCACACTTTGATGAAGAAGTTTAGTCAATAGAGCAATATTGGCACACTTTATTAGCAATCTATGTTGCCATAATGTGAGAGCAGTACTGGAAAAATTATTTTCTTTTAACAACATTTATAAATATTTGTTTTAAAACCAGATTTTATTTGCACAAGTTTGTTGACCTTGCACTTTGGTTGAATGCCCAAGTTAGTGTGGTGTGATTCTAATATGGTTACTATTCTATTATTGATTTATTGCGTATTCACAAAAGAAAATGAATCCCAGGGTTGCATATGGGTGATATTCTGTACTTTGATAATAAATTTACTTTGAACATTGAGTTTTCAAATAGGATGAATCTGGGCCTGTTGTATTAGCACTCCCCCTGGTGGTCAATCTGCCGTACTGCATCTGCAGAATTTCTGTTTGCCATACTGCAGCTTCTTTTTGCATACCAGACAACAGCTGAAAATGTCGAAGGATTGCAACATAATCAATCTTTCCTGTTCAGACTTAAATAACAAACAATAACGATAGGGTGTAGTCATTAGATTGATGCAAATACAGCTTGGAGTTTGGCGTTCAGTTCTGGTGCCCTCAGTAAGGAGTTAATTGGTCTTTGTAAATTGTCCTGTATTTAGGCAAGGGTTAAGTAGGTGGGTTTCTGGGCAGTGTAGCTCATTGGGCTCTGGTTTCCTCCCACATTCCAAAGATGAGTGAGGGTCAGTAGGCTGTGGGCATGCCATGCTGGCACTGGAATCATGGCATCACTTGCCAGCTGCCCTCATCACATCCTCGGACTGTATTGGTCATTGATGCAAAAGCAAAGCAATTCACTGTATATTTCGATGTTTTGATAACCATATGACAAATAAAGCTAATCTTTTATATTTTCTCCTTTTTCCATTTCCCCTGCTCTCATGATGTGATGTAGTTTCTCCCTTTGGTGTGCTGGTGATAATTTAAAACTGATGAATCATAAATCTGCAAAATCAAAATGACATTTCAGTTGTTAAATATTACACATTGCTACTTATAATGTGTAAAATTTTGCATCAGATCTACAGAGTAAATGCTTTCTCTGTACATCTTATCAGGAATTGCAAAAAGGACCTTATTTTTTTATTTATATGAAGGATCTCAACCTGAAGCGTTGACTGTCTATTTCCTTCCACAGATGCTGCCTGACCCACTGAGTTCCCCCAGTATCTTGTGTGTTGCTCCAGGTTCCCACATCTGTGCTCTCTAGTGTCAATCATCTTTTGGGAAGTAGAACTCAATAGCAAAGCCCATTCCTGAGAGTGTCAAGGTCGAACTTGAGGTTATTATCAAATGCACAAGTATTTGTGTGCACAGATGCAAGGAAAAACCTACTTACAGCAGCATCTCAGGGCCAAAGCATCAGATAAGCGGCATTCACAATGGAAACATAAATTAAACATAGATTATGCACAGTTTTTACAAGAAAAAAATGCCAAGTCCATTTTACTGTGAGCAAAGTAGTCATAGTGTTACTAAACATATGGTTCAAGAACTAAACAGCTGAAGGGAAGTAACTGTTCTTGCATCTGGTGGAATGTGACTTCAGGCTTCTGTACTTCCTGCCTGATGGTAGCTGCGAGAAGAGAGATAGTGGGATGTTTGATGATGGATGTTACTTTCTTGATACAGCACTTGTGAACTAATTTCTTGAATCACTGCAGTCCTTCTGGCTAAAGTACTCCCACAATTCTGTTAGGTCGAGTGAGGATTTTGACTAAAGCTCAATCAACATGATCAGGATAGTGTTTGATTTGGAGGGATACCTGCATGTCACAGAGGTCTGTGACTTCTACCACCTAGAAGGCCAAAAGTGGAAGTGGAATAGGAATACCTTCAACTTTTTCCTGATTGATTAGGAACAGGTTGGGGGCTCGGTAGCGTAGTGGTTAGCACAACTCTTTACGGTACCAGTGACCCAGATTCAATTCCCACTGCTGTCTTTAAAGAGTTTGTAAATTCTCCCTGGGACTACATGGGTTTTATCCAGGTTCTCCAGTTTCCTCCCACAGTCCAAAGACATTACGGTTGGTAGGTTAAATCATCATTGTAAATAGTCTGGTGATTAGGCTAGGGTTAAATCAGGGGATTGCTGGGCAGCAAGGCTGGACGGGCCTGAAGTGCCTACCTTGTGCCGTAAAAAAGTTGAAGTTGTTCCTGTTCAGCTTCCACTCTTGACCTTCAAGGTGGAAGAGGTCATAAATTCAGGAGGCATTGTTGGAGCAATCCTGCAGTGTATTGATGTGTTTAGAGTTACCACACAGCAACAGGCCCTTCTGGTCCAATGAGCCCATGCCGCCCAATTACATCCTTGTGACTGATTAGGCTACTAACCTGTACGTCTTTATAATGTGGGAGGAAACCAGAGAACGTGGAGGAAACCCACGTGGTCACTGTGAGATTGTACAAACTCCTTACAGACTGGGGCAAGAATTGTACCCTGGTCATTGGTGCTGTAATACTGCTATGCTAAGAGCTACACTGTCATGCTGCCCTTTATAGACGGTACACACTCCAGCCACTGTGTGCCAGAGGCGAAGAGATTGAATACTTAGCCTTACTTTCCCGAGTCATTTATTTCTCAGATTCCTGATTCACCCAAGCACGGGAGTTATCTACACTCAGCCCTGGGCAGAACTGGATGCTGAAGAACAATCGAAGTACAACTTTCACATCAAAGCAGAGGACGCGGAAGGGAAACACAGCTTGGCGGAGGTCTTTGTGACGGTTCTCGACGTAAACGACCACTATCCAGAATTTAATGATAACATTTTGGACAAGGTTATGATTATTGGATCCGCTGTAAAAGTTGAGGTGAGCCGGTGGAGCTAAATAATTTGGTCTATTCGTCCTCTTCAGTGTGCACAATGATGAACAGCATCAGAGCTTGTAATGCCGACACTTTCCTAGAGTAAAGTTTCAGACCGGGTAGAAGATTAGCTTTATTTTGTCACATGTACGTTGAAGTATACAGTGTAATGTGGTGTTTGCATCAACAACCAACACACTACAAGGATGTGCTGGGGGCCAGTGTTTTGCCGCACTTTTGACACCAACAGAGCATGCCCACAACTTACTAACTCTATTTCCTGAGACTGAGGTCCCTTAACATCCGCTGGATGTTCTACGAGTCTGTGGTGGCCAGCGCTACCATGTTTGCTGTTGTGTGCTGGGGCAGCAGGCTGAGGGTAGCAGACACCAACAGAATCAACAAACTCATTCGTAAGGCCAGTGATGTTGTGGGGATGGAACTGGACTCTCTGACAGTGGTGTCTGAAAAGAGGATGCTGTCTAAGTTGCATGCCATCTTGGCCAATGTCTCCCATCCACTACATAATGTACTGGTTGGGCACAGGAGTACATTCAGCCAGAGACTCATTCCACCGAGATGCAACACAGAGCGTCATAGGAAGTCATTGCTGCCTGTGGCCATCAAACTTTACAACTCCTCCCTTGGAGGGTCAGACACCCTGAGCCAATAGGCTGGTCCTGGACTTATTTCATAATTTACTGGAATAATTTACATATTACTATTTAACTATTTATGGTTTTATTACTATTTAATTATTTATGGTGCAACTGTAACGAAAGCCAATTTCCCCCAGGATCAATAAAGTATGACTATGACTATGACTATGACTATGACTAACCCGTACACATTTGGAATGTGGGAGAAAACTGAAGCACCTGGAGGAAAGCCACAGTGTCTCTGGGAGAACATTCAAATTCCTTACGGACCGGCGGTGGGAATTGAACCCAGATGGCGGCACTGTAAAACGTTACACTTGCTACGGTGCTACTGTGCACCCCGTATACCATATCGGGCCAGGTATCTTTGCCATGCTCCAATATGCAGTGTCGCTGAGCAGAGGGATCACGATGAGTTATGGCTCAGAGCTTTAGCAGAATGAGAAAAAGTTTGAATAGAGGTTGGCACCAGACTTTCATACCGACTCCTCTGTACCCTCGTGGAAATCTGACAATATTGTGATTGCTGTTCCGTAGAGGATGGAGCATCAGGAATCACTGCTAAAGTTAAGGCATGATGATTAACAGTATTACCTGTTACAGATAGAGTCACAGAGCCATAGAACCATACACCGTGGAAACAGGCCCTTTGATACAACTGGTCCATGCCAGTCAAGATCCCCATCTAAGCTAGTCTCACTTGCTCACATTTGACCCATACCCGAACCTTTCCTATCCATGTACCTGTTCAAGTGTTGATATTGTACCTGCCTCAACCACTTCCCCTGGCAACTCCCTCTGTCCACACCTCCCTCTGAAAGCTCCCTCTGTACATACCTCCCTCTGAAAGCTCCCTCTGTCCACACCTCCCTCTGAAAGCTCCCTCTGTACATACCTCCCTCTGAAAGCTCCCTCTGTTCAAACCTCCCTCTGAAGGAGTTGCTTCTCAAGTTCTGAATAAATCTTCCCCCTTTCACCTTAAACTATGGCCTCTAATTTTTAACTTCCTTTCTTTGTGATGAAGACTGTGTGCATTCTCCATGTCTTTTCCCCCCTCATGTTTTATACACATCTACGATGTCAAACTTCAATCTCCCATGCTCCAGGGAACGAGGTCCTTGTTCATTCGTTCTGTGCCGTGTAACATGACGCGGGTGATCATGTTCTATCCATGACCATGATTGTTCTTAGCAAATTTTTCAACAGTAATGGTTTGCCATTGCCTTCTTCTGGGCAGTGTCTTTACAAGATGGGTGACCCCAGCCATTATCAATACTCTTCAGAGATTGTCCGCCTGGCGTCAGTGGTCGCATGACCAGGACTTATGATCTGCACCAGCTGCTCTAACAACCATCCACCACTTGCTCCCATGGCTTCACGTGATCTGACTGAGGAGACTAAGTAGGTGCTACTCCTTGCCCAAGGGTGACCTGCAGGCTGGCAGAGGGAAGGAGCATCTTACACCTCCATTGGTAGAGATGTGCCTCCATGCTGCCATCCAAACGAAGTCCTGGCCCAGCTATGACTCGCTCTCTCAAGTCGTGGAAACATTCTTGTAAATTGTCTTTGCATTCTTCCCAGTTTGATGACATCTCTCCTATAACAGGGAACCAAAACCGTACACAGTGCTCCAGATGAAGGCAATGGTAGATGTGAGGGGTGGTTGAACCAGAAGGAGAGAGGAAAGAACACAGGGAGTGAGGATTACCTGAAGTTGGAAAAGTTAACGTTTATACTATTGTGTGACAAACAACAGTGGCACTGGCATCGTAAAGTCATAGAAAAACTATGTCACAGAACAGTTTTACCTGGACTAGGGGGCATGTCTCATGAAGATAGGATGAGTGAGCTGTGACTTCTCTCTTTGGAATGAAGGAGGGTGTGAGGCGACTTGATAGAGGTGTCAAAGATGATAGGAGGCATAGGTCACGTGCACAGCTAGAGGCTTTTTTTTCCCAGGGCGGAAATGGCTAACACAAGTTGGCTCAATTTTAGAGTGATTGGAGGAAAGTATAGAGGGGACGTCAGAGGTAAGTGTTTTTGCAAAGAGAGTGGTGTGTGCTTGGAACGCCCTGCCAAGGGTGGTAGTGGAGACAGCTATATTAGGAGCAATTAATAAACCCTTAGATAGCCACATGGATAATAGAAAAATGGAGGCTTTGTAGGACAGAAGGGTTAGATTGATCTTAGAGTAGGCTGAAAGGTCAACACAGCACGATGGGCTGAAGGGTCTGTACTGTGCTGTAATATTGCATGTTAGGAAGGCATTGTATCTGAGGCCACCCTACCCTGCACTTGGTCTATAACACTTATAGCTCAATTAAATCTCCCCTCAACCTCTCAACCACAATTTACCCAATCGTTTCTCTTTGCTCCATTTTCTGGTCTGACCACATCCCCCTAACCCGTGTGCCTGGCCTGGAGTTGGAGGACTGTCTGTGTGAGTGGGAGAGAGGGAGGGAGGGAAGGAGGGACAGGGCTTGTTGTGTTCTGTGTTGTTCTGCCAAGCATTGTGGGCATGCTCGGCTGGCACCAGAATGTGTGGTGACACTTGCAAGCTGCGCCCCAAACATCCTTTGGATGTGTTGGTTGTTAACGTGAACAACACATTTCACTGTACGTTTCAATGAGCATGTGATAAATAAATTGGTATCTGAATCAGAATTGGCATCCATGTGCAAGATTTGGAGTCACTGAGTACCACAGCAAGGATCAAGACAATAATTGTGTTATCTGTACCAAACTTTTAATGCAGGCCAAAGATGAGGATGCGGAGGAACCAAATAATATCGTAGATTACTCGATAATGCAAGCTGATCCGGCCAATGTTTTTGACATTGATCAAGCCACGGGAGAGATAATGTTGAAGTCCTACATCAGATCTCTGGAGGTCATTTACAACATCACTAAAAACAAGGACTGCCAGTGGTCTTTGATTGTGCAGGCTAAAGACAGAGGCTCTCCCTCCTTCAGCACTACAGCGGTCGTAAGAATTGATATCACAGAGGAGGTAAGTGTACATTACATAGAAGAGCACAGGAACAGGCCCTTCAGCCCACAATGTGCTAAACTAATTAAACTAGTAATTAAATGTTAATCTAAAATAATCCCTTCTGCCTTCAGAATGTCCATATACCTTCATTCTCTGAACAATCAGGTATGTATACAAGAGCCTCTAAAACACCTCTGACCTACCAGCCTCTAGCACCAGCCCTGGCAATTCAGGCACCCACCACTCTCCGTGAAAAAATAATACTTACCTCGCACGTCTGCTTTCAACTTACTCCTTAAATATATTAGTCATTTCCACTCTGGGAAAAATATATCATCACTCTACTCTATGCCTCTCAAACCTTAGAAACTTCAATCATGTCTTCAATGTATGCCACTCCAGAAAATATGATCCCTCCTTATACCACATGCCTTTTAATCCAGGTAGTATTTTGGTAAATCCCTGTTGCTCTCTGTCCAAAATTCCTACGCCCTTCCTATAATGGGGTGGCCAGAACTAAATGCAAAACTCCAGAAGCAGCTTCCCCAGAATTTTATGACGCTGCAACATAACTTCCTGGTTCTGAAACTCATTGCATCGGCTAATAAAAACAAGCATGCTGCATACCTTCTTTACCATCCTACCAACGTGTGCAGCCACTCCTAGGGAGCTATGGATCATTCTGTATACCAACACTGTCAAGAGTCTTGGTATTAACAATGTACTATCCCCTCACAATAGAAATTTTCCCTGAAGTTGAACCATTCAAGAATAAAATGCTTCACACACAAAATGCTCGAGGAACTCAGCAGGTCAGGCAGCATCTATGGAGAGGAATAAACAACCGATGTTTCAGGCCGGGTCTTTGACTGTTTATTCCCTTCCATAGATGCTGCCTGATCTGCTGAATTCCTCCAGCACCTAGTGTGTGTTGCTCTGGATTTCCAGCATCTGCAGAATCTCTTGTGTTTACAAAATGCTTCGAACTGGCAGCACGGGACAATTCAGAAAAACAGAAATCAGTAATCAAAATAACAGAACATTTCCAGAAACTTCATAATTTATAATTTTATTCATTATTTCATAATTTACATAATTTTACTTTGGGCCAGAATCAGAGTGAGACTCAGATCTACTATCATATGCATTTGTTGTGAAATTTGTTAACTTTATAGCAGCAGCAAAATGAATACATGATAAATAAATTTAGAGAAAAAAGTGTTACATTAAGTATATATATGTCTATTAAATAGATAAGTTAAAATAAGTAGCGCAAAAAAAACAGAAATAAAAAAGTAGCGAGGTAGTGTTCGTGGGTCCAATGTCCATTTAGGAACTGGGCAGTAGAGGGGAAGAGGCTGTTCTTCAATCACTGAGTGTGTGTCTTCAGGCTTCATTACCTCTTTCTCGACAGTACCTGTGTGACGAGGGCATGGCCTGGGTGGTGGAGATCCATAGTGATGGACACCACCTTCCTGAGGTACCGCTCCTTGAAGATATCTTGAATAGTATGGAGGCTGGTACCCATAATGGAGGTGACTAATTGTACAATTCTCTGCAGCTTATTTCAATCTTATGCAGTAGACCCACCCCCCCCCCACCCCATACCAGACGGTGATGCAGCCAGTCAGAATGCTCTCCATGGTACCATTGTAGAAATTTTTGAGTGTTTTAGTCGACAAGCCAAATCTCCTCGAACCGCTAGTGAAATAATACCTGCTCTCTTGCCTTCTTTATAGCTGCATCAATATGTTGTAATCAGGTTAGGTCCCCAGAGATACTGACGCCCAGGAGCTTGAAATTGCTCACTCTCTCCACTTCTGATCCCTCTGGAGATTGGTTTGTGTTCCCTCCTCTTACCTTTGCCGAAGTTCACAATCAGCTTTTTGGTCTTGCTGACATTGAGTACGTGGCTGTTGCTGTGACACCACTCAAACTAACTGATGTATCTCACTCCTGTACGCCCTCTCATCACTGTCTGAAATGGTTGTATCATCAGCAAATTTATAGGTGACATTTGAGCTATGCCTAGCCACACAGTCATGGGTGTAGAGAGAGTAGAGCAGTGGGCTAAGCACACATCCCTGTGGTGTGCCAGTGTTGATTGTCAGTGAGGTGAAGATGTTATTTCCAATCTGCTCAGGTTGTGGTCTTCCAGTTAGGGAGTTGAGTATCGGTTGCAGAAAGAGGTACAGGGGACTAGGTTCAGTAGCTTTTTAATCAGGACTGTAGGAATGATGGTGTTAAATGCTAAGATATAATCAATAAAGAGTCTCTTGATATTGGTATTTACATTGCCCAGGTGATCCAAGGCTGCCTGGAGAGCCATTGAGATCAAGTCTGCTGTCGACCTCTTGTGGCGAAAGGCAAATTGCAATGGGTCCAGGTCCCACCTGAGACGGGAGTTGATCCTAATCATGACCAACCTCTCAAAGCACTTCATCACTGTAGATGTGAGTGCTGCTGGAAGATTGGTGTTGAGGCAGCTCAGACTGCTCTTCTTGGGCACTGGTATAATTGTTGCCCTTTAGAAGCAGGTGGGAACTTCCGACTGTGGCAGTGAGAGATTGAAAATGTCTTTATATACTCCCGCCGGTTGGTTAGCACAGGTTTTCTGAACCTTTCCAGGTACCTTATTGGAACCTGCCGCCTTGCGGTGGGTTCATTCTCTTGGAAGACAGCCTGACGTCGGCCTCCAAGATAGAGATCACATCGGATGCTGCAGGGACCCTCCCTTTCAAAGCGAGCATAAAAGGCGTCGCACTCTTCTGGTAGTGAAACATTGTTGGCAGTCATGATGTTGGGTTTTGCTTTGTAGGAAGTAATGGCTTGCAAACCCTGCCAAAGTAGGCACATGTCCGATGTCACCTCTAACTTCTCCTGGAGTTGTTTCTTGGCTCTTGAAGTAGCCCTCTGGAAGTCATATCTAGTTTTCCTATATAGACCTTGATCTCCAGTCTTAAATGCCACAGGTCTAATCCTCATCAGACAATGAACCTCTTGGTTCATCCACGGCTTTTGGTTCAGGAATGTACAGTAAGGTCTAATAAAGTCAGTGACAACTGTGGCACACTTATCCAGGCTTGAAGATCACTCCCTGAACACAGTCCAGTCCACTGATTCAAAGTGCTCTCTAGGTACTCCTGAACCTCCCTGGTCCATACTTTCTTGGTCCTTACTATTGGTGCTGCAGTCTTCAGTCTCTGCCTATACTTTACTTTATACTTTATTGTTGCCAAACAATTGATACTAGAACGTACAATCATCATAGCGATATTTGATTCTGCGCTTCCTGCTCCCCTGGATTACAAATCGATAGTAGATATTAAAAATTTAAATTATAAATCATAAATAGAAAAATAGAAGAATGGGAAGTAAGGTAGTGCAAAAAAACCAAGATGCAGGTCCGGATATTTGGAGGGTATGGCCCAGATCCGGGTCAGGATCCGTTCAGTAGTCTTATCACAGTTGGAAAGAAGCTGTTCCCAAGTCTGGCCGTACGAGTCTTCAAGCTCCTGAGCCTTCTCCCGGAGGGAAGAGGGACGAAAAGTGTGTTGGCTGGGTGGGTCGTGTCCTTGATTGTCCTGGCAGCGCTGCTCCGACAGCGTGCGGTGTAAAGTGAGTCCAAGGACGGAAGATTGGTTTGTGTGATGTGCCGTGCTGTGTTCACGATCTTCTGCAGCTTCTTTCGGTCTTGGACAGGACAACTTCCATACCAGGTTGTGATGCACCCTAGAAGAATGCTTTCTATAGTGCATCTATAAAAATTAGTGAGGGTTTTAGGGGACAAGCCAAATTTCTTTAGTTTTCTCAGGAAGTAAAGGCGCTGGTGGACCTTCTTGGCAGTGAACTCTGCTTGGTTGGACCAAATCAGGTCATTTGCGGCCTGACTTGTACTCAGGGAGAAGTTCAGCCAGGTGATCAGAGTTACCAAAATGTGGGCATGGGATAGCATGGTAGGTATTCTCGAACTTAATGTAACGGTGGTCTAGTGTGTTATTTCCCCTGGTACTACAGGTGATTTGTTGATAGTAATTATTTCATGACTTTTTCAAGCTGGCCTGGTTAAAATACACTAAAATGATGGGGAAGGCATCAGGATGTGTTGTTTTATGCCTGTTGATTACATTGCTCAGTTTGTCTAGAGCCTGCTTGACATTAACTTGAGGTGAACTGTACATCGCTACCAAAATAATCACAGAAATCTCCCGCAGCAAGTAAGATGGCCGGCACCTAATTGCAAGGTGTTCCAGGTCTGGTGAGCAATATTGGGATGCCACCGACACAATAATACACCATGAGGGGTTGATCATGAGGCATACACCTCCACCTTTGCTTTTGAGAGACTCGACCAATCTATCTTGACGATGAATTGTGAACCCGTCTACTTCTAATCGCTGCGTCCGGCACGGAAGGGGTTAACCAAGATTCCGTAAAACAATGACATGTCTGAGTTTCTTGTTGGGACATGAATTCAGTTTGCTAGTTAGATCATTTGTTTCCCAGGCAGTAAACTTCCTACACTTAGTGTTCCCAGTGGAGTCCAGTCCAATTACTGAACGGCCTGAATCCTATTACTTAAGTACTCACAGGGAACACAACAGTAACATTGATCTATTGCTTCCACGATTGTTAATTAACACCTCTGCACATGTTGTGACATGGTGGATTTCAATAATAGGATTTCTTGTGGTCTCTAAGTATAAGACCACCAAACCATAAGATATAGGAGCAGAATTAGGCCATTTGGCCTATCGAGTCTGCTCCTGCTCTGTTATTCCATCATGGCTGCTTTATTCCTCTCAACCCCATTCTCCTGCCTTCTTCTCGTAACATTTGACGCCTTTACTAATCAAGAACCTATCAATCTCACCTTTAAATGTAGCTAATCACTTGGCCCACCCAGCAGCAGGTCTTCCTTAATGGCAAGAAGTGCTTCCACACATTTGGCATCTTTTAAAAATCAAGTGAAAATGTTAGGTAAAAAGATCAAGGGAACTCTATTTTCCTTATTAAACTTATTGACCTTAAAGCTGGAAAATTCGGATCCTTGTGACTTTGAGCCCATTGAGGCACACAAAATTCCAAACCACAACAAGGTTGTGGTCCTCTTGGAGGGGATGATCCATACTGTGTTGATACAAGCCATGGTATTTAGTGAGGGAGATGTATTTACCCAAGAATCTATTACTTGTTCATGAACTGTGGTAATGGATTGGATTTAGAAACAGAAACTGCCCACCAAAACTGCAGCAAGGTGCACTAGGATTTCAAATGTTTCATCACCCCTCTCCCCACCCTCAGCATCACCCTCAATTTACATCCCACTTCCTCCATTGGTAAGTGCAAACGTGAAAGTTCTTGCAGTCTTTGAGGACAGCTTTCAGCTATTTACAGTCAAACTGTTGAAGTTGTATAAGACATTGGTGAAGCCTAATTTGGAGTATTGGGTGCAATTTGGTCACCTACTTACAGGAAAGATGTGTGAGGAGATGTAAAGTCGATCTAACAAGCATAAAGGCAGAAAGCCCCGCTTCAATCTCATTGAGGTAAAAGTCAAATGCCTCAAATATTTAAATTAACATTTAATTGTATGTGCATACGTGTTTTATTGTGCCTTTCACTGTAAACAGAAAATGGACCAAATGTAATTATCAAACTGTTGCTGCTAACTTGATTACTGAATGTGTTTTATGATTCTAATAGTTTACCAGACAGCTCACATCATGAAAGGATTAATAATTGGATGTTATACCATCGCACAAACTGATCTCAGAGAGCAAGTTCGATTGTGCACTTAGATCAGCATCACTGAAATCTAATGTTTTAACATTTGCAGATTAAATCCAGGTTAAACTCTTATATTTTGGGCCTAAGGAACCATCCATGGAGAATATTTAGAATCTGCGTGAGCACAATCAGTCTCATCGTTTCTGTAACTGTACTTGTCTCTGCTCTGATGTTCTGGAAAACTGCAAAATTCTCTCAAGTGCATCCAAGCAGCAAGATCCGAAAAATTGTCAGGAGGCCAGCACAAGCAAATGTGCCTGGTCAGTGAC
This sequence comes from Mobula birostris, assembly GCF_030028105.1. Taxonomy (NCBI): domain Eukaryota; kingdom Metazoa; phylum Chordata; class Chondrichthyes; order Myliobatiformes; family Myliobatidae; genus Mobula; species Mobula birostris. The sequence goes on from NC_092387.1 coordinate 62,855,096, forward strand.
AGTGCAGAACTTCCACTTAACCTCAATACCAAGGACGGGATACAGAAAATATTTCCTTTTGCTCTTCCAACAATTAATGCTGTGGGGGGGTCTGTAAAAGAGTACAGAATGGAAGCGGAGCCTACTGTCTTCATGGACAGAGGAATCACTCAGAAAAGTGGTCTTTTACGAGAGTCAGTGGGAAACTTTGATATTTAATGGGTGGAATTCTGAAACTGGATGATGACATGCTGAGTAACCTGTACTCATAAGCCACTTGAGAGCCCATAAGTAGATCAACAGAATGAAGACCATCATCCTCGACCTCGAGGGATAGCCACGACAAGGGGACTTTTCGAAGCGGCATGGTGGAAATCCAAAAAGACCATAAGATATAAGAGCACAATTCGGCCATTTGTCCCATCGCGTCTGTTCCACCACTTCACCATGGCCGATCCATTTTCCCTCTCAACCCTAATCTTCTGCCTTCTTCCTGTATCCCTTCATGCCCTAGCTAATTAAGAATCTATCAATCTCTGCCTTAAATATACCCAATGACCTGGCCTCCACAGCCGTCTGTGGCAAAGAATTCCACAGATTCACCACCCTCTGGCTTTATAAAGTCTCAATATTACATCCTTTCTTTTATATTCTAGTATCTTGAAATGAATGCTAACATTACATTTGCTTTCCTTACCACACACCAGAGACTCAACCTGCAAATTAACCTTCAGGGAATCCTACATGAGGAATCTCAAGACCTTTGCACCCCACAGTTTTGAATTTTCTCCCCACTGTGTCATGTGGCTGAGTAAGCCACAGCTTTCTCAATCCGTGCCTTGATTTCCCAACGGAAACCTTCTAATCCATTTCATCTTTTGGTCCAAGGCATGTGACTCCCCATACCTTGATCCATTTTGTTTGGCTCTCACACATGTTAAAGAGTGTCATAAAGATTGCTATGTTTAAAGTCCAATGTTTCATGGTGTGAGAATTTGGTCAGCACTAGTTACTAGTTACTAATCCCTTACTGCCCTTGAGAAGATTGTGCTGAGCTGTTTCTTGAGTCATCTGAGTATGTATGGACTATGAAGGAAGAGATTTCCAGGAGCTGTGAATTTGCAATATGTTTCTGAAGTGTGTGACCAGAGGAGAAATTGTAGGGTTTGATATTTCCTCAACGCCAGCAGCCTTTTTCGGTGATTTGCGGTCTGCGGAGTTGAGATGTGCTGTCAAAGCTGCCTTGGAAAGTAACACACAGAAAGTGCTGGAGACACTGAGAAGGTCAGGCAGCACCTATGGAGGGAAATAAACAGTTGATGTTTTGGCCCGAGGCCCTTTACCTGGACTGGAAAGGAAGGGGGAAGGGAGCCAGGATAAGAAGGTGATCATACCTATCACTTCCAAAATTCTTGCTTGGCGCTTATCACCTCCAAGCTTCTCACTTTACCCCCCTCCTCCACCTCCATCTTCTCCCTCACTTGGCTTCACCTATCTCCTGCCAGTTTGTACTCCTTCTCCTCTCCACCTTCTTATTCTGGCTTCTTCCCCCTTCCTTTCCAGTCCTGGTGAAGAATCTTGGCCCAAAACATTAACTGTTTAGTCCTCTCCATAGATGCTGCCTGACCTGCTGAGTTCCTCCAGCATTTTGTGCGTGTTGCTCTGGATTTCCAGCATCTGCGATATCTCTTGTGTTCACGCCTTGGAAAGTAACTGCAGTGAATTTTGTAGATCATAAACGACATGGAAGGTGGAAGGACTGAGTGCTTCATGTAAAATTGGGTTGAGGCTTTAATATTGTCGGATCTGAAATCATCCAGACAGGAGGAAAGAATTCTGAGCTGTGCCTTGTTGAAGTTGGAAAGGTTCTGGGGAATCAGAAGTCTATTCTGCTGACCTGCTTTCAGATCTATGGGATTCATGAGACTGCTTCAGTTACTCCTCAAGATATCAATGGTTGTGGATTTGAAGGTGGCATTGAGAAAAGGAGGTGGTTAGATTCCCTCTTCCAAAAGATAATTTCTGCCTTTTGCTCATGTACGTGAATTGTGCATCGAGCCGCACATGAAAGCGGCGTTGATCTTGCTTCATGTGTGCACAAGCTGCTTCATTATATAAAGAACTGCAAGTGGAAGCAAACATCGGCTAACATCCCTCCATTCTCTGGAACATCGGAGGCTGGGAGGAGATCTGATAGCGGTAGATAAGATTATGAGAGGCATAGACAGAGTATCTTCTTTTTCCCGAGGTTGAAACGTCTAATACCAGTGGGCATGCATTTAAAATGAGGAGGGGTAAATTCAAAGATGTGCGGGGCAAGCTTTTTCACACAGAGAGTGGTAGGTGGCTGGAATACGCCGCCTGGAGTGGTGGTAGAGGCAGATACATTGAAGGCATTTAAGAGACGTTTAGATAGGCGTATGAAGTTGAGGAAAATGGAAGGAAATGGAGTTCTAAGGGATTAGTTCAGTTGGCCATTTGATTCCTAATTTAATTGCTTCAGTACAACATTGTGGGCTGAAGAGCTTGTTACCGTGCTGTACCCTTCTGTGTTCTATTCCACTTCTAACCTCAGGATGAAAGGAAGGTCATCAGTGACATAGTTTAGACACACACATATCTCATGAAAACAAGGGACAATAACAGTAACAGGGTGGGAAGCACCACTTTAAGAGAAAATAATGATATCTGAAGCAAATGGGAAAAAATTTGTGACTGGATTTCAATGGAAGCAGTTATGAGATTATCTAGTTGGGATTAAAGGGAACAAACTACTTTCTAAAGATGAGGAACGGAGACTAGGAACTCTGTGTGTGGTTCATTAAAATGTTATGCATGACCATTGAAAATAATAAGAAAAGGGTAAGGTAGAATGTGAGACTTCAGTACACAGGACAGAGTTGTGTTACATCCTTGGAGTGCTCGGCAACACAGATTAGGAGGGATATGTTGACCTTATTGGGAGTGCAGGATGAATGGCAATCAAGCTCCGGAACTGAAGGGACTGATCAGCAGTAACTTAGAAACATGGAAAACCTACAGCACAATACAGGCCTTTCAGCCCACAATGCTGTGCTGAACATGTCCTTACCTTAGAAATTACCTAGGGTTACCCATAGCCCTCTATTTTTCTGAGCTCCATGTACCTGTCCAGGAGTCTCTTAAAAGACCCTATTGCATCCGCCTCCACCACTGTCACCAGTAGTCCATTCCACACACTCACTACTCTCTGCGTAAAAAAACTTACCCCTGATATCCCCTCTGTACCTACTTCCAAGCTCCTGAAAATTATGCCCTCCTGTGCTAGCCATTTCATCCCTGGGAAAACGCTTCTGACTATCCACATGATCAATGCCTGTCATCAACTGATTCCAGTCAGTGAAGAAATCTCCATTTGATTCCCATCAATCTCAGTTTTATTAAGTCTCCTTGTTGCAACACTCACCGATCACAGCAGCATTCATGACCAGCTCGTGTCTGGGGCAAAGCTCTTTGATCCATGTTTGAAGCAAGTCTGGAGTCAAATGAAAGTGGGGCGTGACAAACTCAGCCTTAGTGAGCAATGTGTCTTGATAGTATTCTTCAAAGCACCTTCCCTTGCTTTGCTGGCAATTAAGAACAGTAATTAGCTGGAATGGATGTGTCCTGCATGTCATGGACAGTGTATATCTGCACCATTTCCTACATTGTTGGGTAGATCATAAGACCATAAGACACAAGAGCAGAATCCAGCCGTTCGGCCCAATGAGTTTGCTCCACCATTCCGTCATGGCTGAGTTATTATCTGCTTCAACCCTATTCTCCTGCCTTCTCCCCGTAAGTGTTGACACCCTTATTAATCAGGGACCCATCAACCTCCACTTTAAATACACCCAGTGACTTGGCCTCCACAGCCACCTGTGAAAATGAAAGGATATCATAGTGTTGCAAATATACTGGAATAGGCTGAATGGAAGCACAAATTGCTCTGGAGCATGTCATCAGCACTACAGCTGGGATGGAGTCAGGATCCATAGATTGTCCTCAGGCATCTCTGGAGATCATGCAGCGTGCATCAACTCAACTGAAAACTGGCTTCTAAGCTGCTGGTTCTTCTTGATTTCAGAACGAAGCCAAGAAGGAATCAAATAGATGCTGTTTGCTGAAAATATTTGCATATGCTTCAACCTCTGATTTACATACTCATCCAGGATTGGCATGCTCATGGATTGTGTTCCTCCCATTTGTTATTGAATTCTTTACCACATTTCAGACAAGAATGTAGCAAGGCAATAGTAAAGTCATCTAAGACATGAGCTGTGGGAATGTTCAGTTGTCTGTAGCTTGCTGCGTCTGCTGTAGGCACACAAGTAGTCTCGTAATGTGGTCACATCAATTCTTGTCGGCTGGAAAATGGTCTATGAAAGTCAAATTTCTAAGTGAATTTATTATCAAGGTACATATATATCACCATATACTACCGTGAGCTTCATTTTCTTGTGGGCATTTTCAGGAAAATAAAGAAGTACAACTGATTTTTAAAAAAACTATAAATAACAAAGACTGACGAATAACCAATATGCAAAACAGAGAAAAGGAAAAATCGGAGAAGAAAATAGCTTTTGAAATTCAAAAGATTACACAATAATAAATATATTAACTGAAGCAACACATAAAAAATGCTGGAGAAACGCAGCAGCTCAGGCAGCATCAATGGGAATGAATAAGCAGTTAATGTTTCTGGCCGAGACCCTTCTTCAGGACTGAGGAAGGAGGGGGAAGACGGCAGAATATAAAGGTGAAGGAGGGGAAGGACAATAGCTGGAGGTGATAGGTGAAGCCAGGTGTGTGGGGAAGGTCAAGGGATGGAGAAGAAAGAATCTGATAGAAGAGGAGAGTGGACCATAGCAGAAAGCGAAGGAGGAGGTGACACAGGGGGAAGTGATAGTCAGATGAGAAGAGGTAAAGGGCTAGAGGGGAGGGCAGGGGAATTTTTTTTTTACCAGAAGGAGAAATCGATATTCATGCCATCAAGTTGGAGGCTACCCAGAAGGAATATAAGGGTTTGATCCTCTGCTCTGAGGGTGGCCTCATCTTGGCACAAGAGGAGGCCACGAACCGACATGTCGGAACGGGAACGGGAATCGGAATTAAGATGTTTAACTGAAAACCTGGCTCATGCTTCCTTTGAAATCAAGACTCACGCTTTACTCTTCGACTGTCAGATTTGGTTGCACAGTTATAGTTGAAGGGAATGACCTATTCCAGGAAACGAGGAACAAATCTGACTTTTGGACACTTAAAGATTGAGCCCAGGATTATCCTGTGAGCACTATTTATGTGTGTTAGAAATGAGGACCCTAGTCCTTTGGACTAAAACACTTGTTTTTTTGTACTCTTTTACAGACTTCTGGCAAGGGGCATTTGGCAGACTTTTTAATGCAATCTAAAGATAATCCTATGAAAGCCCTAGGAGCAATAGCTGGAATTGTTTGCTTTTTTGTGGTTCTGACTGTCATAATTTCCACGGTCATGTTTTGGCGGAACAAGAAGTCCAGTAGAGTGGGTCCTGTGAGGCGTGTCATAAAGCGGCAGCCAGGCTGGAAACTACAGACCCGCAGATCAAGATGGTTCCAGGGTAAGAGGTCCAGGAAAGAAAGGGCCAATTTAATGACTTGTGCATCCAACCAGCACTTGCAAAACACAAGTACGAACAATAACCGCCCGCCGCTTCCACTGGCTTTGCCGAGTGCGCCCTCGCTTCCCCCTCCACCAACCACCCACTCAGCCAGACTCAATAAACCCAAGTGGGACCTACCAACTGTCTCAGGATCCATCAGTTCCAAAACAAACTACAACCCTCAGCAATCAGAAAACAACACCATGAACATCAATGGTGCCCTGGTGTCAGAGCTTAAACAGCGCCTGGAGAGGAAAATGAAAGAAGATGCTTCTAAGCTGTACTTATAAAATGTTTGGATGCGACAATAAGTATTGATATGATTGAAATACTTTGTTGATGCTTTCTTTTTCTGTCAAAGAACTGTGTTTAATAACACTGGACAACAAATTTTTTCGAAAGTGTTGTTTCCTCAGAATTTTCTTTTTGTTTATGATAGACCGCTTGAAGCTGAACTCAAATATAATTTCAGACTAGTTGTATCACGTAGGAATTTGGAGAAGCAAGAAATTAACTTTTATTGAATATAATGCATTTAATTGCATAACAGTGCTGACACTTTGCAATCATTCAACTAAGTTTAAAAAAGTTTTCTTGACGATTTTCATTTGTACTCAGTGTCTGTGGCTTCCCACTTAAGTATCCAACAATAATCAGCCAGCATTGATGGATTCCAGTTGCCCTGATACCATTTCTCCATGACCGTAATGTCCTGGTGAAACCTTTCACTATGCTCGTCACTGACAGCGCCAGGTCTTGCAGGGAAGAAATCTAAATGGGAATGCAGAAAATAAATCTTCAATGACATGTTGCACTTCATGGTTTTGTACACTTGAAGCATGTTGTCAACCAGCCACACATAGTTTAGTGCTCCGTAATTGCCAAGAAAATTTTCAACAACATCCTTGAATGCCTTCCATATGATTTTATCCAGTCCCACTAGAAGTTCTTCGAATTGCCTATCATTGATGGCCTGTTTGATTTGTGGACCAATAAAAAATGCCTTCCTTAATCTTGGCATCAGTTATTCTGACTGGAATTATGAATTGAAATAGCAAATATAGGTGATTCTTGGAAAAAATGATGCATGATAGGAAAACTTAATGATCAGCAGCCCAAAATCCATGAGATACACCCAAAAATATTCAGAAAGCAAAGTCATTGTTGTCCAGTGTAATTGCCTGGTTTTAAACTCACTGCAACTTTTCTTAACTACAATCCATGCAAAATATTACTAACTCACTTTTCACTTAAAAGCATCAATTGCACTAGAATCAGATTCAGAATCAGGTTTATTATCACTGGCATATGTTGTGTAATTTGTTGTTGAAATATACATCATATGCAGTTTGTAGATTAAACAGATAGAGGAACAAACTTGACATATGGGGTCAAGACCACCAGAGAATCCAGAGTGATCAGAAAGCAAAATAGTTTCAGAAGAGGGCAGATGTTACTCACAGTACTATAGGACCACAGTGACATATATAAAATATAAAACACACACAATGCTGGAGGAACTCAGCAGGTCAGGCAGCATCTATGCAAAGGAATAAACAGCAGACGATTTAAGGCCGAGACCCTTCATCACGACTTCATCTTGGCCCCAAACATCGACTGTTTATTCCCCTCCATAGATGGTGCCCGACCTGCTGAGCTCCTCCAGCATTTTCTGTGAGTTGCTCTGGATTTCCAGCGTCTGCAAGATCTTTTGTGTGCATAAAATACAATCTCTCCCTCTCAGCTCTCAAGCACTGATACTTACTTCCAATCTTCCACATGAATTCAGACAATAATTTCAAAGATGAGTTTAGTTAATTGTTTTCTCAAAGGAGGGATCATAAAAGGTAAGAGACACCCCTTGGGTAATTTATGTTTTAATTAAAACAATCCTCGTTTAGTTATAACTATGAAAGGAAAATGGATTACCACACTAAAGAATGATTGAATGCTGCACATTTGTTTATTAAAGGGAATCTTAGTTTTGCTGCAATCACGATTTTTCACATTTTATTCACTGGATTCTGAATTTTAAATCAGAAGCATAACAATTAAGTTATGACCCATCTTCTCGCTGTCTTAAAAGTGATAGAGTCCTTCTTATCCTTTCCTACCACCCCATCAGCCTCCGCATTCAACATATTATTCTCTGCGTCTTCTGCCATTTCCAAAGGGATCCTACTACTAATCATTTCTTTACCTTCCCCTTTCTCCACTTTCCGCAGGGATCACTCCCTCTGCGTTTCCCTTATCCATTCATCCCTCCCCACTAATATCCTTCCTGGCACTTATCCCTGCAAATGGCTTAGCTGTTTCACCTGTCTGTACATCTCCTCGCTCCCCTACATTCAGGGATCCAAACAGTCCTTCCAGGTGAGGCTTCACTTCACCTGCAAATCTGCTGGGATTGTCTGTTGTGTGGTGCCCCAATGTGGCCTCCTCTACATTGGTGAGACCTGTCGTAAAATGGGGGACCGCTTCGTTGTGCATCTCCGCTTCGTCTGCCACAAGTAGGACTTCCTGGTGGTAAAACATTTTAATTTTGATTTCCATTCCTGTTCCTACGTGTTGATCCATGGCCTCCTCTTGTGCCTCCTTCCAGTAAACAAGTTCCATACTCTGAAGTTTTACTTCTTCTCATTTGACTATTACTTCCGCATGTGTCCCCTCCTCCTTCCCTTTCTCCTATGGTCCTCTCTCCTCTCCTATCAGATTCCTTTTTCTCTAGCTCTTGATCTTTCCCAACCACCCAGCTTCACCTATCACACTCTAGCCATCCTCCTTCCCCTTCTCCCACCTTTTCATTCTGCTGTGTTCCTCCTTCCTTCTCAGTCCTGAAGAAGGATCTCAACCTGAAACGTCGATTGTATTCTTTTTGATAGATGCTGCCAGACCTGCTGAGTTTCTCCAGCATTTTGTGTGTGTTGCTCTGTATAACAAAATTAGTAGCAGTCTCTGGAAATCAACCACAAATCCAATGCTAAATTTGGATCATTTCAATCCTGATTTTTGACTCAGTGATGCTATGATTTTGTTGCTTTTTATTTTGGATTTCATTTTTCTGAATATAAATGCATAATATCAAACTGGGTTTCAAACAAAATAGAATGACTTGTTTCTTTCAAATCAATTTCTGTTGTCTCAATCTGCTTAACAGTGATGAAGTAATTTTGAGGTGTTGCCATCGTAACATTGGAAACCCAGATGATATGTCTGATTAGCAAGATTAATCTAATGACTGTCAGTGCAATGAAAGGTTTTTATGTGCATGTTTTTCAATATACATATTCATTCTGAGGAAATGGAATATTGTTCATGTCATGATTCTTTATAATGTGTTACTTGTCAGAACAGATCTCTAGGAATGATCACCGGTAGGACAATGTTTTTGCATTGAGACATTGACAGAAATGTTTTATGTGTTGATATGAAATTCCTTCTGCTTCAATTATGGCATTTTAAAAGAATAGTGTGATAATTAAAATAGTGAAGAAAGAATTCGTATAAACAGATGTTCAGATTCAGATTTATTTATCACAAGTGCATCGAACCATACAGTGAAATGTGCCATTTGCATTAACCACCAACACACATACTTGACAGAACAACACAGGATACAACAAAATGGAACAAAACAAGGTCAAAAAGTCCCCTTTCCTCTCTCCCACCCTCCCACCTTATTCCCAAACTTAACACAGATAACAGAGCATGGTGTTCTCAACCAAACTTATATTTGAATCTGTTTGCTGTGGGTTAAACATATTCAGTGATCCTGCCAAGCTTTACTGAAGCACTGCCCAAAGAAAAGTCGGTGGGAGGATACAGGAAATGATCTTCATTTCTTTATCCTGGAGCAGAACAAGTAGAGTGGAAAGGGAAGAGAAGAAAATGAGTGAAGAGGTTGCTATTTCATTAGTATCCACCATTGTAGGGAGGTGGTGAAACAATAGATATTGAGGTATTCTGTGGCCAGGGATAGGATGAGCGCTTTGCAAATCCTTTTTGATGGTGGGTGTACACTTCATTTCTACCTAGTGCACTTCAAGGATGCTTTGCTGGGAGATATAGAGTACTCAATGAACATCCATTGTCCCTCTAGCTGAAATCCTTTCAGTTCACAAAACAGCACTGGGATATTCAGTTAAAAGTTGCTGGTGAACGCAGCAGACCAGGCAGCATCTCTAGGAAGAGGTACAGTCGACGTTTCAGGCCGAGACCCTTGGGTGCTTGGATGCTGCCTGGCCTGCTGCGTTCACCAGCAACTTTTATGTGTGTTGCTTGAAATTCCAGCATCTGCAGATTTCCTCGTGTCTGGGATATTCAGTTGTAAGTTTAGTATAGTTCTTGTAAAGGGTTCAGGGCATTAAAAGGCTTTGGAGTTCTAATGTTTCTCTGTCTTTTTTTTCCTGTTTCGTGGATGTCTGCGAAGAGTAAGGATTTCAGGTTGTAATATGTATACATTTTCTGATACTAAACTGAAGCATTGAAGGCAAACCTACATTTCCCAGTCTTCAAATATGTTGATATGTATTGTATGCTACTTTGATAAATAAAAGTTAATGAATTTCTGTACAACCACGCTTTGTGCTTCATGCAGATGGATCCGTTTCAGTTGGAATGTTAATTTCAACTTTAATGTAGGTGATCACCTAATTTTCAATGGCTGCTTCCATATAAAACTACAAGGATATCCGACCTTGCAAAAACATTTGATGTGCATTCTACACCTGATTAGATGAGCACATTACTATCAAGTTTAGGCGCAGCATAAAATGATGAGTGGCTCAATACCATGGTAGCGTAATGGTGAGTGCAACACATTACCGTACAGGCAACCTGGGTTCAATTCCCGCCACTGCCTGTAAGGAGTTTGTATGTTCTCCCCATGACCGCATGGGTTTCCTCCGGGTGCTCCCGTTTCCTCCCACAGTCCAAAGACCTACCGGTTGGTAGGTTAATTGGTCATTGTAAGTGGTCCTGTCATCAGGCTCAGATTAAATTGGGGGATTGCTAGGCGTTGTGGCTCCAGAGGGGCCTATTCCATGCTGTATCTCAACAAATGAATAAATAAATAAAATTGAGTGCCTGAGTTTGTACAGGCTGCTTCTCAACTTTCAAGGGATCGAAACAGATAAAATACCACGTCAGATTCTAGCATATGGAGCCTCTTGTGTCTCTAACATACAGCTTGACTGTGAAGGACACAGCAGGACAATCAGTTAAGGAGTTGTGGAGTCACAGAGCACTACAGCACAGAAACTGGCCCTTCAGCCCATCTAGTCTGTGCCAAAGTGTTATTCTGCCTAGTCCCATCAACCTGCACCTGGAGCATAGCTCTCCATACCCTTCACATCTATGCACAGGTCTACCAGTTAACCTCAGTGACTCCTGCCTATGATGATTATACTGATGGATTTCCAGACTTACAGAATTTTCACTTTTTTTTACCTATAGTCATTGTGGGGAGAGGAGGGTCTAGTGAGCTTGGGAGAAAAGCAGATTTGGAGCTTGCCTAAAATATTTACTTTCAGTCAGAAGTGTTAAGTATTTATTCATTTGTTATGTGCCATGTCATATTTCTGATCGTGTTCAAGATATCCTGAAGTGGGAGGGTGAGGAGCCAGAGGTCGTGGTACATATAGGTACCAATGACATAGGTAGGAAAAGGGAAGAGGTCCTGAAAGGAGAATATAGGGAGCTAGGAAGGGAGTTGAGAAAAAAGACTGCAAAGGTAGTAATCTCGGGATTACTGCCTGTGCCACGCGACAGTGAGAGTAGGAATGCGATGAGGTGGAGGATAAATACGTGGCTGAGGGATTGGAGCAGGAGGCAGGGATTCAAGTTTTTGGATCATTGGGACCTCTTTTGGCGCAGGCGTGACCTGTACAAAAAGGACGGGTTACACTTGAATCCTAGGGGGACCAATATCCTGGCAGGGAGATTAGCGAGGGCTACTGAGGTGACTTTAAACTAGAATGGTTGGGGAGCGGGAATCAAATTAAAGAGGCTAGGTGAGAGGAGGTTAGTTCACAACAGGGGGATGGGAACCAGTGCAGAGAGACAGAGGGTAGAAGCAAAAAGTAATAAGGAGAAAAGTAAAAGTGGCAGGCTGACAAATCCAGGGCAAGCATCAAAAAGGGCCACTTTTCAGCATAATTGTATAAGGGCTAAGGGAGTTGTAAAAGAGCGCCTGAAGGCTTTGTGTGTCAATGCAAGGAGCTTTCGTAACAAGGTGGATGAATTGAAAGTGCAGATTGTTATTAATGATTATGATATAGTTGGGATAACAGAGACATGGCTCCAGGGTGACCAAGGATGGGAGCTCGACGTTCAGGGATATTCAATATTCAGGAGGGATAGACATGAAAGAAAAGGAGGTGGGGTAGCGTTGCTGGTTAAAGATAAGATTAACGCAATAGAAAGGAAGGACATAAGCCGGGAAGATGTGGAATCAATATGGGTAGAGCTGCATAACACTAAGGGGCAGAAAATGCTGGTGGGAGTTGTGTACAGGCCACCTAACAGTAGTAGTGAGGTCGGAGATGGTATTAAACAGGAAATTAGAAATGTGTGCAATAAAGGAACAGCAGTTATAATGGGTGACTTCAATCTACGTGTAGATTAGATGAAGCAAGTTGGTAAAGGTGCTGAGGAAGAGGATTTCTTGGAATGTATGAGGGATGGTTTTTTGAACCAACATGTTGAGGAACCAACTAGAGAGCAGGCTATTCTAGACTGAGTTTTGAGCAATGAGGAAGGGTTAATTAGCAATCTTGTCATGAGAGGCCCCTTGGGTAAGAGTGACCATAATATGGTGGAATTCTTCATTAAGATGGAGAGTGATATAGTTAATTCAGAAACAAAGGTTCTGAACTTAAAGAGGGGTAACTTTGAAGGTATGAGATGTGAATTAGCTAAGATAGACTGGAAATGACACTTAAAGGATTGACGGTGGATATGCAATGGCAAGCATTTAAAGATTGCATGAATGAACTACAACAGTTGTTCATCCCAGTTTGGCAAAAGAATAAATCAAGGAAGGTAGTGCACCCATGGCTGACAAGAGAAATTAGGGATAGTATCAATTCCAAAGAAGAAGCATACAAATTAGCCAGAAAAAGTGGCTCACCTGAGGACTGGGCGAAATTCAGAGTTCAGCAGAGAAGGGAAAAGGGCTTAATTAGGAAGGGGAAAAAAGATTATGAGAGAAAACTGGCAGGGAACATAAAAACTGACTATAAAAGCTTTTATAGATATGTAAAAAGGAAAAGACTGGTAAAGACAAATGTAGGTCCCCTACAGACAGAAACAGGTGAATTGATTATGGGGAGCAAGGACATGGCAGACCAATTGAATAATTACTTTGGTTCTGTCTTCACTAAGGAGGACATAAATAATCTTCCGGAAATAGTAGGGGACAGAGGGTCCAGTGAGATGGAGGAACTGAGCGAAATACATGTTAGTAGGGAAGTGGTGTTAGGTAAATTGAAGGGATTAAAGGCAGATAAATCCCCAGGGCCAGATGGTCTGCATCCCAGAGTGCTTAAGGAAGTAGCCCAAGAAATAATGGATGCATTAGTGATAATTTTTCAAAACTCATTAGATTCTGGACTAGCTCCTGAGGATTGGAGGGTGGCTAATGTAACCCCACTTTTTAAAAAAGGAGGGAGAGAGAAACTGGGAAATTATAGACCGATTAGCCTAACGTCGGTGGTGGGGAAACTGCTGGAGTCAGTTATCAAAGATATGATAACAGCACATTTGGAAAACAGTGAAATCATCGGACAAAGTCAGCATGGATTTATGAAAGGAAAATCATGTCTGATGAATCTCATAGAATTTTTTGAGGATGTAACTAGTAGAGTGGATAGGGGAGAACCAGTGGATGTGATATATTTGGATTTTCAAAAGGCTTTTGACAAGGTCCCACACAGGAGATTAGTGTGCAAACTTAAAGCACACGGTATTGGGGGTAAGGTATTGATGTGGATAGAGAATTGGTTAGCAGACAGGAAGCAAAGAGTGGGAATAAACGTGACCTTTTCAGAATGGCAGGCAGTGACTAGTGGGGTACCGCAAGGCTCAGTGCTGGGACCCCAGTTGTTTACAATATATATTAATGACTTGGATGAGGGAATTAAATGCAGCATCTCCAAGTCTGCGGATGACACGAAGCTGGGCGGCAGTGTTAGCTGTGAGGAGGATGCTAAGAGGATGCAGGGTGGCTTGGATAGGTTGGGTGAGTGGGCAAATTCATGGCAGATGCAATTTAATGTGGATAAATGTGAAGTTATCCACTTTGGTGGCAAAAATAGGAAAACAGATTATTATCTGAATGGTGGCCGATTAGGAAAAGGGGAGGTGCAACGAGACCTGGGTGTGATTATACACCAGTCATTGAAAGTGGGCATGCAGGTACAACAGGCGGTGAAAAAGGCGAATGGTATGCTGGCATTTATAGCGAGAGGATTCGAGTATAGGAGCAGGGAGGTACTACTGCAGTTGTACAAGGCCTTGGTGAGATCACACCTGGAGTATTGTGTGCAGTTTTGATCCCCTAATCTGAGGAAAGACATTCTTGCCATAGAGGGAGTACAAAGAAGGTTCACCAGATTGATTCCTGGGATGGCAGGACTTTCATATGAAGAAAGACTGGATGAACTAGGCTTGTACTCATTGGAATTTAGAAGATTGAGGGGGGATCTGATTGAAACGTATAAAATCCTAAAGGGATTGGACAGGCTAGATGCAGGAAGATTGTTCCCGATGTTGGGGAAGTCCAGAACGAGGGGTCACAGTTTGAGGATAAGGGGGAAGCCTTTTAGGACTGAGATTAGGAAAAACTTCTTCACACAGGGAGTGGTGAATCTGTGGAATTCTCTGCCACAGGAAACAGTTGAGGCCAGTTCATTGGCTATATTTAAGAGGGAGTTAGATATGGCCCTTGTGGCTATGGGGATCAGGGGGTATGGAGGGAAGGCTGGTGCAGGGTTCTGAGTTGGGTGATCAGCCATGACCATAATAAATGGCGGTGCAGGCTCGAAGGGCTGAATGGCCTACTCCTGCACCTATTTTCTATGTTTCTATGCTTCTATAACATAACGAATAATAAAGTCTTTCCATGACCATGATTGTTCTTGGCAAATTTCCTACAGGAGGAGTTTGCCCCTGCCTTCTTCTGGGCAGTGTCTTTACGAGACGGGTGACCCCAGCCATTATCAATACTCCTCAGAGACTGTCTACCTCACATCAGGGTGGTCGCATAACCAGGACTTGTGATGTGCACCATCTGCTCCCATGACTTCAAGTGACCCTGACCTGGTGGGGGGGTGGGTGGGGCTAAGCAGGTGCTACACCTTACCCAAGGGTGACCTACAGGCCAGCAGGGGGAAGGAGCACCTTATACTTCCTTTGGTAGAGACATATCTCCACCCCGCCACCATTATATTGTATTTAACTCACATATTTTAAAATAAATACTGTAGTTTCAGATTCATTTATTTATCACAGGTAAATTGAAATGTACAGTGAAATGCATGGTTTGTGTTAACCTATTTGAGAAAATCTGAAATTGGGTTAATTAAAAATTTTTCATTTGAACTGTATAAGTTTTAATAATTATTGACTTTATTGTGGGAAGCAGAGGAAGAAATTTGACCATAAAAACATAAGTATAGGAGCAGAATTGAGCCATTTGGCCGATAGATTCTGCTCTGTTTATTCCATCATGTCTGAACTATAATCCCTCTCAACCCCATTCTCCTGCTTTCTCCCCTTAACATTTGACACCTTTACAAATCAAGAACCTATCAACCTCTACTTTAAATATACCCAGTGACGGCCTCCACAGCTCTCTGTGGCAATGGATTCCATAGATTCATCACCCTCTAGCTAAAGACATTGCTCCTTATTTTTGCTCTAAAGGCTGTGCCCTCAGGTCCTCGTCCTCCCCACTATTGGAAACATCCTTTCCATCTCCACTATATTTAGGCCTTTCAATATTTGATAGGTTTCAATGAGTTCTTCCTTCATTCTTCTATATTCCAGCGAGTTTGAGGGCCAGAGCCATCAAACATGAGCTCTTTCAATCTTGGGATCATTCTTATGAACCTCCTCTGGACCTTCTCAAAGGCTACCACGTCCTTCCTTAGATAAGGAGGCCAAAAGTGCTCACAGTAGTCCAAGCGTGGTCTGACCAGTGCCTTATAAAGCCTCAGCAGCACATCCTTGCTTTTATATTCCAGTCCTCTCAAAATGAATGCGAACGTTGCATTTGCCTTCCCCACTTCTGACGCAACTTGCAAGTTAACTTTTTGGGAATCCTGCACTAGGACTCTTGGCTCCCTTCCTTACCTACAGGTGAAGTTCTGGCATACTGGAGGATGGCCAATATACCTTTACTTAAGAGTGGCTGCAAGGACAATCCAGGGAAATATAGGTTGGTGAGCAGGTAAGTTCTTGGAATGGATTCCGAGAGACAGGATTTACCTGTATCTAATTAAGTCTTTTGAAGAGCTGAGCAGGAGGTTTGGTGAGGGCAGGACTGTAGACACTGCCTAAGTGACCTCTGGTAAGGTTTTTAATACAGTTCCACATGGAAGACTGATCTGGAATGTGAGATCACAGGAGACCCATGGTAAGCTACCCAAATGAAACAAAATTGGCTTGTTGAAAGGAGTCAGACATAGTTGGTGAAGAGTTGTTCTCCATCTTGGAGGCCTGTGATCAGTGGTGGGCCACAGGGATCAGTTCTGGGCCCTTATTGTTCATTATATATATGTATTGTTTTGGATGAGACAATTGGTGCAATGATTAGTAAGTTTGCAGGTGACACCAAAGTTGGTGGTGTAGTGGGCAGTGAAAAGGGTCATCTAAGGTTAAACATGATCTAGATCTAGTGTGAATGGACGAAGCAATGCAGATGAACTTTAATTCAGGCAAGTGCAAAGTGATGCATTTTGGGCAATTACACTAGGGAAGAAATTACACAGTAATTGGCAGGATGTTGCAGAAGAGAAAGGCCTGGGGGTACAAGTGGATAGTTTCCTGAAAATGGCAGCACTGGTAGATTGGGTGGTGAAGAAGGCACACTTGTCTTCATCAGACAGGATAAAGAGTATAAGGCAACACACACAAAATACTGGAGGAACTCAGCGGGTCAGGCGTCATCAGTGGAAATGAGTAAACAGTCAATGTTATGAACCTCCTTAAGGACTGAAAAGGAAGGGGGAATATGCCAGAATATAAAGGTGGCGGGAGGGGAAGGAGGTTAGCTGGAAGGTGATAGGTGAAGCCAGGTGCGTGGGAAAAGTAAAGGGGTGGAGTGGGAGGAATCTGATAGGAGAGGAGGGGGGTACATAGGAGAAAGGTGAAAGGGCACCGGGGGAGGCAATAGGCAGGTGAGAAGAGGTAAAAGCCAAAGTAGGGAATAGACGAAGAATGGAGGGGTAGGAACCTTTTTTTACCGGTAGTAGAAATTGAAATTCATGCCATCAGGTTGGAGGCTACCCAGATGGAATATAAGGTGTTGCTCCTTCACCCTGAGGGTGGCCTCACCTTGCAATAAGAGGAGGCCATGCATCAACATGTCAGAACGAAAATGGAAATCAGAATTAAAATGTTTGGTCATCAGGAAGTTCTGCTGTGGTGCATGGAGTGGAGGTGCTTGATGAAGCACTCCTGCAATTTACGACAGGTCTCACCAAAGTAAAGGACTCCTCATTGGGAGCACCAGACACAATAGACGACCCCAGCAGATTCACAGATGAAATGTTGCCTCACTGTTTTGGGGCTCTGAATGGTACAAGAGTTGGGACATCATGTTACAACTCCTTCGGACGATGGGGAGACCGGACCTCCAATATTTTCTACAGTTCTGGTCACAAAACAAGAACGATGTGATTGCAGAAAAGATTCACAAGGATGTCACAGGACTGGAGTGCTTGAATTATAAGATTTCAAAGGCTGGGACACTTTTCTTGGAGCAAAGAAGGCTGAGGGGTGACCTTATAAATGTTGATAAAATCATGATAGGCTTAGATAAGGTGGATGGTTACAGTCTTTTTCCCAGGGTATAGGAGCCTAAAGTAGAGAGTTTCGAGGATTTTATATAAACTGTGGGTTTAAGGTGAGAGAGGAAAGAATGAAAGGGGACCAGAGGGGAAAGATTTTGAACACAGAGGAAGTGTCAGGGGAGGTGGTAGTGATGGGTACAATTGCAATATTTAACAGGTTTTTTGCACTCCAAAAGGATCAGGCAATAGCCATCTCCAACAAGAGAGCATCCAACCACTACTCTTTAAATTAAGTTCACTCCCATCAGCAAATCATCCTCTCTTAAATACAGCATTGGACAGATTTATGGATAAGAAAAGTTTAGAGGAAGCTGGGGCCAAATGTAGGCAGATGGAAATAGCCCAGAGAGGCACCCTGGTCAGTGTGAATTGGTTGTGCAAAAAATCCTGTATCAGCACAGGAGAATTCTATAACTCTAAATATCATCATTAGCACCATTCACTAAGACATGCACAATAAAGACTCCCTTGAATTTGGACCCATTGTTCTGATTTTGAAGTATGGAAGTTCACATGATAATTATGGGAGGAAATTGATCCCCCATTACAAACATCTTCCTAACCACCCTGTTCAACCATCTATTAATTGATAAGCATAATTGCACCAAAATAATCATCTATTATTTCTAGCAAAGGCCAAGTTATATCAGGATACCAGCAGATTTATGCCATTGTTTCATAGTAACTTGAATAAGGTGAGACAGCTATACTACATTCATTTCAGACCATTATGACCAGCCAGAAAAAGAGGCTTTTATTCCATTAATCTGAACTGTTTTTAGACCAACAAGAACAGATTAACTTCCAGTTAACATTCTGAAGATTAACTCCATCTATTGCAGCAGAAGGGAACCCACTTTTAAAACCTATTTCTAAATTGCATACGCTGTTTCGTTCACAACTGCTTATTGAAGATATCGCCTGCACACAGCAAGAACTAGATAACTGAGGATCAAATGCAGCAATAATTTTTGCACTCCGAAAGAACCAGGCAAAGGCTATTTCCGACAAGAGGGACTCCAACCATGACCCTTTAAATTAAATCCATTCCCATCAGCAAATCACCCACTCTTAATATGTTAGACAGTCACCATTGACCAGAAATTCACTTGGACTAGCTATATAAGTCATAAGAAACTCTGCAGATGCTGGAAGTCTCATTTTAATTTATTATTATTATATTTAACCATATAATAATTACAGCACAGAAACAGGCCATCTTGGCCCTTCTAGTCCGTGCCGAACGCTTACTCTCACCTAGTCCCACTGACCTGCACTCAGCCCATAACCCTCCATTCCTTTCCTGTCCATATAGCTATCCAATTTAACTTTAAATGACAATATCGAACCTCCCTCAACCACTTATGCTGAAAGTTCGTTCCACACAGCTACCACTCTCTGAGTAAAGAATCTCCCCCTCATGTTACCCCTAAACTTTTGCCCTTTAGCTCTCAACTCATGTCCTCTTGTTTGAATCTCCCCTACTCTCAATGGAAAAAGCCTATCCACGTCAACTCTATCTATCCCCCTCATAATTTTAAATACCTCTATCAAGTCCCCCCTCAACCTTCTATGCTCCAAAGAATAAAGACACAACTTGTTCAACCTTTCTCTGTAACTTAGGTGATGAAACCCAGGTAACATTCTAGTAAATCTTCTCTGTACTCTCTCTATTTTGTTGATATCTTTCCTATAATTCGGTGACCAGAACTGTACACAATACTCCAAATTTGGCCAATGCCTTGTACAATTTTAACATTACATCCCAACTCCTATACTCAATGCTCTGATTTATAAGGGCCAGCATACCAAAAGCTTTCTTCACCACCCTATCCACATGAGATTCCACCTTCAGGGAACTATGCACCATTATTCCTAGATCCCTCTGTTCTACTGCATTCTTCAATACCCTACCATTTACCATGTATGTCCTATTTTGATTAGTCCTACCAAAATGTAGCACCTCACATTTATGAGCATTAAACTCCATCTGCCATCTTTCAGCCCACACTCCTCTCTTCTAACTGGCCTAAATCTCTCTGCAAGCTTTGAAAACCTACTTCATTATCCACAATAATATATAATATTATTTTATTGCACTGTACTATAATTCTGTTGCAAGGCAACAAATTTCATGAAATATGTCAGTGATATTAAACCTGATTCTGATTCTTGAGCAACACACACAAAGTGCTGGAGGAACTCAACGAGTCAGCCAGCATCTATGGAGGAAAATTAATAGTTGACATTTCAGGCGGAGACCCTTCATCAGGACAGCTATAACAGATACTCTAGGAGGTCAGAATTTAATAACAGACTCAACAGCTGGCATTCCAAAGCCAAGTCAGGAGAGTTATGGAATATGCCCATTTGTAGATGCAACAATTCTCAAGAAGCTCTAAGCCATAATAGCCAACTTAATTGGTACCCCATCTGCATCCAAGATATTCGTATCCTCCCACCCCTCTTGTGCAATCGTTGCAGTGTATACCACCTACAAAATGCACTATAGTTACCATCTCAGCTAATCTGATAGCACAATTCTCCCAAACCTGTGACATCTCCCCTCATAAGAACAGGGGCAACAAACACATCAGAACATCCTCTAGCAGCTTCCCCTAAAAGTTATGCACAACGTTGATCTGGAAATATTTTGACATCCTTTCGTAAATCCTGGAACTCTCTTCCTAACCTCATTGTGGAGTAACTTTACCAGAAGGACTGCAGTTATTCAGTAAGGTGGCTAATGGCATCTCCTTTTCAAGGTGAGTAGATGCCGGTCATGTCAGTAATGCTCATATCTCAAAACAAAAAGTACAGAGCAAGTGCAGTCTAGCTAAAAATCAATTTCTATCAAATGGAAGATGAAAATTTTATGTAAGAGGAGCATATTGAGAGCAAAGGACACAAAAGCTGCTTATAAAGTGTCATCTCATTGATCCAGCTAAAATCTAGGCTATAGCTGGATTAAAGCTCCGTGCGGCATGCTTCAGACATTTGGTCTGGGTTTCTGTCCTTGGTTATGGTAGCTGCTGAGTCTTAATATGACATAAACCTCTTATTAATATGTGAGCTACAATGTTTAGAATAGTTAGTTTTCCTTTTTATACCTAAGATTGATTAAATTCCTAGGATTGGTTTGATCAAATTAAAAATCATACAGTCACGCTGTAAATAAAACAGTTCTATTCAAAAAGTACTGTAATAATCTTTTTTTATATGCTAATTTAAATTTAACTCACTTATTTGCATCTATTAATTTATTTTTATTAATTTTAGTTTACAAACACAAACCATTATTTGTTAATTATTTTACATTACAACTGATTGACTCCTGATGAAGGGTCTCAGCCCAAAATGTTGACCATTTATTCCCTTTCATAGATGCTGCCTGACTTGCTGAATTCCTTCAGGATTTTGTATCTGCTACATCTGATTGTTTTTGGCACTATCATTGAACAGGAAATGTAAAATTTGTATTTTGAAGGAAAATTTCTTTAGGCAGCACTTATTGGCACCAAAGTAATATTAACAAGATTCAGTGTCAGAGAAAAGGTTAATCCTTTGTCATAAAACAATAGGCTTCATTGGACAGTCCATTTTAATTGTCCATCCCAAATTATTTTGAAGCTGTTTCTCCCACCCTTCAGAATCAATCACATTAATGAGTCTAGAGCCTAATAAGGATGGAAGGCATTAGTGAACCAGATGGGTTTTAATGACAATCTGATAAGAGTTATGTGGACATAACTTTTTTCAATTCCAGATTACTTAATTAACTTAATATAAATTGCCTAGCTCTTTGAACACACTTCTGTATTAATAATTCAAGACCTTGGATGCAAGAAAAACTTCACCCATGTATTTATGGCCGAAAGATAATAATACATCTATAGGTGACAAAGTTCATTCCATCCTAGTCATAGTCATAGTCATAGTCATAGTCATACTTTATTGATCCTGAGGGAAATTGGTTTTCGTTATCAATAAATTGAATGCCTGAATGTCTATGTCCACACTTAACATTTAACCTGCTCAAATAAGCATGCAACATCACAACAGGGACATGAGATATTCTGTAGATGTAGAAAATTTGGAGCAACAGAATGCTGGAGAAACCCAGCAGGTCAGGCAGCATCTATGGAGGGGAATAAACAGTTGATGTTTTAAGCCAAGACCTTTCATCAGGACTGGAAAGGAAGGAGGCACATTACAATTCACACAATACACCACCAGGTTCAGGAACAGTAATCTCTCCTCAACCATCAGGCTCCTGAACCAGAGGGGATAACTTCATTCAACTTCACTTGCCCCATCACTGAATTATTCCTGAAACCTCTGGACTCATTTTCAAGGACTCTTCATCTCATGTTCTCAATATTTATTGCTTACTTATTTATTATTACTATTCAAATTATTTCTTTTTTTTCCTTTTTGTTTTGTATTTGCAGTTTGTTGTCTTTTGCACACTGGTTGTCCGCCCTTTTGGTGAGGTCTTTCATTGATTCTATTATGGTTATTGGAATAAAATCACATCAAAATATAATATACAAATCGTTAAAGTGGGGTTTGTGTTATGTCTGCACACTCTTGTCACCCCACCCTCCAAAGTCACTTCACCTGAACACACTTGTTTTAAGTCCCTAGCTGCAATTTCCAGAAAATCAACAGGGATTCAATTTTAATACTCCATGAGTGACTGTAAGTGGTAATAACACAGACCCCACTAACTGCCCCATATTGTCAGCAGCAGTGAAATATTCACTGGTCTTTAAGCACTAAACAGAAAATATCCCCTAAGCATTTAATAAGTTTTGTTTAATGATCGGATTCTAGTATTATTCTGTATTATTTATTTACTTTTTAATTATTTATACGATTTGCCTTCTTTTGCAAAGTCAGTCTTTGTTGATGTATAGTTTTTCATAAATTCTATTGTATTTCTTTATTTTTGCCTGTAAACGCCATCAACAAAGTGAAGCACAAGGTAGTATGTGGTGACATATACGTTCGCACTTTGATAATATATTTACTTTGAACTTTAAAGATTATCTAATACAATTCATCACTGTTCTTAACATCCGTTTTGGTCTTGTGGGCTTTATCGTCTGACTTTTTATGTCTCTTCCTGTCCTCCTTGGACTCTCTGTTGCAGAGCTCAGCATCGCTCCCTGTCTGCAAGCTGTCGAAGGTGACGTTCGGCGCCCCTTTCCTCAGCGTCCGGCCGCTGCGTCTTTGCCGCCGGCAAGCGTTGGTGCATTTGTCAAAGCAGCTGAAATGAGTGTCAGTGGTGCACGCGTACATTCCGGCCGGGACCGCCAGAACCATGGCGCAGACAATGACGATGATGTGGATAAGCTTCTCCCGCTGTTCCATTTCACTGATATCGGTGCCCGTAACAAACACAATGCACTGACCTCTCTTTGGGGATTGGTTCCTTAGCGTCACACACACTTTGTACTTGGTTGCTGGAAACAGATCATTCACTGAGTAAGTATTCACCCCCGGCCCTATGTAAATCTTCTCCCTTTTAGAATCTTCAAACTTCCCAAAGTGTAGGGTGTACGAAGTCTCATCAGGTTTCTGTGTTACTGCATGCCACTGAAGGGTTATCCCATATACCGTCTGCTTTGCAATCCTGAGATCTATGTAAACATTCTCCTCGGAGGAGGGTGATGGGGGCAAGGAAGAGGGGGTGGGAAAAGTTATTGAAGTCAGAACTTTCACCAGGATCTGCACAGATGAGTTTCCGAGGTAATTAGCAGCAATGCAGCTGTAGTTTCCTTTGTCTGCGCCCTGCGCTGATGGAATGACCAGCTCGGATTTCACAGTTTCTTCATCAATATTTGTGAGTGTTACTGTAATTAATGCAAATAATTTGTTAAGTAATAGTGTAATAATGGAAAATATTCACATTAGTTTTTGTACAAGGTTTGCTTGAATCCCTACCCTAAGCACTAAGGTAAAGTTGGTAGTAGCAAGCAACTGACTTCACACAATCATCAAGATGATCAGTATGGCCAGTCCCTCTCCATTTCATTAAACTCCAATGTAACTGCTTCCCTGAAAGAGAAGCCAGCAGTCTTTCCTTTAATCAGCCATGATTGAATGCTGGAGCAGATCCAATGGGCCAAATAGCCTAATTTCTGCCCCACACACAACGCTGAGGGACCTCAGGAGGTCAGGCACCATCTGTGAGGTCCTCCAGCATTTCATGTGTTGATCTGGATTTCCAGTGTCTGCAGAATCTTTTGTGTTTTAAATTCTGCTTCTATATGGTCTTATGGCCTCAATTCCCAATCAGGACCTACTTTAGTTCAGGGTGTATATCACACACATCTTTTAGGAATTACGTTATGTTGCATGACAGTTGTAATTAGTGAAGTATTCCTTCACTAATTTAAAACGTACCCTGTCCCTCCCATGACTTCATTCCTGTCCAAGGCAGGAGACAGTCCCCTGGAAAAATTGCATTCATTGTAAGAGTGGAGAATTTCAACCTTTAGGTCGGCGCGGACCGAACACACAAGTGAATTTCAAACCGCTGTATCTTGAGATTGCTGGCCGGTGGTGTAGTGGAATCCACTACCAGACTTCGAGGGGAGTAGTGCCGGATTTCAAAATTGTCTGGCACCTTGCATGCTTTCCATCCATGTCAAGCTAGAAATTGGCCTCTTAAAAAACAGGCAAATGCTAAAGAAATGGCAAGGTTGTCACCTGATAGAACAACAACCTCAAGATAGTTCGTATTTCAATGCTCTTCAGGGTAGAAAGATGTCACATAGAAAAATAAAATTGAAATATAAATTTGTACTGGGACATAATTGTTCAAATCAACTTCATTATAAAAGATATTTATAATCTTTTCATATATTTATAAAATGCATTTACTTACCCTCTTTTCAGTGATGCTAAAGCAAATCTATTGTTTTAAAACTTATGAGTAACTACAGATAAGACAATAAATGTAGCCCCACTGGTGTTACATAAATGTCTAAAAGAAAGCCTGTGTTTTCAACTGGGGAGAAGGAATAGTTGATGTTTCAGGTGAAACCCTAAAATGTCTTGATGATTGGTTTTGACCAAAATAATAAAGGCATAGATAATTTTCTAAATAAGGAACAAATTCAGAAATCAGAGGTGCAAAGGGACTTGTGAGTCCTTGTGCAGAATTCCCTAAAGGTTAACTTGCAGGTTGAGTCAGTAGTCATCACCATTATATAGAGTGTCCTGTGACATAGGCAATCATAGTCAATGATCTTGATTGTTCTTGGCTAAATTTTCATTAGTGTACATGATATGCACCTGCTGCTCATATGACCATCCACCACTTTCTCCCATGGCTTCACATGACCCTGATGGGGGGCTGGGGGTGGGGATAAGTAGGTGCTACACCTTGCCTAAGGGTGATCTGCAGGGTAACAGAGTGAAGGAGTGCATTAAACCTCCTTTGGTAGAGACATATCCCCAGCCCACCACCTAGTGTCAGTAGTTAGGAAGGAAAAGGGAATGTTAGCATTTGTCTCAAGGGGATTAGAATATAAAAGCAAGGATGCCAAGCTTTATAAGGCATTGGCCAGACCACATTTGGAGAAGAAGTAGAACTTTCAGAGGGATAATAACTTATATGCCATACCAGTCTAGGAGGAACAATTAATGAATTTGTGGATGACATGAAGATTAGTTGTGTTGTGGGTAATGAAGACAACTGTCGAAGGAAACTGTAGGGTATTGATCTGTTGGAGCATTGGCAGGTGGAATTTAATCTAGACAGGTGAGAGGTGATTTTGAAAGATCAAACTGGGATAGGACTTATGCAGCAAATTGTAGGGAATGTTAATGAACAGAGACACCAAGTTGGAAGTGGCAACACAAAATATGAGGTGAAGAAGCAGATGTCAGGTTTGCCTTCATAGGTCAGGGCATACAATAACAGAGTTGAGACATTATGTTGAGAATACAAAACACAAGTTAGGCCACACTTGAAGTATTGTGTGGAATGCTATTGCCACACTCTAGGAAGAACATGATTGCAATGGAGAGAGTGCAGTGGAGGTTCACCAGGATGTTGCCCAGATTGGAGTACTTTAATAATGGGCAAATTGGATAATCTGGACTTGTTTTCCCTGAAATGAAGGTGTACATAAAATAATGAGAGGTGTAGATAAGGTAAGTGGTCCAAATCTTTTTCCTTTTGTAGGGGAATCAAAACAAGAAGGCATAGATTTAAGGTGAGAGTTAGGGATACGGTTTATTATTTGGAACACAAAAACAGTGGCGGTGATGGAATCAGAGACATTTATTACATTTAAGTAGCACTTAGACATATTTAAATAGGCATGAAAGAAAGGATAAAGTCCTAATATGAGCAAATAGGATGAGAGTCAATGGGTGAAAGGGTCAGGATGAACATGGTGGGCCAAAGAGCTCTTTCCTGTGCTGTGCAGCTCTATAACATACCGTTAAATTTCCGAATGATCTTCACACCATTTGTCCACCACACTGTAGGAGTAGGATTTCCTTTAGCTGTACAGGATAGATGTACTTTCTGTCCAAGTGGAACACTAATGTTTGTGTTTTCAGAGATGACTAATGCTTTAAAACAACTCTTTAGTTCCACGTCGTAGAAAAAGCTCCCCGCCCTGGAATCAGGTCCTGAACAGGTTAGGTAAGAATTCATCAGAATAATAGGGCGGCTCACGGATTTGAAGAAATCTATGAGACCTTCAAGACGACAATCACAGAACCATGGATTATCATGGAGAGCTAGGACAACATTGGAGACCCCATCTCCCGGGTCATCATGCTGCCGTGTTCTCAGATAGACTGGCCAGTTTAAGAACACATCTCCAGAAACCACTGTTAGCCTATTGAAGGATAGATCCAAATAAGTCAAGTTGGTAAGGTACCCCAGCGCATATTCTGGAAGAGCATCAAGTCTATTGTGCTTCAAATCCAAGATTTTCAAAGCCGGACTGTCCTGGAACGCTGTCCATGGTACTGAATGCAGTTTATTCCCTTGTAGACGCAACTCGGATAGTTTGCTCAGGCCCTGCATGCATCTTGTGTGCATTACTGTAATTCCATTAAAATTCAGCCACAGGTATTCCAAGTCAAGGGCTGTGGAGAATGCACCCTGGGGCAATTCAGCTAAGTGAGAATTTTCTATCCTGATTTTCTTAACATCGGATGGGACATCCTTTGGTATTCTTCCCAGAGCTGAAGTCACACAAATCAGACTCCTGAAACATAAAACATAGTCTTTGTGACAGATGTTTAATGCAGTTACAAATACATACTGCATTGTAAATATCAATGTTATATATAATTCAAACATGGTTTGCGTTAATCGAGCTCATAGCTTGTATACATGTATTTCACAGTGTACTGTATGTATCAGAAATACAATGTATAAATGAACAGATCTCATTCTTACCTTCCAAAGCTCTCATTTCTGCAGGAACACTCTATTACGCAGGATGCAATTGTCCGTTCAGTACAACAGATGAGGAAAAGACAGAAAACATTCCACTTCATGCCCATATTTACTTAATCGTAGGCAAGGCATTGGTTACCAACTGAAAGTGTGTGGATCAAGAATTTGAGATTAACTTTAATCACATTAACAGTAATCTCTTTTGACGTAACTATTGAACAGACAGTCAGGTAAGGTAGGTCAAAGAAGGCACTAAAGTCCTATCTATGGTACATAGAGAAATCAGCACGAAATCAAATTAGAGCCATCTTTGTGAAATATGTTTAAATTAATTAGAAAATATCCAGATTTGAAAAAGAAGTCATTCCAAAACTAATTTAGTGTGATATATATAATTAATGTCAATTACATATTGAGCTTTAATACGTAGAGTTGGAAGATACCTAGCAGGGCAAAGCTGCCCATAGTATATATATCTGAAATTTGCTGTATCATTTTTATCCAATGCATTAAAAGATATGTGTGTTTAGACTGTGTAATGCTTAAATCATGTATTAATGTCTTCTGGAAAAGATTATCCACCATAACATTTATTTCTTCAGCTCTGAAATAATCAGAGCAAAATAAAAAGGAAGCAATCATCAAGAGGTCTTGATTTAGCATTGCTTGGACATGTCCTGCAATCATACAACTGAGTAATGCCAAATATTGACAATCAGTAATAAAGAGGGATGGCATGGACACGGTGGGCTGAACTAAATACTGAAGTGCGTATCTGAAAAGGTCCACTTGGCCGCAGGAATCAGATACAGGGGATTGATGGTGATGTTGCCAAGCCAGTAATCCAAAGCCATGGGCTAAAGATTCAGTGACATAAGTTCCTAAATTGTCGAGGATTTAAAATTAATTAAGTACTTTTCAGAAGAAAATAGAGTGACCAGAAAATAATGTTAAGGTGGTAAAACCTCAGTCCTAGTCTTCGGAGAAGCAAATGTGGCCAAATATGATTCCAGCGCTCCAGAAGAGTACTTGTCTTTTAACTGTCTCAACAATGACCCTGCAAGCAACTGAGTTCAAGTGCAATTGGTGACAGGCTGTAAAAGCTGTTCCTAACACTGATACCCACAACATACTGGAGGAGCTTAGCTGGTCAGGCTGTGTTTATGGAGAGGAACAAACGGTTTCCAGCAAGACCCTTCATCACAACTGGAAAGGAAGGGGCCAGAAGCCAGATTAAGAAAGGGGTGGAGATGGGGAAGGAGTACAAGCTGGCAGTTGATAGGTGAAACCAAGTGAGGAGGGTAGGAGGGATGAAGTGAGAAGCTGGAAGGAGATGGGTGGAAAAGGTAAGGGGCTGAAGAAAAAGGAATCTAGTAGGAGAGCACAGTGGACCGTAGGAGAAAGGGAACTAGAGGGAGGTGATGGGGCAGGTGAGGAGAAGTGAGTGATGACAAAGTAACCAGTATGGAGAATGGAAAAAAAAAAGAGAAGGAGGGAAGGGAAAGAAATTACTAGAAGTTAGACAAGTTGATGTAAAACCAAGTGCACTGCATTGAAAAAATGTGTGAGATGATTAGTAACTTTGAAAAGATATGCACATGGATAAAACATAATAAGAAAGCACCCATTGATGAGGAAAATTGTATCAGATTGGGATAATCATCGAGTTGAGTGAAGTTATGATTTCCCAACAATGGCAGCTAACTTTCTTAAAATTGGTCACCTTCCAGAGATCTCAATCTAGTAGTTCTGGATATTTCACTTTATATAGCAGTTCTGTCCATAAAACAAAATAAGTGAGTCAACTTGAAAATAATCTCCGTGATATTTGTGAATATTTATTGAGGAGGTTATAGTCAAGAAACAGAGAACCATTCCAAATGCTGTGCAACTTGTCTTCCTGAATATAAGCTAGGAAAGTTGCTGAAGATTTTGAGAGTGACCACACTTGCAGTATTGTGAGCAATTTTGGGCTTCTTATCTGAGAAAGGATGTGTTGGTATTGGAAAAGGTCTAGAGGAGGTTTTTGAGGATGATCCTGGGAATAAAAGGGTTAGTGTATGAGAAGTATTTGATGGTTCTGGGCCTGTACTCACTTCAGTTTAGAAGAATGAGGGGGGATCTCATTGAAACCGACTGAATATTAGATTAGATTAGATTATGAGGACATGCAGTTCTCTTTTATTGTCATTTAGTAATGCATGCATTAAGAAATGATACAATGTTCCTCCAGAATGATATCACAGAAACACAAGATAAACCAAGACTAAAAAAACTGACAAAAACCACATAATTATAACATATAGTTACAACAGTGCAAAGCAATACCGTAATCTGATAAAGAACAGACCATGGGCACGGTAGAAAAAAGTCTCAAAGTCTCTCGAAAGTCCCATCATCTTACGCAGACAATAGAAGGAAGAGAAACTCTCTTCCTGCCATGAACCTCCAGCGCCGCAAACTTGCTGATGCAGTACCCTGGAAGCACCCGACCACAGCCGACTCTTGAGTCCATCTGAAAAATTCGAGCCTCCAACCAGCCTTCCGACATCGAGCACCGAGCACCATCTCTGCCGGACACTTCAATCCCGGCCCCAGCAACAGGCAATAGGTAAAGCTGAGGATCTGGGGCCTTCCCCTCCGGAGATTCTCGATCGCACAGTAGCAACAGCAGCGAAGCAAGCATTTCAGAAGTTTCTCCAGATGTTCCTCTGTGCTTCTTACGTCTGTCTCCATCAAATCAGGATTGTGCACGGTACCTACTTAACAAATACAGTATCATTTTGGAGTGGCCGCGCGCGCTGCGTCGCGCTGCCGCCTTCTCCTCCCCACCTATATTGGAAGGCCAAGATAGAGTGGATGTGGAGAGGATGTTTCCCATAGTGGAGAAGACTAGGACCAGAGGGTGTAGCCTCAGAATAGAAGGACGTCTGTTTTGAACAGAGATGAAGAGGAATTTCTTTAGCCAGAGGGTGGTGAAAATGTGGAATTCATTGTCACGGACAGCTGTGGAGGCCATGTCATTGGGTATATTTAAAGTGGAGGACAATATGCTCTTGAGTAGTCAGAGCATCAAAGTTTATGGAAAGAAGGCAGGAGAATGGGGTTGTGAGGAATAATAAATCAGCCATGATTGAATAATAGAGCAGACACAATAGGCCGAATGGCTTAATTCTGTTTCTATGTCTTATGGACTTACAAAATTTTTGACAAACTATACTTACAAGGTAACACATGGGGTATAAGAATCTAACTCTTTCTTCAACAGCTATGGTGCAGGGTCTCTCTGTAAAAAACATCAGTTTTCCTTCATAATCATTACAAAACAAATAACACCATGGATGACTCAACAGCAGTGAAATGGGATGTATCGTTCTCACTCACCACGCACTGATGAAAGTCTCTTCGTGTTTTTCCTTCAGCTTATCCAAACATCTTGTAATCTGTGATGTTTTCCCATTCTCTTATTCACAACAAAGACTTGAGATATGGCTGTGTCACAATACTTATTTATTTAATATATAAATATATTTTATATATTTCTACTATCTGAACTAAGTTGCCATACATTGAAAAAAAAACACTTCAATTACATTGACTTTATTAAGCTGCCTAAGTTCTACATGCTGGTTGCACATTAATTCAACTCCTCATTAACTGATCAATATGTAATTTGATTTATAGTTGAAACTGCAGTTGATAAATGTTTTAATTAATGGTTTAACCAAGTAGACATTAATTCTATCCAAAGATCTTGAATGCAACTACTTGCATGGTAATTAAGGAACATGAAATTTGAATGAAGTATAGACTGCCTGTAGGGAAGAAAAAGGCCTGCAAATATAATTCTGCATATCATACATGTATAATGTGCACCCTGGATGATTAGAAATGGCTTCCATACTATATCTTACACAACAGAAAACAAAAAGTGCTTGTAGGAAAATATCCATGTGCCTGAATACATAGGTCTCAGCCACTAATTTCCAAAAAATAACCTAACATTTATTAGGACCTTTTGATTACATGAAGCAAGTTCAAAGTTCAAAGTAAATTTGTTATCAAAGTTCCCTTCTGAAACATGTGATCACCCTAACTGCTCCTTATACACCAAATTTAATTACCCACCAGGTTTCCGCTTAATTACAAAATTTCTTTGAAAATATTTGTTTTTTTGCAGGGCTCCAAGGAATAGATCCTGAGATTCCTGAAACAATCTAAAACAATTACTGGTTTGGAAAACTATGAATAGAGCATGTCAAATATGTTTCCCACAAGAGAAATGGGGAGATCCTTGTCTTTTCACATGGGCATTTCTAATTTGATGATGTCCAAACACCCCACTTGGTTCTGATCCAGTCAACAGAAATATTCATGTTGGTGTGCTTCATTGCTAAGTGCTTCCTCAGAATCCAAACTGGACCTTGGAGACAGTAGTTTGTTGACCTCATCTTTATTGTGTTGAGTCATATATTCTTCTTCAGTGACGTTTGTCCCGGGTGCCACTGCTAGACTTTCAAGTGTAACAAATGAGTTGTTTTGGTAATCGTCTTCCGGGGGTTTAATCAGAAACTTTCTGCAGCGTCTCTTTAAGGCCCCACAGCAGACAATGAGGGTGAGAGGAACCACAATTACACAGGCCACAGTGATCACCACGGCGTTAATCAGTTTCTGAGTCCCACTTGCGTGAGCCACCTCATCAGTGGAGAAGATCACACATTGCTCTTTTTTGGGTATGATTCCTTTGAGGCAAACACAGACAATGTACTTGGTCCGTGGCATCAAACCATCAATGGTGATCTTGGTCTTCCCGGGACCCACGTTTATCCTGCTCATGTCCCTTTCACCAAACGTGGTGTATAAAATACTAAAAAGAGTGATATTTGTTGCCTTGGGTGACCTCCAAGCCAAGGACACACTATGATGGGTACCCCCAATGACTCTGACGGATCTTACTAAGCAGTCTGCCTCAGGTTGGGTTGGAGCAGGACTCATTGTTATATTCCAGGAATCATTGGTGCTTCTCTGATTTTGCAAAAAGCTACTGATTTTGGAACGTTTCATCTTCAGGGAAACAATGTCTGGGACATTTTCATTTGTTTTCATCTGATTACGATGCAGGACAAAGTAGTCAGTCCTATCAATAGTATAGGAGCTCCTTGGCATCGCTGTTGGTGATGCGGTGGAGATTATGGTACTCACGTACCTGGTCATCAGCTTCCTACTGCGTGCGGCAGCATTCTGATTTCTCATTTTCCTCAGACATCTCCTTCCTGATGTGCTCTTGACCAGTTCCGTTGTCACCCCCGACTCAACCACAAGAAGGGAAATTGTAGCATTAGATATTCCCATCAAATTACTGGCTCGACACAAATATTCACCAGAGTCCTGATAGGATACATCTGCTAGGCTGAGTGTAGACAGCTTTAGTGTCCTGTCAGTATTGTCCAGTATCACTGCAAAACACAATGATTGCAATGTATGGTATGAACTCCAAAAAATATAATTTTAATTTAAGGTTGAAGCAATGGAATATGGCCATTGTTTACTTTTTTACACTGATGTTTTGTATGTAACCATTGTTGGATAAATCTTAAAAGTAGTTACAATTATTTTGACATATTCACCTGTTGAAACCACTTTCCTACAATAAATATTTGGATGGTGTTCCTGAAAGTACAGGATGAACAACTGGCTAAAATAACAAATAAATTTTGTTTGTATGCAGAAGATTTTAAATATTTTTCATATTTTGCACATTTTATAGCACATACACTTAGTGGCTACTTTATTAGGTACACCTGCACACTTACTTGTTAATGCAAATATCTAATCAGCCAAACATGTGGCAGCAACCCAATGCATAAAGTATGAAGACATGGTCAACAAGCTCAGTTTTTGTTCAGGCCAAACATCAGAATGTGGAAGAAATATTATCTAAGTGATTTTGACCGTGGAAATGATTGTTGGTGCCAGACAGGGTGGTTTGAGTATTTCAGAAAGTGCTGATCTCCTGGGATTTTTGTGCACAACAGTCTCTAGAATTTACAGAGAATCATGCAAGAAATAAAAGAAAATACAGTGAGCAGCTTTTCTTTGGGTGAAAGTGCCTTGTTAATGAGAAAGGCAACTCAAATAACAATGCATTACAACAATGGTGTGAAGAAGAGCATCTCTGAATGATCAACACATCGAACCTTGAAGCAGATGGGCTACAGCAGCAGAAGACCATGGACCTACACTCAGTGTACATAAGGTATCTAATAAAGCTGCCACTGAGTGTATCTGAACAGTGATCCTGAATTGATAGGTTGAACATCTGGCTAAAATGACAAATAAATCTGGTTTGTCCTTTTTTTTTATGTGTTAAAAGTTTCACACATTTGCCATATTTGGCATGTTTCATTAAATCCTACACATAAATTCCACTGGACAACTAACGGAGTTTGCACATAGATGAGCATTGATTGAATTGAATCATGGGGCTCCTGTACTTAAGTGCCCATTCTAAATTACAACAAATATGTAACCAGATTAAGGAAGAATATCTTGAGCTATTGTTCATTAGTTATGTGCTGTGTCATATGATGTGGGCAATCATGGTCTTTCCAAGATTGTTCTTGGAACCATGATTGCTCTTGGCAAATTTTTCTACAGAAGTGGTTTGCCATTGCCTTTTTCTAGGCAGTGTCTTTAAGAATGGGTGATCCCAGCCATTACCAATGGTTTTCAGAGCTTGTCTGCCTTTCATCAGTGGTCACATAACCAGGACTTGTGATATGCACCAGCTGCTCATATGACCATCCACTACCTGTTCCCATGGCATCACGTGACCCTGATCGGGGGCGCTAAGCAGGGGCTACACCTTTCCCAGGAGCGACTCGCAGACTGGCAGAGGGAGGGATCACCTTACACCTCCATTGGTAGAGACATATTTCCACCCCAACACCTTTATGACTTTCTTATAACAGTGGAAACAATCTTTGCCTCTTACATTAGCTGGGAATAGTTTTGCAAGTAAAGCCATGTTTGCAGACAAAATAATATTGAAAGCATGCTGGATGAAAGAAATAGAGATTTATATTTCTACTGCAATGTTCAGGCCCTGTAAGAATGTTCTAAAGTAATTTAGAAGCATATCACTCTCAAGGGAAATGCAGCAGCCAATCCAGATTGGCAGAAATGAACAGTGTTCAGATATCTGTTATAGTAATCATAAGTGAGGGATCGACTTGACCAGGCCATGACATTAAAGATTATAGATTAGCTTTATTTGTCATATGCACATCACAACGTCAAAATGTACAGTGAAATACGTCATTTGCGTGATTGTTTTTGTGATGTGTTGGGGGCAGCCCACCAAGTATCACCATGATTCTGGCAACAGCGTAGTGTACCCACAAATCATGAACCCTAGCCATACATATTTGGAAGGTGGGTGGAAACAGGAGCACCCGGAGGAAACCTACTCAGTCACAGGGAGAATTTACAAAGTGCTAACCAGACAGTGGAGGGAATTGTACCAAAATCAAAGTGTCATGAGGGCTTCTCCATCTTGCAAGATCTAATAAGGTCTAGTTTGGTATCTGTTCCGCAAGAC
This sequence comes from Mobula birostris, assembly GCF_030028105.1. NCBI lineage: Eukaryota > Metazoa > Chordata > Chondrichthyes > Myliobatiformes > Myliobatidae > Mobula > Mobula birostris. The sequence goes on from NC_092387.1 coordinate 62,889,844, forward strand.
AGAAGCTCTCTCAGCACTACATTCTCTTTGCTCAGGTCTCTGAAGCAGGAATCTAACCTGGAATCTTTAAGAGATCAAACATTGTGTCACAACTGACACCAGCACAGCTAAAAGTATGACCAGAGATTACAGATGCTGGAATCTGGGGCAAGACGGTGCAGGAACTTAGCAGGTCAGGAAGTATGTGTAGATGGAAATGGGTATTTCAGGTTGTGGTTTTTCACATCTCTGGCCCAAACGTCAACTGTCCATTTCTCTATACAGATGCAGCCTCAGCCATTGAGTTCCTTGAGCACCTTGTTCAGAATCAGAATTACTTTACTGTCAGTATAAGAAACATTCCAAAATTGATTGTGGTTCGGTGCCAAGCGTGAAACACAGGACAATGCCATAACAGACAACACAATAATAACCAACAATTTACAAGCCAATAGTGCCGACAGCCATGAGCAATCAACAGTCTCATGTGCAAACATCAGTAATCAAATTTAAATAACTGTGAACATATGAACAGACTCAATAATTATCAACAGAACAAGGAGAGCAAGAAAGACCTTTTAACAGATGTTATGCAGGGACTGTGAGGGTATTACACTTGAGTGAGTTTTGTTGAGAAGCTGGATAGCTACAGGAAAGAAGCTTTGGAGTTTTTCCCAAGATTAGTGTGTTTGCATTAGGACAGTGATAAGGGAGTTTCTGTCTTATAGCAGGGATGTCGAAATTATACCTCAACTATTCTCTTGCAAAAAAATGAAGCCCTCCTGACATTTTGATTGGGGTTTGATTCCCACCGTTGACTGTAAGGATGTTTTATGTTCTCTCCGTGATTGCATGGGCTTCCCCCGGATGCAGCGTTTTCCTCCCACATTCCAAAGACAAACCGTTAGAGTTAGCAAGCTACGGGCATGCTATGTTGGTGCCGGAAGCATAGCAACACTTGATGTAAAACTGTTACCTCTGACATTCTCCCTATACTTTCCTCCAATCACCTTATGCCCCCTCGTATTAGGACCAGGCAACAAACGTGACTTGAATTGACTGGCTTTCAACCTTGTGAACCTTTAGCAATGAACTATCAAGCTGCAAAGTGTCTTTAAATTGTCTTTGATGACCAGATACCTACCTGTCCCATTCAGTAGTTTGTTATCCAGCCTGTTCCAGCTGACGGTAGGGGTAGGAACTCCTGTGGCTGCACAGCAAAGTGAGACAGTGCTCCCTGTGACTACCACCACTTTACCTTCTGCAGTGTGTATGCTTGGGCTTTGGCATTCATTGAGCTTTACGTTGCTGAAGGGGGCACCAGAGAGATGTTCCGGCCCGAAGCATTCTAATCGAGGATCCATCAGTGCTGCTGTTGGATTGTGCATCTTAGCAAAATTAATTAGTTCTGATAATCTGCAGTCACATTCCCAAGGGTTGTTATGCAATCCTGTTGAAGAGAATAGGTTTGCATAATTCATTACATTAAAATTGCCATGCTATGCAATATCAGCTGTAAATCTTAGCATTTTAGCATTATTATAATTTATAGAACATAGAACAGTACAGGCCCCTTGGCCCACAATGTTGTTAGTAGATGTTGCTACTGTTTTTCTTCTTTCTGCTTCCTGAGTAAATCTTCTTTTTTTGCTGCGTACAAGACTTGTTGGCTTTCGATCAACCGCTTAGGCTACCTCCAGAACATGGATATGGTGCTGATGATAAATTATCTAGTAAGTATTTTAACCCAGCCATTGCCACCCTGCGGAAAAGGTGCCGGCTGTCCACTCTGCCTAAATAATAGATTACCTCTTATCAATATTATTTATTGTCAATGTACTGGAGGTAGCCCATGGCATTTGACCTAAAGCCAACAAGTATTAATTAATTAATTATTTTAGCAATATAGCGCAGGGTAGGCCCTTCCAGCCCTGTGAGCCACGCCGCCCCAGAAACCCCTGACAAACACGATCAACCCTAACCTAATCATGGGACGTCCAGACTCCTTACAGAATTGTGCCGGAACTGATCTCCGAACTCTGGAATGCCCCGAGCTGTAACAGCATTGTGCCAACCACTGCTTCACCATGGTACCAACCACCACTCCACCATGGTGCCAACGAGGAAGATTTTCACAGGAAGCAGTAAGTTCTTTGCCCTTTGCTGAAGAAATACTGGGACAACATCTTTGATATCATTTCAACTGTTTTGAATATTGATCTACAACCTCATCCAATTACTGCAATCTTTGGTTACCAATGATAGAACAATGTCATCTGACCTCCTCAGCTTGTCGGATGATTGCTTTTGTTTCACTAATGGCTAGAAAATCCATATTGTTGAATTGGAAAGAGATTAATCCTCCTACTACATTTCAATGGTTTTCTCAAACTATATCTTGCTTAAATTTAGAAAAAAATAGAAGCGTCATTTATGACCCTTCTATTAAATTTGAAGAGATTTGGAGACCATTTATTCAATATTTTCATATGATGTAATTTGACCCTTTCCAATTCTATTTTGTTACTCCATATACGGGGAGAGGAGCGGAGTTAACAACGCTGATGTTCTTATCTGAGGTATCATAATAGCCCTTTCTTTTTCTTTTTTTTTCTTTAGTTTAGTTTTCTTTTAGTTGGTTTAGTGTTTTTTTTCTTTTGGGGTATAATTTTTTTTTCTTTTTTCATGATATTTTTGTATTTTCACTTTATATTTTCCTATATTGTATTTGTACTTTTTGAGGTTTTGGGAGGCTCATTAATTTTGTGTCAATTGAGCTTATACTTGTATAAACTATTTATCAATATTGTAATCTCAATTTCTCTGTATCTATTTTCTGTAATGTTTATGATGCTGAAATTAATAAAAAGATTGAAAAAGAAAGAAGGTTTAAAGTACATAGATTTACCATATACGACCCTGAGATTCATCTTCTTGCAGGCATTTATATGAAAATAAAGAATCTATGTAAAACAGTACATAAACAAGAGCTGACTTGTTTATTGGTTGCAAACAAAAACATAATATCTGAGAACATGAGTTGAAAAGAGTCCTTGAAAGTGAGTCTGTAGGTCGTAGAATCAGTTCAGAGTAGTGGTGAGTGATGCTATCATTGCCAGTTCAGGAGCCCGATGGTTGCCGAGTGATAACCTAGAACTAGTGGTGTGGGACCTAAGGTTGCTCTACCTTCTGTCTGATGGTCGTACTGAAGAGAGAACATGGCCTGGATTGTGGGGGTCCTTGATGATAGATGCTGCTTTCTTGTAGTAGCACTCTTTGTAGATGTGTGCAATGATGGATAGATTTTTGTAACAAAAAACACTTAAAATTGTTACATTAAGGTGTTATGACCATGAATTGATGATTAAAAGACAGAACATAGACCTTTTTCATATTTGGCAGTATTCGTGTCTCATGTAATAATGGGTGTATATAGTACCTCTTTGTACAGAATTGCAGCATCTGACCAGCTGCTCTCTGTATATGCTACAGATGTCTCAGTGTAAAACTGGCAACTGATCAGAATCAGGCAATAGGGGAGTGAAGCACCTGTCAGATTCTTATCTCACCCAGGTGAAAAAAAAGAGTATTAAACCCCATTGTGTTAAGAGAACAGGGAGATATTTTACTGAGTTCAATATGTTGTAGGTATTCTCCTATAAGCAGCCATTAGATGGCAGGATAAGCCAGTGATGAACCAACAACCTTCAGAACTTGGACAGAATGATGACAGCTCGCGTCTTCTTAGTTTCTTAATGCTTGTTATGATTGCTGGCATTTAGGGCAGTAATGAAGGTCCTCTATCTCTGTCTGTTCTCAGCCACCTTCTAGCATTGTTCAGGGCTCCCTTCGTGCCGGTAGCTTCCTCTCGGTTTTCACTACTGTTAGCCATGCAATTCCTGGGCGGAGACTCAGGAATACTCTCACAAACAGATGTAGAAGGATTCTTCATTGCTGTTTCTGTAACAGTTTTATTTTACCAATCAGGGTTATTAGCCCTGAGCTGAACCACTGAACCTAGAGGACTGGTGGACCACTCTTAGCCTGGCCTCTACCCTTTGACCTGTTTGGCATTGGCGACCCAAGCAAGAGCCAAATCATGAAGCCCTGACTCCAGCCGGATTAGCCCTCTGGGCCATTGAGGCATGCAAGCCTCCAAACCACGACAAGGTTGTGGTCCTCCTGGAGGGTTCTTAGTTAAAATGAATTTATTTCAGATTATAAATAGCAGAGAGGCATGCAGGAAACTCTGACGGTAAGTACAAAGATTGGAAGGTCAGTAGTTTCACCAAAGACAAAATTACAGCTGATTGACTTGAGTTTGATAATTAAAATGTTGAAAAGTTCTTTAACAGTTATCATTGTGAAGGCAGTAACAAGTAACAAGCGAGGGACATTTTTAATCAAAGCAAGCCAGGGGTTAACTTATTGGAGTTTTAACCCTGATGTTTGATGATCCAGGAATTTGCACCAAGGCAGCTGAAGAATTTAAATTCAGTTAACTAAATTCATTGCCGAATTGAGAAGCTAGTCTCAGTAATGGTGAATACTGGGTTGTCATAAAATCCTGCCTTACCGATCTTACAATTTCTCTAAATTTTGGTAATTTTTCCACTCTCCCCCTTCTCCCCTTTTCCATTTCCCATTCTGGTTCACCTATCACCCCTTCTCCTCACCTGCCCGTCAGATCCCTCTCTTTCTTCAATCCACTGTCTTGTCCTATCAGATTCCTTCTTCCTTAGCTCCTACCCTATCACATCCCAGCTTCTCACCTCATCCTCCATCCCCATCCCCCAACCACCTACCTTCCCCTTCACCTGGTCTCACCTATTACCTGCCAGCTTGTACTCCTTCCCTTCTCGCCACCCCCTTATTCTGGTTTCTTCCCCTTTCCCTTCTAGAACTGATGAAGGGTCTCAGGTCAAAACGTTGACTATTTATTCCTCTCCGTAGATGCTGCCTAACTTACTAAGTTCCTCCAGCATTCCGCGCATGGTTTACTGAAGAATATCTGTACCTGTTATGTTACTATGTGTAGCAACAACTGTGGATATCTTGTAACGATTCCTTGAAGTAATTGGCCAATTTCCAAAGGAAATTTGGAGCAGGCGCTACATGCTGGCCTTGCCATTAACTTCGAAATCCCACAGGCACATAATAGAATATAGAACAATATAGCCCACTTGGTCCATGATGTTTTGCCAACCTTGACACCAATTTATACTAAATGTCCTCCTATGTATCATCCATATCCCTCTATTCCCTTGTGTCTACCTATTAGCCTCCACCAAACTGCCTGTTTGCACTGCAACCCCTGGTAGCCTATTCCAGGCTCCTACCACTCTGGATAATAAAATCTACTCCTCACCCTCATGTCACCTTTTAAACTTCCATTGATCTTGAAGTTTCTGTCACAAGGAAAAAGTGATGACTATGTACCCGATCTATCCTGCTCATGTATTTTGAAACTCTATAAGGTTCTCCTTTAGTCTGCAGTACTCTTGGGAGAGCAACCCACATTTGTCCAGCTTTTCCTTATAGGTTATACCCTCTAATCCAGGCAGCATTCTGGTGAACCTCTACTGCTTCCTCTCCGCAGTCTCCACATCTTTCTTACAACAGGTAAGCACTATACTCCAGGTGTGGTCTGACTAAAGTGTTATATAGCTACAGCATGACTTCCTTACTCTTATATTCAACAACTCTACCAATGAGGGCAAGCATGCCAAGTGCCTTCTTTACCACATAGAACATAGAACATACAATAGTACAGCACAGTACAGGCTCTTTGACCCACAATGTTGTGCCGACCCTCAAACCCTGCCTCCCATATAACCCCCCACCTTAAATTCCTCCATATACCTGTCTAGTAGTCTCTTAAATTTCACCAGTGTATCTGCCTCCACCACTGACTCAGGCAGTGCATTCCACGCACCAACCACTCTCTGAGTAAAAAACCTTCCTCTAATATCCCCCTTGAACTTCCCACCCCTAACCTTAAAGCCATGTCCTCTTGTATTGAGCAGTGGTGCCCTGGGGAAGAGGCGCTGGCTATCCACTCTATCTATTCCTCTTATTATTTTGTACACCTTTATCAGGTCTCCTCTCATTCTCCTTCTCTCCAGAGAGTAAAGCCCTGGCTCCCTTAATCTCTGATCATAATCCATACTCTCTAAACCAGGCAGCATCCTGGTAAATCTCCTCTGTACCCTTTCCAATGCTTCCACATCCTTCCTATAGTGAGGCGACCAGAACTCCAAGTGTGGCCTAACCAGAGTTTTATAGAGCTGCATCTTACATCCCGACTCTTAAACTCTATCTCTTGACTTATGAAAGCTAACACCCCATAAGCTTTCTTAACTACCCTATCCACCTTATCCACTTGCAGCCACTTTCAACGAACAATGGATCCGGACTCCAAGGATATCAAGGTCTACTATTGTCTGTATATACTCTACTTTCTCCTTTCATTTGACCTCTTGAAGTGCAAAACATCACGTTTACCCAGATTACATCCGATTTGCCACTTCTCTGTCCACATCTATTACTGATCTATACCCCACTGTATTCTTGGATAGTCCTTTACACTGTCCATAACTCCAGCAATCTTGGTATCATCCACAAACATGCTAATCCAGCCATCGGTACTTTCCATAATACCATAAAATATAGGAGCAGAGTTATACCATTTGGCCAAAGTTTGCTCCACCATACCAACATGACTGATCCAATATCTCCTGCTTCTCCCTGTATCCCTTCATGCCCTGAATAATCAAAAGTCTATCAACCTCTGCCTTAAATATACCCAATGACTTGGCCTCCACAGCTAGCCATGGCAATGAATTCCACTGATTCACCACTCCCTGACAAAAGGAATTCCTCCTCATCTCCATTCTAAATGGATGTCCCTCTGTTCTGAGGCTGTGTCTTCTGTCTTAGATTCCCCCACTTTCATCCAAATCATTGATATAAAACACAGACATCAGAGATCCCAACAACAATCCTACTGGTCCTGTTCCTCCAGCCAGAATACCATCCTTCCATTCCTGCTCTGTGTCTTCTATGGACAAGCCGGTTCTGAATCCATACTTATAATTCACCCTGGATCCTATGCATCTTTATCTTCTGAATTAACCTACCATGAAGGACCTAATCACATGCCTTACTCGTGCTCCAGGATCATAACTCTCCATACCCTTCCCATCTGTGTAACGATCCAAATTTATCCTAAATGCTGAAATTGAACCCACATCCACCACCTCTGCTGGTAGCTCATTCCGCAATCTCACCATCCTCTGAGTGAAGAAGTTCCCCTTCAATATTTTACCTTTCACCCTTGACCTACAACCTCTTGTTCTAGTCCAGGGATAGACAACCTTAAGCACAAATGATTTTCTAGCATGCGTTATTCATTAATTTGAGGCAAAAGATAACTAGATGTATTTAAGTGGATAATTCCCATATTTCAAGTTTTTTATGGCATTTATCTGGCCCACCGTCCGCTCATTAATACGCGATCCGGCCCACAGAGGCAAAAAGGTTGCCGACCTCTGCTCTAGTCTCACTCAACTTCAATGGAAAAAGCCTGTTTGCCAATAATTCAGCTAGAAATCCACTTGGATATTGAATCATTGATGGATTCGTTTATAGATGTTCCTACCAAACAGCATGAGCAAGACATAATCAGGTCAGTGTTATTTCTGCCTACCTACGATCAGTTTTGAATTACCAGTGGATGAGATCACTTTGGCCGCCTGTGGAAGCGTGAGCCATGTTGAGATCACGCTGGACGAGAGTGTTGTCAACCTGTTATTTGATAAATCCAGGTAGGAGATGTTTTGGAAGTAAGTGGCTGCTTGGGTGGGCACTGAAGGAAGGTAATTTCCATGTAGATCAAGCAGCCAGAGATGCGGCAGGTGGGACAGGGCTTCCCATGGAAAGCTTGAAATTGCATTGCTGTTCAGGCGAAGTTCCCTCAGCTTGCTCAGAGGACGAAGGCAGTCCCCACTGAAGTAGCTGATGGGATTGAAGGAGACCCTCAGACACTCCAAACTGGAAGCAGAAGAGAATGCTTCTGCGGACACTTCTGTGATGAATGTTTTCTCGATTACCAGTTTTATCGTGTCAGCAGGAATGTTACTGGGAATCAAAGTCATTTCTGGATTGTTGCAGAGCACAGTCCTGGAAATAAAAAAGAAAATCTGCTGCTTGTTTAACTATTCTCGATAGATTTTCAAATAATTCAATAAGCATTTAAAATAACTGAAAACATTGTGGTCGCCATTCAAATTTTTACCTTTCTGCTTTGAAAACTGCTCCATGCAAGAGAGATCTATAATTATCATATATACTAATATAAGATATGGCTATATTAATCCTCTTGTTTTCAGTCTTGATAATCATATTAAATTTTAGACCCAGACGGTCAGCAGTGGCAATTTTTTCCCTGTTATAATGGGTGAGTACCATGAAACAAGGGCTGATAATTTTGAACACCATGGGCATAGTGGTTAGCACAACACTTCACAGTTCCAGTGGCACGTGTTCAGTTCCCACAGCTGCCTATAGGGAATTTGTACTGTGTGATCCCGTGGTTTCCTCCGGGTTCTCTGGTTTCCTCCCACAGTCCAAAGAAGTACCATTTGGTAGGATAATTGGTCATTCTAAGTTGTCCTATGATTAGGCCAGGGTTAAATTGGTGGTTACTGGGCAGTGTGGCTCAAAGGGCCAGAAGGGCTTATCCCGTGTTGTATGCCAATCAACCAATAAATAAATAACCATTTTTTAAATCCCTACTGCAATGATGAACAATAACATTCAGTGACAATCTTTGCTGCCAGAGAAGAAGTCAATCGTATGGTCCTCAATCAAGTCTTTGAACACCAGAAGGAGGAGCGGGAGTAAGCTACCCAACCCCTTGAGCTTGTACCACCTTTCCTCAAACTCTTGCTTAATCTTGCTCAACACCAATTTGCAGCACCATCCCCATATTCCTTAACTCATGTAATGTCGAGAAGTCTATTAGTCTCTTCTTAGAATGCCATTTGGCTTGTTGAATCCCTCCAGTATATTGTTTGCTGACCTTTGTCCCTCTTGCTATTGGATCAAAACATTGTTCCGTGAAGGCTATGTGACAACTGAAGTATAAGGGCTACCTCACAGTCTTAGAAACCACACCACAGGCTAATTCTTCTCCACAAGCTAAAACTTAAGACCTGGAATGTTAGGACCGGCAGTAACAGACCTAACTATTGTCCTGTCAGATACCTTCACATCAGCGTCACAACACTGAGTGGGTCATGGTGGGCAGGAGGTAGCCAGCTTCGAGAACGTCAATGAGTAGACCTTCTTTTGGTGAGGGTCAGGGTTCGGAGGAGCAAACAGGAAGAGGAACGGGAAGAGTTTTATCATCTGGAGTTCTGTTGAGAGCATATGGGATCCCTGTGTGAATTGTATTCAACAGTTTATGTACTACACATGGTACAATCTAAAGTCCAGCATCTTAATGAATGAAAATAACTCAGAAAAAGTGTAGCTCTGGTGATTGATGGATGGGCTGAGTTGTTCTCTGAGCTTGGCAATCCATTTGCAAATGTTTCATCGCTGTATGAGGAGACATCATTCGTGCACTGTGGGAAAAGTGCTCTGATTATAAGACCATAAGACCATAAGACCATAAGACAAAGGAGCAGAAGTCGGCCATTCGGCCCATCGAGTCTGCTCCGCCATTTTATCATGAGCTGATCCATTCTCCCATTTAGTCCCACTCCCCCGCCTTCTCACCATAACCTTTGATGCCCTGGCTACTCAGATACCTATCAATCTCTGCCTTAAATACACCCAATGACTTGGCCTCGACTGCTGCCCGTGGCAACAAATTCCATAGATTCACCACCCTCTGCCTAGAAAAATTTCTTCGCATCTCTGTCCTGAATGGGCGCCCTTTAATCCTTAAATCATGCTCCTTCGTTCTAGACTCCCCCACCATGGGAAACAACTTTGCCACTTCCACTCTGTCCATGCCTTTCAACATTCAAAATGTTTCTATGAGGTCCCCCTCATTCTTCTAAACTCCAAGGAGTACAGTCCAAAAGCGGTCAAATGTTCCTCATATGTTAACCCTCTCATTCCCAGAATCATTCTAGTGAATCTTTTCTGAACCCTCTCCAATGTCAGCACATCCTTTCTTAAATTAGGAGACCAAAACTGCACACAGTACTCCAAGTGGGGTCTTACCAGTGCCTTACAGAGCCTCAACATCACATCCCTGCTCCTATACTCTATTCCTCTAGAAATGAATGCCAACATTGCATTCGCCTTCTTCACCACCGATTCAACCTGGAGGTTAACCTTAAAGGTATCCTGTACGAGCATTCCCAAGTCCCGTTGCATCTCAGAACTTTGAATTCTCTCCCCCATTTAAATAATAGTCTGCCCGTTTATTTCTTCTACCAAAGTGCATGACCATACACTTTCCAACATTGTATTTCATTTGCCACTTCTTTGCCGATTCTCCCAATCTATCTAAATCTCTCTGCAGACTCTCTGTTTCCTCAGCACTACCAGATTACGTTTCCTTGTATGGTGACAAAACATGCAAATAGACTATCAAGATCATAGAATAACTCAACCGAATCTTGAGGAATGAATAGATCACCTCATATTTAATGAGTAAGGTCTCTATTGATCATTAAAAGCAAATGCATGAAACTAACAGCTGGAGCAGAAATTACTTTTGATCCTGTGTTATTGTGATAATATACGTATATGCCAACAACGGAGAACTTGCTTATCATTTTCCAAAACTGTATATTACTGTTACCATTTGACTTTATACAGAACTCTGTGTTATAAAAAACAAACTATCAAGTATTCTGCACAGAGTGCAGAAATTTGAAGTTTGAATTAAGCTTATGAGAAACATTGTTTGGAGCTTGCGAAATGTTTTCAAAAATATGTTTATAATTTAGCATACTACAGAGCATATTTACACAGACGTTATTCCAGATCATCAGTTACAGCTATTTTAAAGAGCACAATCAAAATGAACTGAATTGCAAATGATTACGTTTGTATTAATAATTTAATATAATATAATAGTATAGATGATTAGCTTCCAAACAGTCACTCACTTATACTCTCCATTCTTATCTAAGATCAATTTTAAGCTGCTGGGATACCTTGCCTGGTCTTTGCCACTCTGGAAGGTACAGATGCATTGGGGAGGACACAGACAGAATCCTACAGCTAGACGACCAAAGCACAAACAAGAAAGCAACCAGACGTTGAGCAACATTTTCCTAGCTGCTCTCAGCACCAGTGATTCAGAGGTCTCTCCGGCTGAACTCTGTACCACTAGCATCTCCTGTCTTCACTGTTTACAGTCCCACAGTGCTCGTTTGCCGCACAGTGAATCCCGAGATCAAAAGGATAGAAGGGGATTAACGAGGGCTCTTTAGATATTTTCACTTAGATGCTTATTGCTTCCTGCAAATGTACAAATGCCATGTGGCCTAAGCACAGCAGGACAATGAGGTTGGGTGAGACTAGAACTAGAGGTCATGGGTTAAGGGTGAAAGGTGAAATGTGTAAGGGGAACATGAGGGAGAACTTCTTCACGGAGAGGGTGGAGAGAGTGTGGAGCAAGCTGCTTGTGCAAGTGGTGGATATGGGTTCAACTTCAACATTTAGGAGATACTTGGACAGGTGCATGGATGTGAGGGGTATGGAAGGCTGTACACCTGCTCGTTAATACAAATATCTGATCAGCCAATCATATGGCAGCAACTCAATGCATAAAAGCACACAGACATGGTCAAGAGGTTCAGTTGATGTTCAGAGGAATCATCAGAATGGGGAAGAAATGTGATCTCAGTAACTTTGATTGTGGAATGATTATGGGTGCCAGACAGGGTAGCTTAAGTATTTCAGAAACTGCTGGACTCCTGGAATTCTCCTCTGACCTCTCTGGTTAATAAATTATTTTTGCCCACAGAATATTGCTCACTGGATGTCTTTTGGTTTTTCACACCATTCTCTGTAAACTCTGGAGGAACTCAATATGTCAGGCAGCATCAAGGGAGGGGAATAAACATTCGATGTTTTGGGTTGAGACCTTTCATCAGGACTAGAAAGGTGGTGGGGTGGGGGGAAGCAAGAATAAGAAGGTGTGGGAGGGAAGGAGTACAAGCTGGCAGGTGATAGGTGAGGTCAGATGAAGGGAAAAGTAAATGGCTGGGGGAGGAGAGAATGAAGTGAGAAGCTGGGAGGTGATAGGTGGAAGAAGTAAAGGACTGAAGAAGAAGAAGGAATCCGATAGGAGAGGAGAGGGGACCGTGGGAGCTAGGGAAGGAAGACAGAGCCTGATTAGATATGTTTTAAAGGGCCGTATCTTTTGTAAATGCCTTCTTCTTAGGCAACTACCTATGATTGAGGAAGACTGGCTGTCACTCTGGGCTCCTGTGGAAGTTGTAAATACAGACCTTTCAACAGGTGGGCAGGAAGTGCCTGGCAGAGCTGTGTAGGGGGTAGTTCGCAATGTGGGTCACTCCTTCCACTGTTCATTTTATTTATTTATCTATCAATCAATCTATCTATCTACCTATCTATCTATTTTTGTATGTATGTATGTATGTATGCATCGCAGAATAGTGCCGTCCAGCCCTTCAAGCCACACAGCCCAGCAATCCTCCGAGTTAATCATAGCACAAATTACAATGACCAATTAATCTACCAACTGGAACATCTTGGGACCGTTGGTTGCTGGAGGAAACCGATGTGGGGAACATAAGAAGTCCTTACAGGCAGCGGCAGGAATTGAACCCCAGTCACCTGTGCTGTAAAGTGTTGTGCTAACCACTATGCTGCCGTGCTAAGGTTCTCAATAACATTCCGACTTCTGCTTCTCTGCCTAAGGTGATTATGGGCCAGATTTTCAAACAATAATTGATATGTTGCATTTAATCGAGGAGGCATATAAATATAGTACAGAATCCTATCACAAACTGAATCTCCTTCCAATTTCCTTAATCTAGCTCATTGCTCAGGAATACCTGAAAATCCAAACCAGATGATGGTTTACATATTAAACATCCTTTGTCATCTGTTATTCTGAAATATATAGAAAGCATTATTAATTTTAGTGAAATCTGATTTCACTGAGATATATTGTGGAGATGGATTATCTCATTCACATGGTATGGTTGTAGGAACATTCCCATTGACCGTAATATTTGTTTGGTTTCTACCTCAAAGTCTTTCTAATTTTATGACAATGGCACTTCATTCAATAAAATATTGCATATTTTTTCAGGTTTTAATCAATTAATTAGCTGCCAATTTTCTCCATTCAGCTTTTCCTGAAGGCCAATGTCTTGTTACGGTTCTTCTTGGCTTTTGTTCCTGTGGATAACCAGACTAGATAGCTCTAATCATACATGTGTCTATTCAGGAGTGGTGAACCTGTTTGAGAGCATATATCCAAATTGGCAATAATCCGCTAAAAAATTCTCTGGTGTGTCATGGTAATTTTAAGCAGAGATTATCATTGATTAATGAATTAGTACAATAATTAGACAGATAGATAGACACTTTATTGATCCCAAAGGAACTTACAGTGTCACAGTAGCATTACAAGTGCACAGACATAAATACTAGAAGAGAAGTAGAAAGAATAAAAAATGGATTAACACAAACAGTTTAACCGGGGGGGGGGGTTCATCACTTCTCCAGCTATGGATTGATTCGTTATAATGGCCGAGGGTTAGGATGACCTCATATTGCACTCTTTGAAGCAGCATAGTTGTCTTAGTCTGTCACTAAAAATGCTCCTCTGTTCAGCCAAGGTGGCAGGCAGAGGGTGAGAAACATTGTCCAGAATTGCCAGGATTTTCTGTAGGGTCCTTTGTTCTATCACAGCCTCCAGTGTGTCCAGTTTGACTCCTATAACAGAGCCAGCCTTTCTAATCCGTTTATTCAGCTTTTTGGCATCACCCATGTTGGTGCCATTGCCCCCAGCACACCACTGTGTACTGCCAACAACAGATTGTAGAACATGCGGAGGAGAGGCCTGCGTACTCTAATGGACCTCAGTCTCCTCAGGGAGTAGAGGCGACTCTGGCCCTTGTACACAGCCTTTGTGTTGGTGCTCCACTCAAGTCTGCCATCCAGGTGCACCCCTGCGTCCACACCACATCCATGTCCTCATCACCAATAGTAACAGGGAGCAATGCAGGGTTAGTCTCCCTAAAGTCCATCACCATCTCTGTTCTCTCACTGATGTTGAGTTGCAGATGATTCAGCTTGCACCATTTGGTGAAGTCCTCCACCAGGGCCCTGTGTTCATCCTCTCGTCCTTCCTTTTTCGTCCAACTATTGCTGAGTCATCAGAGAATTTCTACAGATGACATGACTCAGTGTTGCATCTAAAGTCTGAGGTACAGAGAGTAAACAGGAAGGGAGCCAATACAGTCCCCAGTGGGGCCTCAGTGCTGCTTGTAGCCATGTCTGACACACAGCTCTGAAGCCATACATACTGTGGTCTGTCAGTCAGGTAGCCCATTATCCAGGATGCAATGAAAATGCCAGCCTGCATTGAATGGAGCTTTTCCCCCAGCAATGAGGGCTGTATGATATTGAAGGTGCTTGAGAAATCAAAATAAGTGATCCTCACAGTGCTGCCCTGCTTATCCAGATGGGAGTAGGCTCTGTTCAGCAGGTAGATGACAGCATTGCCAATTAACTCCAATGTGCTTCTGCTAGGCAAACTGCAGAGGGTTGAGGGCTGAGCTGATCAGGAGTCGAGATGAGCCAGGACAAGCCTCCCTAGGGTCTTCATTATGTGTGAAGTTAGAGTCACTGGATGGTGGTCATTCAAGACTTTTGCTTGACCCTTTTTGGGTACTGGGACCCAGACATGATGTTTTCCACATGGTCAGGACCCTTTGCAGCTGAGATTCAGAGTGAAACTGCACTGGAGAACTGCACACAGTCGCTCAGCATACTCCTTCAGGACCTTGGGGTTCACACCATCCGGTCCCAATGCTTTGCCATGTCTGTGTTTCCCCAGAGCCCTTCTCAGCTGCTCAGTAGTGAAGGTGAGTCCATGATGACTGGGGAGTTGGTGGTAGGTGGGGGCTGGGGTAGGTGAAGATCGGGATGATAGCAGTTGGTATGTGAAGGTGTGGATGATAGGTGCAGGGTAAAGAAGGGATGTAGACAGTGGTAGCCTGTGTTGTTCATCCACATGTTGAATTGGAGGGGGAGGAAGGTAGGAGGGGAAGTATTGGTGTTGAGGGAGCATTGGTTGCCTCTGCACCTGGACTGGGGTGCGAAGGGGGGACTTTTTAGGGAAAAGGAATGAGTCGTGTTGCTTATTTCTGTGTATTCACTGTTTTGTTGCTAATAAAAGTATAATAGAGACAGATCGAAATAAATGAAACACTTCAGAAAATCTGCTCAAAACATTATACTTTATACCTTATACTTTATACTTTATTGTCGCCAAACAATTGATACTAGAGCGTACAATCATCACAGCGATATTTGATTCTGCTCTTTGTGCTCCCTGGAGTACAAATTAATACTAATCTTTTAAAATACAATTGAAAAATAACATAATTTCTCAATAGAAATGTAGTTGTAACCATTTACTATTTAAATACTGATGTGTACACAAAGTCTGTGAGGATTGAAAACATATCAACCAATGTCACATGTTTTCACAACTGTCTAGCTGGCGTGAGACATTTCATATGAAAGCATCTCACTGCTCTTGGAGTGTAAAAAATCATTTGCTGCTTCATCTGTCAGTAAAGATAATCATTATGTGTCTTTCTATTATGGGTGGGGTTTATAGAATTAAGGGCAGTACTGCATGCCATGAGTCAAAAAAACTTCTGGGTGTGCCACCTTGGGTACATGTGCCATACGTTTGCCATCCCTGGTCTATATAGTAAGTAGGGTTCATTGGAAGCTCCTTAACACACTCCAATGCAATCATCAAATGGAGTCTATCAAAGTCAGAGAAAACATTAACCCTTGATACCAATTCAAGAAGAAATTTCAAGGAATCATAAGAAAATTGGGAAAGTTTGTAAAATGGTCAACTTAAGCATCATACAAACTGAAAAAGGATGATAGATCAAGAGTGGGGGTGGTTTAATAGTCATATTGGTAGAGCAGAGCAGTCATTAAGTTTTAGTGTTTAGATTGCAAGACAGAGCCAGCCGGAGCAGAGATAAATAAATAGAGGCGGAATGTTGGCTAAGTGCGAGAGAGATGATGATAAGGATCATGACAGTTCCCAGCCTTTTTAAAGACATGAACCTCTACCATTAACTGAGGGCTCTGTGGACCCCAGGTTAGGAACCCATTGCACCTTTCCTATCCATGTACCTGCCCGAGTTTCTTTTATATTTTGTTATTATACTTGCCTCAAGCACTTCCTTTATCAGCTTGTTCCATATATGCACCTCTCTCTGCATGAAGAAGTTGCTCCTTAGGTCCATTTTAAGTCTTTCCCCTCTCAGCTAAAACTTATACCTAGTTTTTAATTCCCTTTCCCTTGGAAAAGATGATACGCATTCACCACAGAAAGGGCATATAATAGAGCAAAGATTAGTGGGAAGTTAGAGAATTGGGAAGCTTTTAAAAACCTACAGAAGGCAACTAACAAAATCATTAAGAAGGTAAAGATGGAATACAAAAGTAAGCTAGTCAATAATATTAAAGAGGATACCAAAAATTTTTTCAGATACATAAAGTGTAAAAGAGAGGTGAGAGTGGATATTGGACCACTGCAAAGATGATGCTGGAGAGGTAACAATGAGGGACAGTGAAATAGCAGATGAGCTGAATAAGTAATTTGCATCAGTCTTCACTGTGGAAGACACTAACCGTATAGTGTGTGAAGTTACCATGACTAGAGAAAAGATCCTTGGGAAACTGAAAGATCTGAAGGTAGGTAAGTCACCTGGACTAGATGGTGTACACCCAAAAGTTCTGAAAGTGGTGGCTGAAGAGATTGTGGAGGCATTAGTAATGGTCTTTTAACAATCACCAGATTCTGGAATGGTTCCAGAAGACTGGATAATTTCAAATGTTACTCCATTCTTCAAGAAGGGAGAAAGGCAGAAGAAAGGAAACTATAGGCCAGTTAGTCTGACCTCAGTGGTTGGGAAGATGTTGGAGTTGATTGTTAAGGATGAGGTCCCAGTGTACTTGGAGGCATATGATAAAATAGGCAGTAGTCAGCATGATTTCCTCAAGGGAAAATCTTGCCTGACAAATCTGTTGGAATTCTTTGAAGAGGTAACAAGCAGGATAGGCAATGGAGAATCAGTTGATGTTGTGTACTTGAATTTTCAGAAGGCCTTTGACAAGGTGCCACTGCTTAACAAGCTAAAGCCCCTGGTATTACTGGAAAGATTGTAGCATAGATAAAGTAATAACTGATTGGCAGGAGGCAAAGAGTGGGAATAAAGAAAGCTTTTTCTAACTGGCTGCAGGTGACTACAGGTGTTTCACAGGGGTCTGTGTTGGGACCAGTTCTTCTTACATTATATGTTAATGATTTGGATGATGGAATTGCTGGCTTTCTTGCAAAGATTATAGACAGTATGAAGATAGGTGCAGGGGCAGGTGGTTTTGAAGAAGCAGAGAGGCTTAGACAGTTTAGGAGAATGGGTAAAGAAATGGCAGGTAAAATACAGTGTCAGGAAGTGTATGGTCATGCACTTTGGTAGAAGAATGAAAGGGTTATTTTCTAAATTGAGAGAAAATACAAAAGCACTGAGGTGTAAAAGGACTTGTGAGTCCTTGGGCAGGATTCCCTGAAGGTTAATTTGCAGGTTGAATCTGTGGTGAAAAAGGGAAATACAATGTTAGCATTCATTTCAAGAGGACTAGAATACAAAAGCAAGGATGTAATGTTGAGACTTTATAAAGCACTGTTGAGGCCTCAATTGGAGTATTGTGAGCAGGTTTGGGTGCCTTGTATATTAGAAAGGATGTGCTAAAACTGGAGAAGGTTCCAAGGAGATTCATGAAAATGAGTCCAGGTTTGAATGACTTGTCATATGAAGAGCGTTTAATGGCTCTGGGCCTGTGTTCACCAGAACTCAGAAGAAAGAGGGGTGACCTCATTGAAACCTATCGAATAGTGAAAGCCCTTGATAGAGTGGATGTGGAGAGGATGTTTCCTATGGTGGAAGAGTCTAAGGTATGGCCTCAGAATAGAGGAGCATCCTTTTAGAACAGAGATGAGGAGGAATTTCTTTACCCAGAGAGTGGTAAATCTGTGGAATTCTTTGCCACAGGCAGCTGTGGGGGCCAAGTCTTAATGGTGCATGGGATGTTGTCACGTTTCTGTAAGAACAAGGAAGCAGTAGTACCTCATTTCACATGAATACAGCCAGACGAGACAGTGTTACTCTGGGGCCAGATTGCAAAACACAGCACCAACAGTCAGACACAGCACAAGGCACATAGAGCACGTAAAGATAGCAGCAAACACACAGTCACACAAAAATATATATATTGTAGAGCAGTATTGGCGGGAAAGCCAGCTTGCAGGGTTTAGCTTTTTAACCTAGAACCAATTTCAGAGCACTCCCTCACACAGCTTTTGTCACCTCCTCCCTTGGGTGGCTGTAACAGGTGACTCCGCAGTATGAGGGCCTGGAAGGCCTGGTCCTTGCATTAACCCAAGGCTATCCAGCTCCTCTGCTGACGGTCTTGATAATGAACCAGACTTACAGTATTTTGTACTTTGTATTATTAATATCCAACAGGGTCTTGTGATCATAAGAAATTTTATAATATAATAGTTGTATTATTTTTATAATGATTATAATACAAATAATTAAATAAAATTAATTTAATTTAAAAATGGAAGCACTCAGCAGGTCAGGAAATATCTGTGAAAAAAGAAAGGGGGTTAAAGGTTTCGAGCCGAAAACCTTTCTTTTGAACTAGGAAAGAGTTAAACGAAGTTACATTTAAATTTTAATCTAGCTTGTTATTACTTATTTATGTATTCAGACACAGTGCGTAAAGGCCCTTCCAGCCCTTCGAGCCGCACTGCCCAGCAATGCTCCGATTTAATCCTAGCTTAATCATGGGACAATTTACAATGACAAACTAACCTACCTATTGGTACATCCGTGGACTGTGGGAGAAAACTGGAGGAAACCCAGACGGTCACAAGGAGAGTGTATAAAATCCTTACAGGCAGCTGTGGGAATTGAACCCGGGTCGCTCATACTGTAATGCATTGCACTACCATGCCGCAGTAGAGTGACGAAGAGAGTTAGAGAGAGTAAACAAGCAAAGGCACATGGAAATGTGTCAAATATGGGTCAAAATTGCAGGAAATGCTTGTCAGATCAGGCAGTACGAGTAGAGGAAGAGAAGCTGAGTTAATATCACAGAGATGTGACCTACAGCCCATTCTGCATTGGGCACTTGATTAATAGGCACACGTCCATAATGGCATGTGTAAATTAGCAGGGCTTAGAGAAGGCATAGAGTAAAACATCAATGTTACTGAAGGTTTACCAAGCACAACAAACATGGAGCGGAGTCAAAGACTTCTTTCACAAGTTGTTTCTTCACCAATCATCAACACTGATAGTTTAGGAATAAAACCAATTAATTCAGCGGTACACATGGCAAAAGGGTAGTATTCCACACAGTTCTTGACAGGTCAAGATTGTTTAATGTCATTTCCAGTACACAAGTGCAAAATAATTGCTATCTCAGATCTGATGCAGCACAAATAAAACACAATAATTAAAAAATCAATAAATATGAATACAAGACATTAGCTTATATACATAGACTGACGGAATCTCTATAAAGCGACGCTAGGCACAGAACTGTCTGTACATAAGGCACGTCTGACAAATGGTATGTGTATTTGAATACACGCATAAAATATGCATCTTTCAAAGGCTTACCCTTAAAAGCAGTGAGATTTAACTTGCTGCACATGCTCCTGTGCATATTATTTACATAAATGTCTTTGATGGCTGCTAAGAACTAGGTCACATGGTGACCATATGACATATAACTTTACCATGCCATCAAGAATTACTCATGGAGATTGACTTTGTACAAAAGTGGCAGGGGAGCATCTGAACTGAAGCAGTCTCCAACCCTTCCCACAGCAGATTTGATTTACACTTCTTCACAAAGACCTTGTTGTAACAAAAATACATTTCAGACTTAAAAAAAACGTGACTTAATTGCCTAAAGTACAAAGCAGTCATGAGACATTTTTCTCAGGATTAAGAAGTCCCTTTGCTCCACCCCCTCAGAGTTTACATAAACCTTTGGCACATTTTCAAGCTCAACAAATTGTATTTAAGAAGCAGCTCTCTCTTCTTGATCAGCAGTGTTACAGAGTGTAAAGATGGTAACTTCCCATCCATTGACTGAGGGGTTCACTGAGTTGGAAGTCTTTGCACTGGGAACTGCTCTGCTACTGGAAGGTAATTTTAAACACAAGATATGCTGGAAAGCCTGAGCAACACACGCAAAATGCTGGAGGAACTCAGCTGGTCAGGCAGCATCTACGGAAATGATTTAACAGTCGACGTTTCGGGCTGAGACCCTCCTTCAGGACTGGAAAGGAAGAAGGAAGACATCAGAATAAGAAGGTGGGGGGGAGGGTAAGGAGGACTAGCTGGAAGGTGACAGGTGAAGTCAGGTGGGTGGGAAAGGTAATGGGCTGGAGAAGAAGGAATCTCGGGGGGGGGTGGAATGTGATAGGCAGGTGAAAAGAGATAAGAGGCCAGAGTGGTGAGGGAGGAGGGAAAAAAATTATTATCAGAAGGAGAAACTGATATTCTTGGCATCAGGTTGGAGGTTACCTAGAAGAAATATCAGGTGTTGCTCCTTCACCCTGAGAGTGGCTTCATTGTGGCAAAAAAGGAAGTTAAGGACTGTCATGTTGGAATAGTAATGGGGAAAGGAACTAAAATGGCTGGCCAACAGGAACTGGTTGGGTCTTTTGTTGATAAAGAAGCAGAGAGCTTTAAAGCCTTCTTAATGGGAGATAGAAGTGTATATGGACAGGACATCCATGGTGAAAATGAGGCAGTCAGGGCCAGAGAATTGAAAGTTGTTGAAGAGATCAAAAGCATATAAAGTGTTGCGCATGTAGGTGGGAAGGGTCTGAACCAAGGGGGATAGAATGGAGTCTAGATATGCAGACACAAGTTCAGTGGGCAGGAGCAGACAGAGACAATGGGCCTACTGGATAGTTAGGTTTGTGGATCCTGGGTCCTGGGTAGGAGGTAGAAATGAGCAGTGCTGGATAAGGGAACTATGGGTTTGGTGGCAGTGGATGGGAGTTCTCTGGAGTTGATGAGGTTAGTAATGGTGTCAGAGATAATTTCCCAAGTGGCGTCCCTTTCAAGGGGTAAGTAAGAGGAAGTGTCTGAGAGTTGCTAGCTGGCTTCAGCAAGGTAGGCATCAGTTCACCACGCTACATCAGCACCCCTTTTGTCTGCCAGTTCGATAGTAAGGTTGAGATTGGTGTGGAGAGAGTGGAGGGCAGTACTGTACGTTCAAAGGGGGTAAGGTTCGAGGAAGAGAAAGGAGTGAAGTCAAACTGGTTGATGTCTCGTTGGCAACTAGAGATGGAAAGATCCAGAGCAAGCAGAGAACCAGAGCTGGGTGTTCAAGAGAGGAAGAGGATTTTATATTTGATTTTCCAGTTGTAGGTTAAATAAATGTACTTTGATTAGGTCTAGTCATATTTGTATGATATAATCATACCTAATGGTACAATCGATAATATCAATCTTATGTCAGATCTATCATATTTATTTTCACTTTCTTTTTCTGTTTTATAGAATATTTATGTGGTCATAATCATAATGCAATGTGTCTGATACCAATATGTGCAGACATATTTCAGTATAAGCAAGGTAACATTTCTGGTTCACTTTAGGTGGATTTGTGGACTGGTTATACAGCAAGCTAAATACTTGCCTTTCATAACTTTCAGGTATTGCAAGCATTTTCAATATTCCGGTGTGCAACAGCAAGGTTGCAGCTGTAAGTGTACCGCTATTAAAATTCGGGGCGTTGGAGTACAGCATTCAATTCCGGCATCCTCTGTAAGCAAGTTTGTCTGTTCCTTCCCACATGTGTGTGGGCTTCCTCCGGGTGCTCTGGTTTCTGCGGTTTCCTCGTACAGTCCAAAGACATACTGTTCAGTAGGTTAATTAGTCATTGCAAATTGTCCTGTGATTAGGCTAGGGTTAAATTGGTAGATTGCTAGGTGGTGCATCTTGAAGGGCTGGAAGGGCCTGTTTTGTGCTGTACCTCAATAATACCTAAATAAAATAAAAGCATGATTGCTGTTGTGTCTATGTGTGTAAGAGGTAGAACTAGTTTGAAAGCAACTCAAAATCTTCTGCTTCCATATTAAAATATAAACTCAGAGTCTATTTTATTAGTTACCTCTTGTGCCTATTGAAATAGCCACTCAGTGTATGTTCGTGGTTTTCTGCTGCTGTTGCCCATCCACTTCAAGGTTCAACATGTGGATTCTGGTTGCTGTTCTGCACGACATTGTTGTAACGTGTGGTTATTTGAGTTACTGTCGCCTTCCTGTCAGCTTGAACCTGTCTGGCCATTCTCCTCTGACCTCTCTTGTTAACAAGGCATTTTTGGCCACAGAACTGCCGCTCACTTGATGTTTTGTTCCTCACACCAGTCTCTGTAAACTCTAGAGACAGTTGTGTGTGAAAATCAGAGGAGACCAGCAGTTCCTGACATATTCACACCACCCCAACTGGCACCAACAATCATTCCACAATGAAAGTCACTCTACTGCCATGATGAGGCTAAACCCAGGTTGGAGGAGCAACACCTCATATACCGTCTAGGTAGTCTCCAGCCTCTTGATATGAACATAGAATTCTCCAACTTCCGGTAATTCCCTCCTCCTCCCTTCCCCTATCCCTATGTCACTCTGCCCCCTCCCCCAGCTGCCTATCACCTCCCTCATGGTTTCGCCTCCTTCTACTATCCATTGTGTTTTCCCCTATTCTTTCTTCACCTTTCCTGCCTATCACCACCCCCCTGCTTCCCCTCCCCCACCCCTTTATCTTTCCCTTACTGGTTTTTCACCTGGAACCTACCAGCCTTCTCCTTCTCACCCTCCCCCCACCTTCTTTATAGGGCCTCTGCCCTTCCCTCTACAGTCCTGACGAACGGTTCCGGCCCGAAACATCGACCGGTCTTTTCCACGGATGCTGCCCGACCTGCTGAGTTCCTCCAGCGTGTTGTGAGAGTTGCGTTCCCCATTCTGATGTTTGGTCTGAACAACAAGTGAACCTCTTGACCAGGTCCGCATGCTTTCATGCACTGAGCTGCTGCCATATGTCTGGCTGATTAGATATTT
Source organism: Mobula birostris (assembly GCF_030028105.1). NCBI lineage: Eukaryota > Metazoa > Chordata > Chondrichthyes > Myliobatiformes > Myliobatidae > Mobula > Mobula birostris. Next base: position 62,913,242 of record NC_092387.1, read on the forward strand.
GCATTAATCTAATAAAGGCTACTGAGTGTAGGTTTAACATGCATACTGCTGTGTTCTGATACCCATTTCCCAAGATCTCAGTTGGTTGCATCTATCCTTCAATGGGCTGAAGCAATTTCTGTTTCTCATCAAAGCTAGATAAGATATTTTGACTGGAATTTTATAATCAAACCTCACTGTGACAGGAATGCTTTACATTGCAGAAGTTCAACCCACACTCATGTTGTGTTTTTCTCTGCTCTGCTCTGCAGCACTCATCGGACTAATCCTGAACGGCATAACACTTTTGTCCTTTTATAAGATAAAGGAAATCCAGACACCAAGTAATCTCCTGGTCGCCAGTTTGGCTGTATCTGACTCAGGCATCTGTGTGAATGCATTAATCGCTGCATTTTCAAGCTTTCTGAGGTAAAAACAGTTTGGATTGAACATGAATGTGTAGAATATGTAGCACAGAAGCAAGCCACTTGGGCAAAGTAATCCACACCAGTGTTTATGCCACCAAAGGGACCTCAAGATAATATATGGTGATACATACACCAGTGTCTACACATACACATACACCTCCTGTATCTAATAAAGCGGCCACTGAGTGTATTTCTGTATGTGTGTGGTCTTCTGTTGCTGAAGTTCATCCACTTCAAAGTTCGATGTTTTGTGCATTCAGAGATGCTCTTCTGCACACCACTTTTATAATGTGTAGTTATTTGAGTGACTGTCATCTTCCTGTCAGATTAAGCCAGTCTGGCCATTCTCTGACCTCTCTCATTAACAAAGCATTTTTGCCCACAGAACTGCCGCTCACCGGATATTTCTTATGTTTCATGCACCGTTCTCTGTAAGCTTTAGAGACTGCTGGCCGTGAAAATCCCAGTAGATCCACAGTTTCTGAAATACTCAAACCACCCCGCCTGGCACCAACAATCATTCCATGGTCAAAGTCACTTAGATCACATTTCATTCCCATTCTGATGTTTGGTCTGAACCTCTTGACCGTGTCTGCATACTTTTATGCTTTGGATTGCTGCCACATACTTGGGTATTTGCATTAACGAGCAGGTGTATCAAATAAAGTGGCCACTGAGTGTACGTACATTAATAATACATTTACTTTGAACTTTGAACTTTAACTACGTTCCCAACTCACATCCTCCTGTACTATTTCTTCCCAGCATAACCTTGTGTTCCATCTTCCTCTTTTGCTTATCCATTTTACCCCGAAGTATCTGTAGACCAGGGGATCCCAGCCTTTTCTGTGCTATGGACCCCTACCATTGACCGAAGGGTCTGTAGACCCCGGGCTGGGAACCCCTGATCTAGACCACTGACTGCAATTATTCCTTTGGTGCTGTTTTCTATACTTTAATGAAGCTCTGCATAAATGAATTCCTCTTGAACTTCTTACTGGGTTTATTAGTGGTTCACCAGGGGATATGTTGAAAAATCGGTGGGAGCAAAGAACACAGAGCAGCACAGTACAGGCCTTTGACCACAATGTTGTGCTGACCTTTTAACCTGCTCCAAGATCAATATAACCCTTCCTTCCCACATACAGTAGCACTGCATTTCTCTTTCATCTGTGTGCCTATCTAAGAGTCTCTTATATGTCCTCAACATAGCTACCTGTACTATCACACCTGGCAGTATGTTCCACACACCTACCACTCTGTGTAAAAAACCTACTTCTGACATCCGCACCATACTTTCCTCAAATTTCCTTAACGTATTAGCCAGTGATGTCCTGAGAAACAGGTGCAGGCTGCCTGCTCCATCTATTCCTCTTATCATCTTATACAGACGGAGCAGAGGTCAGCTCCACAGATGATGAATTAGTTCCCAAAGAGTTCAATGACCTTTCACACGTAGTTGAGGTTAGTGAATTTATCAGATCCCACATCCTGTAGGTTGGATATTAATCAGAGGAATTTCTCCATTTGCTTCATCCATTAGAACTTCAGGAAGTTGTGGACACAGCTCAGCACATCATAGAAACCATGGACTCTACACTCCTCACCGTTTCGGTAAAACAACCAAAATAATCAAAGACCCACCCTACCCACCCACACAAGACATTTTTATCTCCCCTTTCCCATCAGGCAGAAGATAGAAAAGCCTGAAAGCATGAGCACCAGGCTCAAATACAGCTTTTATCCCTCTGTTATAACACAATTGAACAGCCGGTCCTCATAATAAGATGGACAATTGCATACATTTCTCTGATATTAAATGTACCTATTGAAATCTATTGACCTCACAATCTGCCCTTTCATAGCCTTGAAACTTATTGACTGCCTGTCACTATGGCTGGATGACCAGATAATTTAATATTGATGTGGAGTGGAGTATCCTTTATAACTTTTAACTTTTATTCCTTTTATAACTTTTATGCTCTTTGAAAGAGAGAACAGTGGCTGTGGCATTGAGTTTCATTAGTCTTACAAACCATATGTCATGATCTTCCTGAACAGCATCTCTGAACATGAAGCCTCCATCCATATTGTACTAACAGATCACATGCCATCAGGAAGTCCTGGGGTTCATACCGAAGGTCGATTGGATGTACTCAAATTCAGACGACCAGAGCCCTGGGTGTGCAAGTCCAATTAGGAAGCTGAAGCCCAATGTCGGTGAATCTGCAAGCCCGCTGGAGGCTGGAAATACCTGGCCTTGGTTTGGAGGACAGAGTGTGTGCGTGGGTAGGCAAGTGGCGGGGTGTGAGGGAGGCAAGTTTCTTGTTTTGCTGTTGTTGCTTTGTTGTTTGTTGTGTGTTGTCCTGCTGAGCCTGGTGGGCATGCAATGTTGGCGCCAGAACGTGTAGCAACACTCGAGGGCTGTCCCCAGCACATCCTTGTATGTGTTGCTTGTTAACATAACCAACACATTTCATTGTTTGTTTTGATGTACATGTGATAAGTGAACTTGAGTCTTGAATCTTAGAATGTGTGGCAACACCTGGGGCCTGCTCCCAGCACATTCTTATGTGGTGGTGGTTATTAATGCAAATGATGCATCCCACTGCATGTAAATAAAATGATTCTGAATCTGAATTTGAATAAAAATGTACTTTTTTTGGATCTTTAAGTGTACCTGCAATGCCCAAAAATGGACTTTAACAACCCCACTTTCCCACCACATCACGTTTCCTCCTTGCCTCTCTCACAGGTACTGGCCTTATGGATCAGAGGGATGCCAGACCCATGGCTTCCAAGGTTTTCTAACGGCCTTGGCCAGCATTAATGCCTGTGCAGCCATTGCCTGGGACAGATATCATCTAAACTGCAGCAGTAAGTAATTCTGGCCATTTCCAGTCGAAACAAAAGGGACCATGATGAAGAAGTTTGCAGATTGTGTCACAGAATCCTAGAGCAGGACAGCATAGAAACAGGCCTTTTAGACCATCTAGTCTGTGCTGAACTATTAATCTGCCTAGTCCCATTGAATTGCACCTAGACCATATTCCTCCATATCCCTCCCATCCATGTACATATACAAATTTCTCTTAAATGTCGCAAACAAATCCACATCCAACACTTCTGCTGGTAGCCCACTCATCAGCCCATTCCCCTTAAACATTTCACCTTTCATCCTTACCCCATGACAGCTGAATAGGCCACTTGGTTGGCGGTGATAACAAAAGGTTCAGACTGCAGGACGATACAGAGAGCCTGACCACGTGGCAATGGAATTTCACCAACATAAATGTGAAGTAAGGGCAGATATAATAACCTGCAGGATATTCTATTATAACAATAGATTCTGCAGATGCTGGAAACCTTGAACAACACACGCAGAATGCAGGAGTAACTCTGTAGATCGGGCATCATCTATGGAAAGGAATAAACAGTCAACATCTCAGGCTTATTCAGAAAGGAAAGGAGAAGAAGCCAGGATAAGAAGGTGGGAGGAGGGGAAGGAATATGAGTACAAGAGTAAGAAGTCCCAGTCTGAAACATCAAATGTTTATTCTCCTTCATAGATGCTGCCTGACCTGCTAGGTTTCTCCAACATTTTGTGGGTATTGCAGGATATTGAGTAATGGGCAGGGCCAGAGGAACTTTGGATCACTTGCGCGTAACCCTTAAAGGTAGAGCCACAGGTGTAAATAAGTCAGAATGGGGGTTGGAGTGACCAACCAAAGAAGAGGTGTAATAGTGAGTAAATAGGCAGTATTTAATGGGGCAGCTATACAGGGAGGAAATTTATGTACATTCATCCCTGGTTGGGACTATTCAATAATGTAATTAAAAAGGCATATGGATGCTTTCCTTTGTTAGCTAAGACACAAATTACAAATTAGCTCGAGTGTTCTGAAGCATGCTGACTCATTGCACATTTCTGCTTGCAGATCTACTCTATTATTACTGTTTTACTCACTTAATTCGAAATTCTCTATTTCTATGAATTAGAAATAATCTTCTTTAAATCTCTTCTAGATTTCTCGTTTAGTTGCATTGTTTTCTTTCGATAGCTTTTACACTTTAATCGGCATTGTTATTGTTTCGCCCTATTTTAGTTCAATACACAGTGCAATGATTTGTTCTGTAAAAAAAGTACGCAAGACCAGCTTTTCATTGTATCTTTATACATGAACCAATAATAAACCAGTTCCAAAGATGTGATAACATCTAAAGTACACATACTTTGATAATAAATGTACTTCCAACTTCGATAACTCTGGAGAGAGTGTAGAGGAGATGTGCAAATGTTCCAACAGCACTGGAGAACTGTGGTATGTAAACAGGTTGGACATGCTGGGCTTATTTTCTTTAGAACAAAAGAGTTTGAGGAGAGATCTAGTTATGGTACATAATTTTACAACAGGCCTTGTTATCGGAAAGACCTAGTTCCTTTGGACGAGACACCACGAATAGAGGTAGGGGTTTAAAATGATTCATTGAAGAAGTAAAGGGGAGATGAGGACAAACTTTCACCATGAGGGTAGTAGGTGTCTCACTCTTTCAAGGAAGAGCGTAAAAATTATACCTTGTGTCCTGGCTGATACTTCAGTCTAAATCAACATTAAAATACAATACTGTGCAAAAGTCTTAAACGCATGTAAAAAAACTCTGTAAAATGAAGAAACTTTCAAAAATAATGAAATGAAAATTTTCTAAATATCAAAAAAGTTACCGTAAAGTACAGTAAACAGTAAAAAAAACTTAAATCAAATCAATATTTGGTGTGACTACCCTTTGCCTTTAAAATTGCTATCAGTTCTCATAGGTACACTGTCATGCAGTTTTATAAGAAAATCAGCTGGTAGGTTGTTCCAAGCACCTTGGAGAAATTGCCACTGTGTTTCTGCAGACTTTGGATGTCTCGCTTGCTTCTGGCTCTCCAGGTAATACCAGACAGCCTTGATGATAACGAGATCAGGGCTCCATACCATCTGAAACTATATTTTAAAAATCTAGGGTCCCTAAGACCTTTGCGCAGTGCTGTATCAAGTTATCCAGCTGTTTGGAAGTGTGGTGGAGGCGGAAAAACCATCATCACAATTAAACAATGGAGGTATGCTTGAACACGTACAACCATTGGGCTATGAAGCTAGTGCTGGGAGCTGGGATTAGGCAGGTATCTCAGTTTCAAATAGCACAGAAAGGATAGGTAAATTAGCCTTCATCTGTGTTGTAAATTTCCAAAAATATTAAAGTTCAAAGTTCAAAAGTAAAATTTATTATCAGAGTTCATACATGTCACCACATACAATCCTGAGATTATTTTTGTGGGGGCATACTTAGGAAATCTGTAGAATAGTAACTGTAATCAGGATCTGTAAACTGTAAACAAACTCTGCAAATGCAGATAATAAATAAATAACAAAAATTAACGAGCATGAAATAACACGATAAAAGAGTCCTTAAATGAGTATAGGTATCCCCTTTTGTTCAAGAGCCTGATGGTTGAGGGTTAGTAACTGTTTTTGAACCTGGTGCTGTGAGTTTGAGGCTCTTGTACCTTCTACCTGATGGCAGCAATGAGGCAAGAGCATGGCCTGGGTGGTGAGGATCTTTGAAGACAGATGTTGCTTTTCTATGGCAACGTTTCATGTAGATGTGCTCAATAGTTGGGAGGATTTTACCCATGATGTACTGGGCCGAATCCACTACCTTTTGTAGGGTTTTCCACTCAAAGGCATTGGTGTTCCCATACCAGGCCGTAATGTAGCCAGTCAGCACACTTTCCACCACACATCTATAGAAGTTTGCCAAGGTTTTTGATGACATGACGAATCTCCGCAGACTCCTGAGGAAGCAGAGATGCTGTTGTGCCTTCTTTGCAATTATACTTATATGATGAGTCCAGAACATGTCCTCTGAGATAGCAATGCCCAGCAACTTAAAGTTACTGACCCTCTCCACCTCTGACCCTCTGATGATTACTGGCTCATGGAACTCTGGTTTCCCCCTCTGAAAGTCTACTATCAGTTCCTTGGTCTTATTGACATTTGAGTGAGAGGTTGTTGTTATTACACCACTCAGTCAAATTTTCAGCCTCCCTCCTGTATGCTGATTCATCACCAACTTTCAAACGGCCCACAACAGTGGTGTCATCAGCAATCTTGTATATGGTGTTGGAGCTGTACTTAGCCACACAGTCATAGGTGTAAAGCGAGTAGAACAGGGGGCTAAGCACACATCCCTGTGGTGCTTTTGTGCTGATGGAGATTGTGGAGGAGATGTTTTTGCCATTCCGAACGGACTAGGATGCACAAGTGAGGAAATCCAGGATCCCATTGCAGAACGGGGTTTTGAGGCCCAGGTCTTGGAGTTTACTGATTAGTTTAGAGGGATGATGGTGTTAAATGCTGAGCTGTAATTGATAAACAGCATCCTGATGTATGCATCTTTGCTGTCCATATGTTCCAGGGTTGTGTGAAGAGCCAACCAGATAGCATCTGCTGTAGACCTGGTGCTTTGGTAGGCAAATTGGAGCAGATCCACGTCGCCACTCAGACAGGAGCTGATAGGTCTACATACTAAACCATAGGTTTCTCTGATTAAATTAGCTAAAGCTCTTTAACTTTATTTTTAGGTTGCTTTTTGCAAATTTAATTTCAGGGGAAAATTTCAGGAAACTTTGAAACTAAAAGGAATCATCACATACTGTACCTATGTTATTTTAATAAGAGTTTTACTTTAGGGAAGACAAAAAAAACCCTTCAAAAACAGTTAAGAACATAAGCATTTCAAAGTACTGTTAAGTATTTCAAAGTTCAAAGTTATAGAATCATAGAAAACCACAACACAGAAATAGGCCATTTGGCCCATCTAGTCTGTGCTGAACCATTAATCTACGTAGGTCCATCGACCTGCACCCAGACCATAGCCCTCCATACTCCTCCCTTGCAAGTACATATCTAAACTTCTCTTAAATGTTGAAATTGAACCCGCATACACCACTTTCACTGGCATTTCCACACTCTCACCACCCTCTAAGTGAAGATGTCCCCCCTCATGTTCCCCTTAAGCTTTTCATCTTTCAACCTTAACCTGTGAACTCGAGTTGGGTCTCACAGAACCTCAGTGGAAAAATCCCGCTTGCTTATATCCTACCTATACCCCTCATAATTTTGTATATTATGTTTAAAATTCAAAGTATATTTATTATAAAAGTATAAATATGTCACCATATATAATCCTGAGATTCATTTTCTTGCAGACATTCACAGTAAATAAAACGAAACACAATAAAATCACCAAAAAATGCACATAACGTAGTCAGACAATCAATGTGCAAAAAACAACAAACTGTGCAAATGTAAAAAGAAAAAAACAAAGATAATTATAATACATGAATGAGCAATAAATATCGAGAACATGAGATATAGAGTCCTTGAAAGTGAGTCCATAGTGTGTGGAATCAGTTCAGGGTTGGGGTGAGTGAAGCTGAGGGAAGCACATGACGACTTGTGTAACAGTGTGCTGAGCCTTATTGAAATCTCAGGGAAGAAAAACAACTTTATTTATCTGAATATTAGAGATGTGAATACGTTGTAAAACAAAAAGCTGAAAGAAGTCTAAACCCACTGAGTCTATTGATGCTGTGGTCAGCGAGACCTTAAAATGGACTTCACAGACAGGCTCATTTGAATGTACTCTTTGTGAGCACATTAAAGATTAGTGAAAGACTGACTATAACACTTTGTGGAGTTTGCCTTTGTTCTAATAATCTCTGAATTTATTTTTACCACATAGATGGAAGCTTTGTTTTCATCACTTTATTGATTTAATTAAATAAGGTATGTGATTCCCAGCAGTCTGAAAGCTCTTCAGTTCTGTAAAGCTTGCGGAAATAATCCCATTCCTTTCCTCAGCTGATTTCTGTTGTACATTAGCATCATTCTTTATTCCTGCCACACGGATGCTCTCTCTCAATTGTGCAGTCAGTCAAGGGACCTCCATTCCCATGTGAAATGTGCCAGCGAATCATTAGCAAGCTATGACAGGGATAAATTCATGGCCAACCTTGAAACTATTCACATTTGTTCTTTTAAAGAATCTTGCGAGAGAACTGTTAGGAATAGGAATCTTGCTTAAATTCACCTTAACTGACCCTAGTTTATCCATCCAGGGCTACTACGTAGCATAGGTAAAAAAAAACACTTGGGCTGGAAATATTCAACAGGTCTGTGGAAAGAGAAATATAGTTAACATTTTGGGTTAGAGGTCTTTCTACAGAGCTGGGAAAGAGATTTAAAAAAACAGGTGTTTTTACGTTGCCGAGAAGGATGGGTAGAACAGAGGGAATAGAGTTAGCACAAGTAGGGCAGCTAAAGAATGATTGTACAGACAAAGAACATAAGACACAGGAACAGAAT